>NC_079443.1:46245860-46588748 GCF_903798145.1 Danio aesculapii | reverse complement strand
GAAAGAAAGAAAGAAAAGAAAGAAAGAAAGAAAGAAAGAAAGAAAGAAGAAAGAAAGAAAGAAAGAAAGAAAGAAAGAAAGAAAGAAAAGAAAGAAAGAAAGAAAGAAAGAAAAAGAAAGAATAAATTTAAGACATTTTAAGCTTTTAAGACCCTGTGGACAACCTGAAGGATAAACCCAATTTTGGGGTTACAAAACATGTATAATTTACATTTAATTTATTTACTTAACCCTATGTTGTGTTTTTGTCCATATTTAACTCTGTAAAACAACAGAAAATCTTTTTAAAGTATAGTATTCCCAAAAACAGAAAAGTGGAAGTGCCAGGTGAAAAAAGAAAAGTAAAGTAAAGCACAACAGGCTTATTTTCTGCCTCAATGAAACACAGCAAAGCTAAACAATAATGGCTCGGCTTTCCACACAGGCAACTTTCTGTGAAAACATCAATGTCCAGGCAGAAGCAGAGGGACGAGAGGATTGTTTTAGCAGCTGACATGGATTACTGCCAAAATACATGTCAGTCTGCGAATAATAGATGTGTTTGGAGAGTCGTCGGAGATCGGGTTATGGCAGGTATACCTGCTCTGCTGTTCAGCTGGAGGACAGACACAATGTGCAGGCAGAAGGCCAGGAGTTCAGCAGGATCAGGATATGGTTTCACATGGGAATCAGGTTAGAGGTTTTTTTTTCCTCAGGGAACTCTTACAGTATAGATGAAGAGAAACAATAGCAGATAGAGTGACAGCTACAGCACAAATATAGCAGGTACATTAAATGTTGACTGGTAATGCAACATGTTATAGTGCTATAGTGTGTGCACTTTGGAGTATGGCTGCTCGATATTGGGAAAAAACTGAAGATGCAATATTTTCATTCAATGCGATATAAATGCAATTTCAACAGATGACTTGACAGTTGGGATGATTCTGTCGGGGAGTGTGTCTGCATAAAAAATAATTAAAAAATGACAAGCATAGTTAAGTTAAGCAGACAAAAGATGCAAATAAACAATCATTTATTATTTTACTGGGATGTGAAACAATATTTAGAAGCAGAAATGAAATAATTACTGTATAATAATAATAATAATAATAATAATAATAATAATAATAATACTATAATTTTAATTGAATAAATATATAATGTTCAATTAATCATTAAGCAACAAACATTTAAAGACCCCCTATTATGAGTTTTTGAAAATGACCTTCCATGTAGTGTGTAACACAGCTCTAAGTGAAATAAATATCCAGCTAAGGCTTAAATCTGAAAGTGCACAGTGTTAAAAACTATTGATTCATCTATAAAAGGGTCGACTCATAGTGCTTGAAATGAATCGTCTTAATAACGAGTCTTTAGCCGTTTTGGTGTGACGTCGATACAAAATATAAGCCCCGCCAAATCGTTGCGCGCACAAACCCGGGAAAATTGAAACCTGCGGTCCCGCCCACTAACACAGTAGCAAAGAAAAAGAGGAAGACAAACAGATCCCAGCTGAATCAAGTGATGAAGACTCTGTGCTCAGCTGAATATTATTAGAAGTGTGAGGGAAAAGTTAGTGTTAATTTTCTCTACCCAAAGATGAAACTGTGAAGAATCAGTGGTTGAGGTTTATTTTTGCAAAAATACCTCAGCACTTTAGCCCAGCCTGTGCTGTTCCCGTCATTTTTTCCCGTCAACTTTATCAGTACACAGCTCATGGACAAGTTTCTTCCCCCATTTCACAAGTGCAAGTAACTTAAGTGCGATTAAAATGGCTGCCTCCTTGTTTTCTCTAGCTTGCAAATTATGTACTTAATTGTGTTTTGTTACTTGTAACTGCTCCATGCGGCTTGTACAGTATCTGGTTAACTCTTTATATTCTCATATCACATCTAAAGCCACGTTGAAAATGCGACACGTGCTGATTTGTTTACGGACTTAAATGCGTTTGTGAGCTCACGATCTTATGCCGTATGTCATTGCTGTGGCCACTGTCAGCTGATCCTACACGCGTGCAGCGGTCAAGGTTCAGAATAGTTCAGCTTTTGCCACTGTGTGGATTAATACAGAATGTGTGCATTTAACAATAGAGCAATATGCTGGTGTTTAACTGCACTGCTTTAATGCACTTATGCACTCAGTTTCAGGGGTAAGGTGTCTGAATAACAATGTCGAGAACTGGGTACTGTGTACTGTGGTGTTAGTAAGTAAACTACTATGAAGCGTGTTTTGGGCGGCCGCTGCGATCGCGGCGGTCATCAGTCCAATCAGCGCAGATTCGCTTTGCACTTAGGAGGGGTTTGGGAAGAAATAAATCGCTGAACGAATCATATGGGAGTCGTTGGGATAATTAGGCATTTAGGTATTTAGGTAATTAGGTTTTTGACCTTTTTTCAGCCTGTTGTTGGAGACCCTTAAAAAAATTTGACCCTTTTTAATGTATAATACGGGCTCTTTAATTTATTCTGCCCAAATAGCTCAAGTTGCTTCAAAGGCTCTAAAAACACATGCAAATAATAAACTTTCACTCTAAAGTTAAAATCTGAAATGAAACTATGTTGTAACTGTAATCCCTGGTCAACTATAATACAGACTACATTGCAGATGCCTGCGATATGACTACTGCAGACTCGCATACTGCAATATCTACGCTGAAATGGTATATGGTGCAGCCGTACTCTAAAGTAAACAATTAATCCGTGAAAACACAATTGTTTCCTTCTTGATAAACTTTAGATTAAAATCTACCAAGGTTCTAGACAGCAGTCCCTCTCTGATGATGTCAGTTTGACAGCTTGAGTAAAATATGCTTAACCACGCCCCTCCAACCATTAATATGCTGTAGATGAAAGATGAGAGAGGGAGTACAAAAATAAACCCATCGAATCAATATTCGGTTTCAGTTGGAAATGTGTCAACAAACTGAAATAAGTCTTCCATTACATTAATTTAAAGTTTCATCTCCTTAGTGTCAGTATAGGGCACACGCTCGTATGTTGTGCCGCAGTTGTATTAGCTCGAATATGCTTGCCCATTGCTTTAAACAGAGAAAGTCAAGCGCAGGCATCCAGTGGGTATACATCACTGCACAGTGCTCATGAGTGTGCGCAGTATACTGACACTCAGAAGAAACAGTTGAATCAAGTCGTCATTTTTGTTTTATGTGCACTCAAAAGTGTTCTTGTAGCTTCAAAATAATACAAGTGAACCACTGAAGGCATATGGTCTGTTTTAAGGATGTTTTTGAGTGAGTAATTAATATCAATTAAATTTTTTCAGTCAACTAATGCCTTTTAAATTTCATCCTAAATTTGACATGTGCAAGAAAATATTTTACTCAGTCTTTTTCCCTATTGTGGAGAATACAACTTCTGTTTTCACATGGCTTTTCAGACATTTGACCGCAGTAAGAGAGTGATTAGTGACTGCGGTCAACACTGACACTCTGTTCACCCTTTTGGTCAGTCTAGCCCAAAAACCACAGAGTCTGCCTTTCACATCAGCTTAACAATCTCTGCTTCTGTCCTCAAACACTGCATGATTCAAAATGTGAGCAAAAAACTCCACCAAAAAGCTGCCATTTTCTTTCCATTTCTGCCTTTGAGATAAAATGGGTTGTAGAATGAGTTGATTTTTTAAAAATATTTTTTAAAACATTTTGCACGTTTCCTTTCTTGAAAAATGAGTTGTGCAAACATTTTTGATCCCCTTTTCATTTTTTTAAAAATTAAAACATGCTTTTGTTTTTTCTTGCAGACAGACAAACATATAGAACGATAGATAGAGCAACAGATAGACAGACAGTTATAATTTGTACTTTGTTGTATTGCCAGTGCTTGTTGTTCACCCAGTAGTTCATTAATTCATTGATTGTGTTCACCTTTGCCTTATTTGCCGACAGTTCTTAAGTTAATTTTCCAGTATTGCCTTCAAATAAATACTACAGAACAATATAGGGAATGACAGAGAGAATGGTAGAACGATACAAAGATAGATGGAGCAACAGATAGACAGATTTACTTTGTATTTTCTTGTATTGCCAGTGCTTGTTTTTCAACCAGTAGTTCATTAATTCATTGATTGTGTTCACCTGTGCCTTATATGCCCACAGTTCTTAAGTCAATTTTCCAGTATTGGCTTTAAATAAATATTATAGAAAGATAAAGTGAGCGATAGAACAATAGATAGTACTTTCTTGTATTGCCAGTGCTTGATTTTCAACCAGTAGTTCATTAATTCATTGATTGTGTTCACCTGTGCCTTATATGCCCAAAGTTCTTAAGTTAATTTTCCAGTATTGGCTTTAAATAAATACAACAAAATGATAGAACGATCGATCAATAGACAGACAGAAAGACAGACAGATAAATAGACATAACTTTCTTGTATTGCTAGTATTGCCAATGGTTCATTATTTCAATGATTGTGTTCACTTGTGCCTTATATGCCACAGTTCTTAAGTACATTTTCCAGTATTGGCTTCAAATAAATATGATAGAATGATAAATTGAATGATAGAAGGATAGAACAATAGATAGAACAATAGAGTAATAGACAGAATGATAGAAGGATAGATAGATTGATAGAATGATATAGAATGGTAGAACGATCGACAGAACAACAGAACTTTTTTCATGTATTGTCAGTGCTTGTTTTTCACCCATTCGTTAATTATGTGTGTTCAATGATTGTGTACACCTGTGCCTTATATGCCCACAGTTTTTAAGTTAATTTTCAGACCGATAAAATATACTTCTGTTTTTTTGTTTTAAAGTCAT
Organism: Danio aesculapii; assembly: GCF_903798145.1. Taxonomy (NCBI): domain Eukaryota; kingdom Metazoa; phylum Chordata; class Actinopteri; order Cypriniformes; family Danionidae; genus Danio; species Danio aesculapii. The sequence goes on along the minus strand of NC_079443.1, from coordinate 46,583,988 downwards.
GCCTCCCTGTTTCTATAACATTTCCAACCCTTTTACAACATTATTTTTGGTTACTTGAAAAACCCGTAAGTCATTTCATATAAAAATAAACAGCAAATACCATTCAGCGAATCAGCACATTTTCCGGTGTTACACAGGAATGCGTGAGATTGTGTAATTTGGTTCCCGCCTGACTGAATAAATATCCCATAATATAAATAACCCTGTAGTCAAACACTCTCTCAGCGATGCAGTCGCTTTAAATAATGCAGTTTAAAAAAAAATCCAGATGTAATCCATGAGTGTTTTTCAGGCCCTTACTTTATATCTGACAATCTCTCCATACAAAAGGGGGTTTATGTTAGTCAATTAGCTTATTAACCCGACCGGTATCAATTGTGTGATACATCTCAGAAGGAGAATTATTAGGGATGTCAGTAGGGCTTTGTGGAGGGAACAGAATAAAGACATTACAGGCCTAATGAGTGCTAAAGAGCCGCTGATTCAGCAGAAACACACACACACACTGCAGTCGCCTGGGTGAAAGAAACACAAGAGCTCTCTGCCTCTGCATACTAAACCAGTCTGTTACAATTATACACACTGAGAAAACATTGCCTATCATCATCTTCATTAATGTAAACACTGACGATCATTTGCATTTAAATAGCAATACTTTGCCTCTATATGTTAATGATCTATTTAAAGTATTAGCCACAAAAAAAAAAACAAACAAACATCTCAGCCTCATGTTATCAGAAAACCCCTATTACTTTTCCATAGAAATACTTTAGCTGTTTGTATCTTAAAGACTTATAGTAGATAGTCATGTTTACTTTATTATTTTGTCTGTGGTTTTTTCATCTTTGTTGTAGGCTTTCAAATTCATCGTGCTAATTTTTATAATACTTATAGAGACTTGCACTGCATGTCATACTTTTTATTATTGTGTTTTTTTTTTTTGCATCTATGATGTTGTTGAAGGCTGAACCATGTTAATTCTTATAATACTTTATCTTTATTTTTTTAAATAAAATGTGTTGAACAAAATATTCATATTTGGATGCTTTAATAATGCTTTACTTCTTAAAAATTGAATGGGTTTTAATAACAAATTTTAATACATTTTACCTTTTCCATTTTTAATTGCCACATGTGTAGTGTGATTTCATTTGTATTAACTAGAATTAATTTATGGCAACTTTATTGACATTATTAACATAATTGTTTGTTTAAGTTGGAAAAATTAAGAAAATGTTTTTACAACCCCCAATAACAGTTCATGGATTTCAATGAGAACTTATAAAAGGGTATTTTTATAATAACATATACTGTTATACATCATAATACATAAATCATATAGAGTATTTAACTTGTTTACCTTTTAAAAACAAGCCATGCAAATACTTAGCATTTTTTTGTTCAAAAGACAGGTCATAATTTTTATTATTTTACATTAGGGCTGAAAGATAAAATCAATATCGGTATTTAATGACCGCACACCATTGTCAATATCGATTTTTTTTTTAAAGTTCGGTATGAAGTTTCAGTATGAAGGCTATAGTTTTTATTAAAATGTGACTGCTGAGCGCGCGCCAATAAGCTTAGAGTGCCAGTTTGTCATTTCCAAAGGCGCACAGTCGACATGCAAGCGCTTTCCAGGCGAACCTATTTGAAAACAACTTTTCTGAATGCTGCATGTGCATCGTGATTCATGTAAGTAGAACTATCCAATCTGCTTCACACTTTGTATGGAATATACATATTTCAGTAAAAACAGCAGACTAATTACCTCAGACAAGCACAGCGCACTCACACACTGCATTGCTTTTTACCTTTCTCCATACACTTGTATCAGAGCTGCAGCAATGGTTTGTCTGTTAGTCATCCTCAGAGAGAACGGTTACAGAAAGATGGCAGGGGAGTGCAAGGGCACAGCACATTGAAAATGGTGAAAGAAACCACGCACTCGTGCTTGTCACTTCATTTCAGAATAGCAACACACGTAAATGAGTGCTATATAGTAGCAGTGAGGAGATTGTAACTAAAGGATTTCGTCAGAGTGGCTTTTTGGTTTCTTTTCTTGTGCATCCCAGCCACTAGCACCCCAAATGAAAGATTATATAGCATAGTGGTAATGCAGTTAATCAACTTCAAAATTTATAATGTTGCAGTATGTTTTTGAATAATGATGGCTGGTTCCTTTTCTTGAAAGCTCAGATTTGATTATCAAAATTTGTGTTGTTGACAGAGTTTGAGGTTTACCGTATCATTTTTGTTCACACCTTAAAGTTTGCTTTGATTTTTCAGCATTTAAGCTTTTCCATAGCACACACATTGTAACATTTTATTTATCAAGTTTAAGAGTTTCTTTAACACTTATGTTTGTTTTATTATAAAGAGATCAGATATTTTGTTTAAATATTTTTGTCTCGACTATTAAAATAATTTTCCTTAGTAAAGTTGGTAAATTAAAATAAAAAAGTGGTTAAAATCCTAATATACCAAAATGGATTGTTAAAAAATATTCAATAATTATCAATACCTATCGATATGAAACATAAAAGTTTGGGGAGGTGGGGGTTTCAAATAATACCGCCCAGCTCTATTTTACATAATTGTCAATTTGATTAATGACTTTATAAACAAACTTGATTGACGCTTTCAGTCATTTTGCATATTTGTGTTAATTTAAAAGCTCAATTTACAAATCCACAGAAGAATGCAAATTGCACAGGTATGAAGCGATATTAAAATGTAACAATATTTAAAAACAATGACCATTTTCAATTCAATGCACATTAACCTATAAAAGTAACAAGCTGTCATCAGTTTAAAGCACTCATCACCTAAAAATAAATATGTTGGGGTTTTTTTTGAGCAGACATCACTCCACTCCTGCTAGCAAACCACGCAGTCCCCAAATCAATGGCCATCTCTCAAGTGACCTTATTAATATCGTCCAAACATGATTTATTATTTATTGCAGCTGAATGTCTACAAGGGTGCGGGTCTGTCTGATGGATATCTGTGCGACAGGAGCCCATTATTTCCAGCATGTCATATTGAATTCTGCAGGAGTGCACTCAATTTTCCCTGAGCCGCAGGCCCGGGGCCGAGGGGACACTTTCAGCTGGGAGAGGGGAAATCTGACAGGATTTCGCTCTGTCAAAATTACATTTCAGTCAGATGGAGACGGGCTTCTGCATGCTGCTAATGGATTGCTCTTCTTTCCCCCGTCCTGACAGAATGGAGAATCAATGACTGCGGGACAACAGCTCTCCATTCAATGAGCGTTGATGTCATTTACAGCCAGAGGAAGATCTGTTCTAACTTTTTACATAATTTTGATTATGTATAGATTAAAATGTATCTGAAAAAAATATATTTTGATCTGTTTGCTTTTGTTTGATTTAAAAATACAATAAGTAATATTGATAAAATAAATTGATAATAAAAATTTACCAGGAGTGCATCAAATTTTAAGCCGCTATGGGTTATGAAACCCATTCATTTCAATGGCTTGTGGCAGGTAAAGGCTTTCTGTTGCTGTGCTGACCAAAGTGAAAGAGCTAGCTTGTGCACACCATGGTCAAATTAATAAATTTCCTTAATATTCTGCTCTAATATTAGATATTTTTCACTCTAATGAACATTTTACTTGGGAAAAAATTGGTCAGACAAACAATTTTTATTAATATTGTTTTTTTTTTCTCTTAAATTAGTCATACAAGCAATACAATAAAATATATAAATATACATAATATAATATACATAATATAAAAATATTAGGGATACTAAATTTGACCATCGAAAATTATAGAAGATAAAAAGCACTGCATTTTGAAACCCATTCATTTCAATGGCTTCTGCCGTGCAAGGGCTATTTGTTGCTGCGCTGACCAAAATGCAAGAGCTAGGTTGTGTGCGCCAAAGTCACAATCCTAAAAACCTTAATATTCTGGTCTAATAACGGCTGCAAAAAATTATTTAATAATTTAAATTATTTAATTATATTTTTTAATTCTATTGAATATTTTACTTAAAAAATTGGTCATACAAACAATTTTTATAATATTGTTTTTTTTCCATTAAATTAGTTATACAAGCAATATAATGAAATGTAATAATAAAAAAAATCTAGGGATGCACCAAATTTTTGGCCATCGAAAAACTATTGAAAACAGAAAGCACTGCAGTTTGAAACCCATTCACTTCAATGGCTTGTGCCGTGCAAGAGTTATTTGTTGCTGTGCTAACCAAAATGCAACAGCTAGCTTGTGTGCGCCAGTCACAATCCTAAAAACCTTAATATTCTGCTCTAATAATGGCTGCAAAAATGAAGATATTTTTAATTCTAATGAATATTTTACTTGAAAAATTTTTCACATACACAATTTTTTTTTATACTTATTTATTTTTTCTTTGCTTAAATTAGTCATACAAGCAGTATAATAACAAAGTATAATAATAAATTAATAAAACAGTAAAATGTCATTTAAAAATACTACGAATGCACTGACTTTTTGGCCCCCGAGAATAATCGGAAATGGAAAGCACTGCATTATGAAAACCATTCATTTCAATGGCTTGAACAGTGTAAGGGTTTTTTGTTGCTGCGCTGACCAAAACGCAAGAGCTAGCTTGTGCACACCATGGTCAAAATCATAAATTTCCTTAATATTCTGCTCTAACATGAGCTGTAAAAACTAATTTAAGATATTTTTTATTCTAATGAATATTTTACTTGGAAAAATTGGTCATACAAACTATTTTTATAATATTGTCTATCCTCATGTTTTGCTTAAAACAGTCATACAAGCAATATAATAAAAGGTAATATAAATATACTAAGAATGCACTGAACGTTCGGCCACCAAGAATAATTGGAAATGGAAGTCACTGCATGATGAAACCTATTCATTTCAATGACTTGTGCTGCGCAAGGGCATTTTGTAGCTGCATCAAAATCCTAAATCGCTTAATATTTTGGTGGATATCCTGTGAATATTCTGCTCATGTACATATATACATATCTATGCATAAACTGCACATGCTCACATGCTTGTGTTTTTTGTTTGTTTTTTTTAAATCAGTAAAAATTTAAATGTATAAAGTATTATTTTAAATTACTTATTTATAACAAAGCATTTGTATTTTTGGTTTTCGGCTAAGCGAAACAATTTTTACAAACAAATTCTAATTCAATATCACACCGAACTGCTTAGACCAACACTCGAGCAATCATAAAATTCCATATCTTTTCTACTTCTATGCGAAATTGCATTATTCAATATAAATGCGATTTACTCTCTGCATGCTGCTATTGGATTGCTCTTTTTTTTTCCCCCTGTCCTGACAGAATGGAGAATCGATGACTGCGGGACAACAGCTCTAGATTCAATGAGCGTTGATGACAGTTACAGACGCATCAAGTCTCTGATCTGTGCCTGGACCGTCAGTTATAAGGAAGATCAATTCTGATTGTTGTCGCAGATTATCTATGAGGCCAAGGGTAATTTCATATTCATGCTGTTTGTGGCATCTAATTGAGCACGGGCTTGATTAAAATTCATCTCACTCCGTGTGGTCTCTATTTCAGGCAGGATGGAGCAACAGCTCTGTCAACCAAATTGGCTCCGGCGAAAAGTTCGAACTCGTTAATCAGCAGAGGGAGTGATAATGTACCACTGGGAATAAGTGGTGTTTAAAAAAAAAAGATATGACAAGCTCCACATTGAACTAAACATCAATCTGGTTTAACGAGACAATGTCATTGAAATGACCTGAAGGGATTTATTAAAAGGAAATATGCTAAGAGCTGAACACTTTCACATAACAGCTGAAGTGGTGCAATGTGAACGGGTTTGTTATGTTGAGGAAATCAGGTTGAAGTTACAGAAAATTAGATTTAGTTTATTTCTGAATACTGAAAACGTGAACTGGGGAACTTTCAGATTGAAAAAGAAATGGTCTCACTTTCTCTGAACTTTAAGAATTTATCGTTATATTTATTTACATTTATGGTTAAATTAACAATAATATTCATATATATAGGAAAACACACACACACACACATACATTTTTTTTAATATTGTATTTTTTCATTCTATTTTTTTCATCTGTTTTTATTTTCCCCCAAAAAAACTGCACAATCTAATAAATAAATACATAAATAAATAAATACATATTTGTTAAAAAAACATGGCTGAAATTAATCCAAGAAAAAAAACTGCAACATTAGAATTTATAATACTTCAATGCATTATAAATGTATGTATATAAAAATTAGGACTGAACAATATATGGTTTCAGCATTGATATCGCAATGTGATCATTCACAATAGTCACATCACAGGATCTGCAATGTCAAGTTCAGCTTCAGTTTTTTCATCCCTTAGGAAATTTGAGTGGAATTATAGCTGACCAAGAACCATATTGTTGAGTGATTGTGAAGCTTAATAGAGTAAAAGAGTGCTTGTTTGATTTGTTTTTAAGGCCTTTAAATAATTTGTGTACAATAAATTATAACAATGAAAATGTATTGCATTTAACTTGTATACAATGAAGACCAGGGATGCACCAATCACGATACTTGGATCGGATATCGGTTTGATACCGCATATTTTTGCATGATCGGGTATCGGCCAGCTGGTACCGATCCAAATCTAATCTTGCGCGTGCGCTATATTCAGTGTAAGCCAACAAAAGCCATAAAGGTAGCCTATTGTAAAGGCACTAGAAAGTTGTCATGTAGGCCTACTATATCCCAAATGTTCTGAAGCCATTCTACAGTTTAATGTGAAGTACAGATGAATATTCATGTGGTAAATTCATGTTCAGTTCAGCGCTTCCCGCCGCTGCGTCTGTTAATCATTCTCTTAATCAATCGTCGTGTTCAAGACAACACGAAAAACTCTCCACTATTTGTTCCTGTTCATTTAAGTAATCAGTGGAGAAATGCATTTAGTTTTGCATTAAATGGCTTCATTTTGACCAGCAACAAGGAGTTTATTGCGGTTTCTAAATCATGTTGCGAGTAGAGAGGGTTATTACCTGCTCTTCACACGCAAAGTAGGCCTACTTGAAACTTTGAATTCGAAAAGTCTCAATAATACATTGGACAGATCCTCAACGCACTGAATTCTTCCCTTTGTGCTGCAAAGTTTTGAAAGTGTCCACAGATACCGGAGGGCTGCTCATTATCTCAGTGATGTATCAAGCGCTTCATTCACACATCAGCTGCGCAGACGCGACATGCACCGCTCCGTTAAATTATTTTGTAATATTAATAATTTCTGCTCTCTCATCTTTCCAACTGAGTTTATTCTTCCGAGAATAGTTTGTAAAGCCTGGCTCATTGTGGTGAAAGCAGCTGACTAAATCAATAAAAGTAAAACTGACGGACGCAATATGGATCGTCATTAACAGAAAATTATTTAGCCTAATATAGACTACTCTGAAACTGTGAATATTTCACTGTAATTTTATTTATATTAATTTTTTATTTAACAGACCAGTTTGTGTTTTGATTAGGGTCAGTAGTGGTAGCCTATTACAAGATTTCAAAATAAAATCTTAATTAAAAAAAGGAAACGAGCTGGTCCACAACAGATCAATGTCATAACAAATACTCAAATAATGTAGCCTAGTTTAGAGCAAGCATCAATGTTTTTAGTTAGATTGTGCCGTCTGTCACATATAGTAGCCTTATAGGTCTTTTATTTTTACAAAAGAAGATATATTAATTGAGTTTATCACAAGAACTATAGAAATTGTATTATGCTTTAAAAATATATAATAATATAATAATAATTAAAAAAAAAACAACGACACAGTATCGGGATCGGATCTGTCTCGGTCGATATGCAGAATTTTGGTATCAGAATCGGATCGGTTCCAAAAATATAGTATCGGTGCATCCCTAATGAAGACTACACAGTTTTATTTGCTGACATTTGACACAACCCTCTGGTTTTTCTCCAGCGCATGGCCAACTCCAATCAGAGACTAATGAGGTGGTCATTAGTAGTGCAAGGTTTTAACATTGACATCCGTCACAAGAAGGGTACAGAAAACGTTATTGCCGATGCCCTTTCTAGGGCTTGATATGTGTTTGTTTTCTGGTGTTAATTGTCAAAAAAAAAAAAAAAAAAGTTTTTGACTTAAATGGGTGGGGGTGTTGCATTGGCAGGTGTGTTTGTTTGTGTGTGTTTGGGCGATGTGCCCTGGGATTGGAGGAGGTTACCCAGGGCGTCCTTTAAAAAGAGAACAACAGGCGTAGGGCGGGAGAGCGAGTTTTGTTGGCGTGTTGTTGAGATTGTGATAAAGTTATTCCTGTTGTTGAGTTGTTTTCGTTGATTGTATTTCTCGTGCTGTTGTACTAGTGTTAACTTTGTGTTGTATACCCATCCGTGTTTCCCCTTCCTATTATTTTTGTTTTGGTTTGTGTGTTTGTAGATTGTCAATATTGTAAATAGATACACGGTAAGAGGCAGTAGGAGTTGGACGCCACTTTTTTTTTTTGTAAATATTTTCACCTGTTTTTTTGTTAGTTAGGGAGATAAGTGTAGATTTTGTATTTTTATTTCTGTTATTTTATTAGGTGTAGTAAGTTTCATTTGGGTGTTTAGTCGGTGTAATTTTGTTTATTATTTTTCTCTGGGTTCACCCCGAGGTATTTGGCTTCACGTTTTTCTTGGTGATAAAAAAAAGAAAAGACAAAAAAAGACAAATAAAGAGACCCCACATAAAGTGGTTATTAAAAGTGAATTTTATTTGTCGGGTGTTCCTTTATGTTGCGGCCTTGACCCTAGACCAGGGTTGTAACAGTATACTCTAATACAGTTAGACTCACCAAAAACATGTAAAACTAAACTAAATTTATGCAGGTTATCTGACCTATGAAATCATCACAATCAATATAAAAGGAGTTCTTTTCAAATTGAGCTATTCAAGTCATCTTGTGAAATGATTGTATTCATTTCGCAATAAATAAATCGCAGAATAAACAAATATCGCAATGTCAAATTTTTCCAATATCCTGCAGCCCTAATAAAAATGATTAGATATATTTAAAAATGTTATAAACCCCAAAAAACAAAACAATTGACTAAACAAACAAACAGCCGTTATGCTGAGGTTCGATGATCCAGTCGTATGGAAAAAGTGATTAGCCAGAGTCTCATTCAGAATGACTTCACATTTGCAGGCAACAGCAGACAAGCGAGTGTCCAACTGTGAAATGGAAACGACTGAAAAGAAACACACTGGCGTTTTGTTTGAATGTAACGGATCACACTCTTTGGGTAAAAAATAAATTAAAAAAAGGTGCCAGAGGAAAAGAGGTGCTTCCTCTAAGCTTCTTCTGCGTGATAACATGCAATTACGTTAAGCATGGCACTCAGAATGAACCCTAGCAAGACTGACAGTCGCTCTTAATCCCTCCTTTCATAGTGGCGGCAAATTACATACTGCTGTGGATCAGTTACATTACAAAAACATTACAAGCAATCCTACAGAATTATCTATAATGACCACAATGCAGCAGTGTTTCCAGTGAGTCATTAAAACAGCCAAAGCAGACTTCAAACGGCAAACAACAACAGCATCTCAGAAAACATTTGTTCATTATATAAAACTGACATAAGAGAAATCAAGAACATTTGTTCATTCAAGAAACTATTCGACTGTTACTACTTAATATAAAAACTATTGTATTGAATTATAATTTTATTATACTAAATTATTCATTTTAATTACAATTATTGGTGCATAAACAACTCAATTAAAACACCATTAGCAATTCAACTAAAATAATTTGGATATATTGTTAAATTGTGTATAAATAAATTTTACTTAAAAAGCAAATGTTTGACTATTATTATCACTGTTGTTAACTAATTATTATTGTGAATTTAAGAATAACAAAATGCCTATAAGTTTTACTGTACTTCTATTGTAAATATTAACCATATTCCAATGTAAAACAATAACAGCATCTCATAAAACATTTGTTCTTTTTATAAAACTGTCTTAACAAGAGAGAAATCAATAAATAAAGAACATTTATTCATTCATTAAAGCTTTTACTTTTAGTTCTACTGCTAAAAATCTTACAATTACAAATTAAATCCTTTATATTGAATTATAATTGTATTATGCTCCAACAATTTTAATAAAAATTAATCATTTAGTTTAAATAAACAACTCAATTAAATGTATAAACAAAACTATTTAATTTAAAATAAAAAGCAAATATTTGACTATTATTATATAACTGTTGTTAACTAATTAATCTAAAGGTTTTCCTGTATATTACTTTAATATTGTAGATATTATAAATAATTGTGAATAACTACATGATTATTCATATTGTGATCAATATGTACACGTATATAAATTTAACTGTGTAAAACACTGCATTATTATTTATTATAGACAATACTGTAATAATAATAATAATAATAATATCAATTTAGTTTTACACAATTATTTATATAAATGCAATATGCATATAATGCACTTTCTTTTGCGCTTAGCCACTTTGTTGCACTTTTTTCACTTTCTTTTGCATTTTTTTCCACTTTCTTTTGCTCTATCTGTGACTTTTTAGAGCTTTCCTTCACTTTCTTTTATACTTTTTTACTTTCTTTTGTGATTTTTTTTACTTTCTTTTTCACTTGCATCACTTTCTTTTGAGCTTTCTTGCACCAGAACAGCCCGACACAGAAAGTTTCTTCCCTCAGGCTATTCATTTCATGAACACTTGATGATAATAATTGTGGAACCAACATCACTACTTGCTATACACTTTTATACACATATACACTTATTTAACAACACACTTTACATGCCAATTTGCACATAAAAGCTGCACATATAACGTTGTATATTGAAATATACCTGTACTTACACTTGTCAATTTGTATATTTGCATTCACTACTTGTATTTTTTTAAATATATTTATTATCTGTTTTTTGTCCTGTCTCTGTAATCCTGTTGCACTGTAGAAGCTCTGTCACGAAAACAAATTCCTCGTATGTGTGGACATACCTGGCAATAAAGCTCTTTCTGATTCTGATTTTCTTTTGCACTTTCATTACTTTCTTTTGCACTTTTTCACTTTCCTTTGCATTTTTTCCACTTTATTTTGCGCTATTTTGTGCAATATCTTGACTTTACTTTGCACTTTCTTTAAGAAATAAATAAATAGAAAAAAGAAAGAAAAGGAGAGAGAAAGAAAAAGAAAGAGAAGAGAGAGAGAGAGAGAGAGAGAGAGAGAGAGAGAGAGAGAAAAGAAAGATTATAGGTTTGTCACTGTCTTTTTTCTTTCCTAAATTGTGTTAGTTCCTTTTACCAAATGTTGCCTCTTTCTTTCCTTCTTTCTTTCTGCATTAAAATGCTCTCTTTTCCTGTAAAAGCTGCAGCTCACAGAAGCGTTTCTCAAAACTCGTGGACTATTTCAATGATGGCTTGCATCTTTTTTTTTCTTCTTCCTTTGAACCGCTTTTTGAAATATACTGTAGACTTACATATGGACTTATATACTATTATATAGCAGTCCATATCTCCCATCACTACCAGCCAGATCTTCCCATCCGGTGCCAATTTAGAGTGTAATCTAGTAGCCTTCACTGCTGAACAAGAAAAAGCCAACACAGAATGTGGATGGATTGGGTCTGGTGTTGTCCAGTAAATGGATAGCAGAGGTGTGCTGTTGGTGTGTTGATGGCGTGTGTGCGGCGCTTGCAAACAAGAGGCTTTTCTCACAGGCTGATTCACTTAAGCTGTATCCTGAAGGAATATTGGCTGCTCCGGCATGGCACATTGATGCGTCTCCAGAATAAATGAAAAGCACGGCTGTAATCTGCTGCTGATCTAGCGTGGCTCTGGGAGTCGGGCAGTGGACGTGACTGTGGAGACGATCTGGATCCTCTCAAACATGCTGTATCACACATGGATCAAATCCTGCGGTCTACAGGCGCTCGGATGGAGAGCATGTTTTCAGAAAACAGTTCAAAGGAGAAAAGAAAAGAAAAAGAGACATGAGCCATGCTTGAAATAGTCCACAAGTTTTGAGAAACGCTTTTGTGAGCTGCCGTTTCACTTCTGAACAGATTTCTGCATCACGCAAAGGTCTTTTTATGAAGAAAGAAAGAAAGAAAGAAAGAAAGAAAGAAAGAAAGAAGAGCAAAAGCAAGCGCTAAATAGATCGAGAGATCAAAAAAGACAGTGAAAGAAAGCACAAAAGGAAGAGCAAAAAGAAAAAGCGAAAGAGACCAAAAGAAAGAGCGAAAGAAACAAGCAAAAAGAGTGATTAAAAAAAAGAGGAAAAAATGAACAAACCATAATGAACAAAAACTATGAAAAACTAAGTAAGACAACAAGGACAACAAAGGAAATATGAAGGAGGAAATATGAAGGGAGAAGGAAAGAAAGGAAGGAAGAAAAGAAGGAAAGAAAGGAAGGAAGGAAGGATAGAGGGAGAGAGGAAAGCAAGCAAGCAAGCAAGCAAGCAAGCAAGAAAGAAAGAAAGAAAGAAAAGAAAGAAAGAAAGAAGGAACGAAGGAACGAAGGAACGAAAGAAAGAAAGAAAGAAAGAAAGAAAGAAAGAAAGAAAGAAAGAAAGAAAGAAAGCAAAAGAGTGAAAGAAAAACCAAAAAAAAGAAACTAATGAATGAAAAACTAAAGAAACGTAAGAAAGATGTATGAAAATGTAGGAAGGAAGCAAGGAAGGAAGAAAGATAGAAAAACGAAAGAAAGAAAAAAGGAAGGAAAAAAGGAGCGAACGAACGAAGGAAGATAAAAAACGAAAGAAAGAAATAAAAGAAACAAAGGAAGGAAAAAGGGAACGAAGGAAGAAAGATAGAAAAAACTAAAGAAAGAAAAAAGGAAGGAAAAAAGGAAGGAAGGAGTGAACAAAAGGAACTAAAGGAAAAAAAAAGGGAAGGAAAGAAAAGGGAGGGAGGGAGGGAGGGAGGGAGGGAGAAGAAAGAAAGAAAGAAAGAAAGAAAGAAAGAAAGAAAGAAAGAAAGAAAGAAAGAAAGAAAGAAAGAAAGAAAGAAAGAAAGAAAGAAAGAAAGAAAGAAAGAAAAAGCAAAAGAGAAAGTTAGAGACAAAAAAGAGTAACTAGCAAAGGACAGAAAGAATGAACAAATGAATAAACAAAACAAATGAAAAAATACAAAAGACAAAATAAAGGCCAACAAAAAAAACATGAAAGGATGGGAAAAAATAAATAAATAAAGAGAGACCAGCGAAGTACTGAAAGAATGAACAAATAAAGAAATTAATGAATGAAAAACTAAGACAAAAAGTAGGAGAGTAGGTAGGTTGGGAGGCAGGTAGGTAAAGAGGTATGTACATAGGTTGATAGGTAGGGAGGTAGGCAGGTATGTAGAAAAGGATTATATTTTATTATTATATTATTAGTATATTATTATTATCACATATATTATATATATATTATTATATTAGCGATTATTATAGGAGTTTTTATAATTTTAATCACAGTCATTCAAATAATTTTTCGAATTGTTATCACACAGTGAATGCTTTTGGACTGTCGAAATATGTTTGTTTGTTTGTTTGTTTGTTTTTTTTAGCAAAATGACAAACTCAATAATTGTCAGCTCCTTTACATTAACACAATTCCATCATAATCACTATGGTAAAAATATCACTTCAGTCCCTAAGATTCCTCCACTCCGGCAGCTCACAGACAGGTCCTGCCCTCCCATCATCTAGAAACACCATCATCCCATTACAATCCTCAGCTAAAGACGTCAATGTTGCCGGCGGCCAACAATCTGCTAAAAACCAGGACATCTCCATTCTCCTTCGGGACATGAAGGAAAGAGACCCTTAATGCAGAGCACCTCAGGCTCTTACTGTATCCACCTCCATTTCCTCTCAGAGAAAGATCACGTCTGCGAAACAAGCCAGTGCACGTCAGACAGGACAGCCATTATCAAATTTAGCATCTTCCGTAACGAGCCTTAAGCAGAGACGGGCGGCCATGATGCTCTCAGAGGGCTTTGTACTCAGGGAGAAAAAGAAAGTAGATGGAGGAAGACACAATCTCTTATTGCCACTGTGGACAGTAATGAACAAACTGAGGCCGTGGCTCCTATTTTAAGGTCAGGAGGATTGAGCTACAGAAAATTAAACCTCTGGTGAACCCATCACTAGAGTTACAGCTCTTTTATTTTGCTGTAATCTGCATCTGTCTGCCTGTGTGTAAAAATATTTTTGCCCTTAAAAGAGACTAGGTGACAAACAGCTACAGAGCATCGGAGACAACCAGAAGTCGTATTTTTTAAATAATTTTTTTTTATCTTTTATTTTTTTTTAAGTAAATTAGATAGGTAAATTGTCCCAAAAATCTCAATAGTTCCTTTATACTCATTTTAAATAAGTAGCTTGTACAAGCAAGAACATTTTTTGAGAGTAGATAGATATTGATAGATTTTGAGAGGACAATAGAACAATAAAGTGATAGATCGAACGATAGATAGACAGAACAAACCAAGGGTAGAACAATCGCTAGAACGAATTATAAAATTAATGATAGAACGAGCGGTAGAACAAATGTTATAATGAACATACGACGAAACGAACGATAGAACAAATGATAGATGATAGAATGAACAATAGATGGGTAGAATAAATGATGAATGATAGACAATAGAACGAACTATAAGTAGAACAAACTATCAATAGAATGAATAATAAAACGATAGAACAAACGATAGAACGAACAATAGAATGAACGATAGACCAAATGATAGAACAAACAATTGAACGAACGATAGAGCAAATGATAGAACGAACAATAGAACAAACGATAGATGGATAGAATGACATAGATGGACAGAACAAACATTGATAGATAGAACGAACGATAGACGATAGTATGATAGAACAAATGAATGATGGAATGAACAAACAATAGAACGAACTAACAATGAAACAACGGTAGAACGAACGATAGATGGATAGAACAAACGATAGATGATAGAACAAACTATCAATAGAACGAACGGTAGAACGAACGATAGAATGAACGATAGGACTAACAATAGGACTAACCATAGAACGAACATTAGATCAAACGATAGATCAAATGATAGAACAAACGATAGGACTATCGATAGGACTAACAATAGGACTAACGATAGAACGAACAATAGAACAAACGATAGAAGATAGAACGAACAAACGATAGAACGAACTAACAATAGAACAAATGACAGAATGAACGGTAGAACGAATAGATGGATAGAACAAATGATAGATGGACAGATCGAACAATTGATTGATAGAACGAATGTTAGCTAGATAGAACAAATGAATGATAGAATAAACTAACGATAGGACGAACTAACAATAGAACAAACAGTAGAACAAACTATAGAACTAACGATATTCCAGCTTTAGATGGAAACAGCTCGTTACAGAATATTTCCATGTAAAATCAATGCCGTTTTTGATTTCAAATACAAGATTAACATTAACATCAAGTAGATGTGTCTTGTAATACTGCTTTTACGAAACAGAGCCACTGGAGGCCATGTGTTATGGTCTTTTTACCACGGCTCTTGTGGCATATTGCTTTACTTTATCAGTCCACAATGGCAGAACTTAATTTCATCGACTCGGCTCGAGTGAAAACCATCCCCAGTCGTACTAAAGTAAAGCCAGATGAAAGATGCTTTATTAAAGGACTTTGGGTCCAGTCCATCGCACTCTCCTTCAATCGGCACGGAGCGTCTATTGAGGCTCCACCTGTGAGCCATTCAACAGATAAAATCTCTCCGAGATGTCAATATGTCGTATTGATCTCAATAAAACATGAAATTAAATATTGACTTACTGCTCCCTTTCAGCGCAGCAGCAGAAACAGCAAATGCAAAGTCCTAAAAAAATACAAGCCAAAGCACACAAAAGCCTGATTGTTCTTGGGAAACATTTGCACTTTGCTGTGCATTTCTGGACTCACATGCCAAGTTGTTTCGCTTGAATAAACACATATGAATTTCATTCAGGATTAATTATAGAGTAGTAGTGCTTTTAACCTATTGAAACGAGGCAAGCGGCGCAAGCCAGTGACATATCGTTGGCTTCAGGAGCAACACATACACATACGCTTACCCCTGGAGTTGAGCCTTTCCTGACGTTGAACGCTGCATTTGCCCAATTTCACCCTGAGACAGGCTCCCTCCCCCCAGTCCTACAGGATAAATGCATTTCATATAAAGAGGAGAGAAAAAAAAAAACTGAACGAGAGAGTGATGAGAAGGTGGAAGAGCAGATAAAGATGACAGGGCAGTTCGTTTTTTTTCTTCTTCAGTAGTCCAGGTTCTCATGTCAGCATTTTTACCAGTCATATAAAAAAATCCATATCGCTTCTTGCACGTTTACAGATGAAATATTGCTTGACCATGCAATCAGTTTGCTATTAGTGTTCAGTACGATTTGCAGGGAACTCTTTTGTCATTGACAAATACACTCACCAGCCACTTTATTAGGTACACCTTACTAGTACTGGATTGGACCCCCTTTTGCCTTCAGAACTGCCTTATTCCTTCGTGGCATAGATTCAACAAGGTACTGGAAATATTCCTCAGAGATTTTGGTCCATGTTGACATGATAGCATCACGCAGATGATATCCATTCATGATATCCTATTCCACCACATGCCAAAGGTGCTCTATTGGATTGAGCTTTGGTGACTGTGGAGGCCATTTGAGTACAGTGAACTCATTGTCATGATCAAGAAACCAGTCTGAGAGCATTCGCGCTTTATGACATGGCACGTTTTCCTGCCTTATTGCCTTGAGTTGCTGCCATGTGGTAGGCTGATTAGAAATTTGCATTAACAAGCAGTTGGAAAGGTCTAATAAAGTGGCCGGTGAGTGTATTTGCATCATTTGTAACACCAATTTATTGCCACCGATTCTGTGTTTTAATGTTGTACTCTAGGGGGCACATTCCATATTTAAATGGTGATAAAAAATAAGAAAAAAACTTAACTAGAAATCTTTGAAGATTTTGTTTTGTCTCTTGATATTTTCATCAATTAAATATTCATATTAGGGCAGCACGGTGGCGCAGTGGATAGCACAATCGCCTCACAGCAAGAAAACCGCTGGTTCGAGCCCCGGCTGGGTCAGTTGGCATTTTCTGTGTGAAGTTTGCATGTGTTTCCTCCGGGTGCTCGGGTTTCTCCCACAAGTCCAAAAACATGTGATATAGGTAAAGTGGGTATGCTAAATTCCATAGTGTATGTGTGTGAATGAGTGTGTATGGATGTTTCCCAGTGATGGGTTGCAGCTGGAAGGGCATCCAATGTGTAAAACATATGCTAGATAGGTTGGCGGTTCATTCCACTGTGACGACCCCAGATTAATAAAGGGACTAAGCTGAAAAGAAAATGAATGAATGAAAATATTCATATCATTTATTAATGAATATAATCAAAAATACAGACACTGGACAGAAAATTAAATAATACTCTGATGGAAAAATGAGTTTAGAAACAAAAATGCATTCTGTAAAGACTCAAGGAAAATCTGCAGCTTCTTTTTTATTTAGTTTTTAGGGAAAAGAGAACTAGGTTTTACCTTTTCAATAACAGCTGGAATTTATATAACTATAATTGCAATCTCATCACATCCATGATATAAGAAAAAAATCCGGAAAGCATAGCATGAAGTGCAGAACAGTTCTGATAGACAGGCCCACACACACAACTTGAAGCCATGGAAAATTACACAGTTGAAATCTCTGTTATTCACTAAACTCTTTTGACCCTGGTTTGTTCACTTATTGCATATTTTTGCTGCCTAATCATGCATTAATGCACTGAAAAAAAAATCTAATAATTAATTCCAGACAGAATTGACAAAGAACATGCTAAATAAAATCAAATACTAAATAAAATTGCCTTAACATATTCTATCCTGGCCTGGAGATTTGGTATTGTTTTCTAACTGCCTTCAAGACTAATCCTGGACAACGTTTAATACACCAAAATCTAATTGCTGTGAGGGATAGTTCACTCAAAGTGAGAATTTATTTACTATTTACTCACCCTCAAGTGGTTCCAAACCTTTACGAGTTTCTTTCTTCTGCAAACACAAAGAAATACATTTTAAAGAAAGCAAAAAATCTGTAACTATTGACTCCCATAGCGAGAAAAACTAATGGAAGTCAATGGTTACAGATTTTTAGTGTTTCTTTAAAATGTCTTCTTTAGGGTTTAACAAGAAAGAAACTAGTTTGAAACAAGTGAAGGGTAAGAAAATGATGACACAACTTTCATTTTTGGTTGAACCATCCCTTTAAGTTTGCTTGTACAACATCAACGAGACGTAGTGTCAATACAGCACTGACTCAACAAGGTAAATAACAGGCCTGAAACTCTTTCACATCCTTCATTACCTCCACAAGCGTTCCTGACTGAGAGGCTGATGTGACCTTGAGGAAAGGCTGGGCTTTATTCTCGCCGTCTGCAATCCCTCACGACAGCAGAGCCAGCCAGAGAGTTCATGTTAATATTAATTATTAAAGGTATTATTTTGATTCAGTGACAGATTTCACCACAGACAGCAGCGTACAACATCTGTAAACCGTGATTCCACAAAATGCTATTCAGAGTGGCATGAAAAATGTTTTTAAAGAGGTCAATTCAAGTTCAGTCGTAATATTCATCATCACAAAACACTTTTTCAGCTCATCCTTATTTGCTTTCCTTCAGCTTAGCTTCCTTCAGCTTAGCAAACTCCACACAGAAATGCCATCTAGTCCAGGTTGGACTCGAATAGGGCTGCACGATTAATCATATTATTATCACGATAACAATATTTGTGGAACACGGTCAATAAACTGTAAAATCATGACGAAATGTAATTAAAGACCAAGCCGTTATTTTAATGGATGGAGTTTACAAACTGTATCGCATCACAAGCACGAGGTGACTGTCTAGATTGCTTTTGTTTGTTTTTTTCTTCCAGGAATGCAATGCTGATCGGGTAGCCTTTGCTCCTGTTCAGTCCAAACTCCCCAAGATAACACAAAAAACCTCATTAACCACCTTAAAAACCGTCAAAGTGGCTGTCGTCAGTGGGTTAATGAGCTCAGGACAATTCTGCTTTGAGTTTTTCTCTTCATTACTAACATTAATAAACCAGATTTTATTTTCTTTATTTTTTTATTTTCTAAACTAATCAAATATTCGTGGAGATTCTGCAGTTTTTTTCGACGTTTTTCATTCATGTTGACAGAAAAAACCTGCATTCAATTGTTTCACTATATATATATAAATAAAATTTTAAAAAAGTCATTGTGGCCCTGTTCACGCGGGTATTGAGGTTCGTTTTCAACAATCTGACACAACTTATATTATTTACATGAAACGAAAATGTAATGAAAAGTTTCAGCTCAATTAAACTCACTTTATGAAAAGACTAGCCTATTTTATGCATTAAATAATAGAAAACTAAATTTCCTTTATTTTCGATTAGACCATGAACTTTATTCTGTTTTTACAGTTTTAATATGTATGTGTTTTTTAATAACATTTGTTTATCAAATATTTTAGCACATGGAAAGTAAATAAATGATGTAATTTTATGATTATGAATGATTATTTTATTATTTATTAAATTTGTTTGCCCTCATAGTTCACTGACAGGTTTTGTACAGTAAATATGCTCACAAATTTACTCACTTTTTATTCTCATAAAAAAAGAGAAAATAATTAACTTTCGGAAACAAACTAAATTATTTTCAATATTAAACATAGAAAATAACCAGTGTTCATA
Organism: Danio aesculapii; assembly: GCF_903798145.1. Classification (NCBI taxonomy): domain Eukaryota; kingdom Metazoa; phylum Chordata; class Actinopteri; order Cypriniformes; family Danionidae; genus Danio; species Danio aesculapii. The sequence continues at coordinate 46,564,178 of NC_079443.1, read as the reverse complement.
CTGCTCTTGCATCCTGTAAATAATATTGTAAACCATGCATTTGCTCCATCTTCTGCAAATGTTTTAATTTAAGTAATAATTTTTATGTAATGGAAAATAAGCCATCTCAAGCGCAGCTTCCAATCATCATCAATGTAGTGCAAACTAACACAAACGTGACAAACAGAGTGGTGTCCACACGTGGTTAGCAATTGAAAAAAAAAATAATTAAATAAATCGACCTATAAATGAGATCGATTATTGGTTCTGAATGTCGCTTTCGATTACTTTCCGATTAATCGCCTAGCCCTACATCAAATAATCATGCATTCTTGATTGTTGGTGGTTTTCCCTGATGGGAAGAGGTCAGATTTATTATTTTTACTGTTGATCATCAGTTGGCACCATTAACCCTTTAGATAGGCCTGTGCAACAAAGTTTCTGGCTTTTATATGGAGCTCTATAGAGTAAAACAGCAAATTACATTAGCATAAATACACATAGTAAAACCCAAAGAGTTAGGGTAACTCAAACCATTTTAGGAAACTAATTGCAACAAATCATTTGAGTTCAAAGTCTAATCCTAATGAGTACTGTGAACTTAATACATTTGAGTAAACGAAGCAATTTGAGCACAGTAAAACCCAATAAATGAAGAGATCTCAAACCAACTGAGTACTGTTAAACCCAATAAGTTAAGGCAACTCAAACTGTTTGAGGAAACCGATTGCTACAAAGCATTTGAGTTTAAAAACTAATCTATATGAGTACTGTGAACTTACTCCATTTAAGCTAAAGTAATGAGGTATTTAATTAACTCATTACCTTCAACACTGAGTTCAAAACTCTTTTCAAATGAGTGGAATTTACGTTCAGTCAATGTTGAGTTAACTACACTCATTTCATTTGATAAAGTTGACTGTTGGGTTTTACAGTGCACTTACTATGTTCTGAGAGCTGAGCTGCTTATTTTTTTATTTTCTCAAACAAATCAAAGTAAGTGGTCTCTCAAAGGTCTCTCTGACACTCTCACACACACTATATTCCATATAAAAGCCAGAAACTAAGCTTTTTTTGCACTGTATCTGATGATCAACAGTAAAAATTACAAATTGTACTTCGTCCCTACAGGAAAAACCAGCAACAAGAATACATGATTACTTGGTGTCATGGCTTTACAATCAGAAATGTAATTATAATGGAAGTCAAGGGAGCAAAAACGGCCACGAACGTAACTAGAGGGTTATAAATTTGTCCACAGTGTATTGTTGAGTTGGGCGACGCGGTGGCACAGTAGGTAGTGCTGTCGCCTCTCAGCAAGAAGGTCGCTGGTTCGAGCCTCAGCTGGGTCAGTTGGCGTTTCTGTGTGGAGTTTGCAAGTTCTCCCTGCGTTCGCATGGGTTTCCTCCGGGTGCTCCGGTTTCTCCAACAGTCCAAAAGACATGCGGTACAGGTGAATTGGGAAGGCCAAATTGTCCGTAGTGTAAGTGTGAGTGAGTGTGTATGGATGTTTCCCAGAGATGGGTTGCGGCTGGAAGGGCATCCGCTGCCTTAAACATGTGCTAGATAAGTTGGCGGTTCATTCCGCTGTGGCGACCCCGGATTAATAAAGGGACTAAGCCAAAAAGAAAATGATGTATTGTTGAGTTTTTGAAAAATTCCAAAGCATTTTCGCAAAATATGTGTCAAAATAAGATTTGTCACCAGAAATCATTCCATTTGCTGAAACAGAGAAAGTTGTGGCCAAATTAAGCCTCAAAATCACCCCAAGACTGAATAAAAACATCCCCAACAGCACACAAGGGTTAAACGTAAAGAATAAAAACATCACAGACTCATCAAAATATTATTATTATTGTCCTTTTCCTTGTGTTTAATAATAATAATAATAATAATAATATGTTATAATATTCTATACTAATACTAAAACTTAAATTATACAAAAAGGATAAACTAAATCAAAAACAGAACACACTTATGATATTCAAATAGCTCAGACAATTTAAAGTCTAAATGATTCAGTCCTCTCTACTATTTTTTTCTGAAACTTTTGCAACCAACCAACAAACTCCTGTCACTTTAAATCTGCTGAGCAGCAAAGAACTGAAGCTTTTTTTGTTTATGTCCCCCGGTGGTGCCATTCTCTCTGATGGACTGACAGTGGCCATTCGTTGGCTTTTAAACCCGGAGAACAGAAACTTCCCAAAAGACTGGCAAACAAAGAAACAACACTAAAACCCAAACTTATGCTGACAGAAAAGTGTGAGAAAACTCTGATATGAGAATTTATACAGTAAAAATTGAAGAACAACAACTGGATCGACTCAAACACCAAGAATAAACAATGAATCCGTTCACTGTGTTAGTTTAAACATTAATTGGTTCAAAATGTTAATCATTTTTTTGACATTTAACAAAAACACAAAGATGATGTTTGTTTGTCAGCTGAATCCCTCTGACAATTTCAACAAGTTCTCACATGGCAGGTGTAAAAAGGTTTTAGTATACATATAAAGCATTTTAAATGCAAGTGGCTACTGTTTAAAATAACTATTGCCAAAACATGCATAAAATTATAGTTCCACAGTCATTTTGTGTAAATATATTATATAAAATAGATTTTATGTGACCCTGGACCCCAAAACCAGTCTTATAATAACCAGAAATACATTGTATGGGCTGCGCCCAGTCAGTACCTCGATGGGAGACTACTTGGGATAGCCACGTTGCTGCCAGAATTGGTGTTAGTGAGACCAGAAGTGGCACTCAACCTGCGGTCTGTGTAGGTCCTAACGCCCCAGTATATTGATGAGGACTCTATACAGCTTAGTGATGGCCGTCTTTCGGATGAGACGTTAAACTGAGGTCCTGGTGGTTGTTAAAAATCCCAGGATGTCCTTTGAAAAAGAGTAGGGGTTTAACCCAGGCATCCTGGCCAAATCTGCCTACTGACCTCTGTCCGTCATGGCCTCCTAACCATCCCCATACCATAATTGGCTTCATCACTCTGTCTCCTGTCTACGAATGAGCTGGTGTGTGGTGTGCGGTCTGGTGCAATATGGCTGCCATCGCATCATATGTGACTGCTGCACACTGGTGGTGGATGAGGAAATTCCTCCAAGAATGTGTAAAGCGCTTTGAGTGTCCAGAAAAATGCTATATAAATGTAAGGAATTAATATCTTTAATAAATAAATTATCTTTCTTTTTCTTACTTTTAAACCAAAAATCATTAAAATATCAAGTAAAGATCATGTTAATTCAAGTAATTTTCGTATTTTCCTACTGTAAAAATAAAAATATCAACTTTTATTAGTAATGTGCACTACTAGGCAATTCATTTGGACTTTAAAAGGTGATTTTCTCAGTGTTTTAATTAGTTTAAACACTCAGATTCAAGATTTTTAAATAAATGTCATATCTCGGCCAAATATTGCACTATAATAACCATATATCATTCATTCATTCATTTTCTTTTCGGCTTAGTCCCTTTATTAATCTGGGGTCGCCACAGCGTAATGAACCGCCAACTTATCCAGCATTTGTTTTATGCAGCGGATGCCCTTCCAGCTGCAACCCATCCCTGGGAAACACATACACACTCATTCACACACACACATACACTCCGGACAATTTAGCCTACCCAGTTCACCTGTACTGAAACGCCAACTGACCCAGCTGAGGCTCGAACCAGCGACCTACTTGCTGTGAGGCGACAGCACTACCTACTGCGCCACTGCGTCGCTACCATATATAATTTATTCCATACATCAATGGAACATTTATTCAATTATTAAAAACTTCTTACTGAAAAAGGGGTACAAACAACTGATTTAAAGATAGACGAGCATAAAATGATATAAATAATAATTTATAGTAATTAGTATTTTAAATGTATTTTTTTTTTATAATTATTTTTTAGGGGTTTTCACCTTTATTTGGACAGGACAGTAGAGAGAATTGACAAGTGTGGGGAGCAGAGAGAGGGGAAGGATCGGCATAGGACCTCGAGGCGGGAATCGAACACGGGTCGCCGCGAACACCGGAGTGCATGTGTCGATGCACTTTTCCACTACGCCATTGGCACCGACAGTACTTAGTATTTTGAAGTTTAATTGGAGTCATTTAGAGCTGTCATCAAATGACTGCTCTAAATATCTTATTTTTAGAATATTTGCACTATTGTTACACCCAATTAAGTGTAAATAATAGAATGAATTGTATTCTGTAATCATAATAGAATTTTCTGATTGTAAACCATTTAAAGCTGTATTATTAGAATTTTGTGCCAATGCTTAAAAATCCTGTATAAATAAAAATGATAATAATTGTTTTAAACTGCAAAAATGGCTGTTTAGTTGAAATGGTGCTTCCCTAAACAAAAAGTGGAGCAGGGAAAGCCCCGAGTAGAACCACATACATAATTAAATCAATTAATATCAATTAGAAAATGGTGAGTAATCAGCCAGCGCTCTGCGGCTTGTTTTCCCTCAAGGCGCATCAACATCAACATTTGGCATAATGCAGAAAACACATCCCTCTCCACAGCTCTCGACACACACTAATCAATACAGAAGAATACAAATAATTTCACACTATTTGTTTCATCGTTCATCAAGTGTTATTGTAAAGGCAGTAGACAGCAAGGCAGCTTACTAGGGTTTGACCAGGCCCAAACGCAACACACAAGGCTTTTAAAACCGATACAAAAAGAACATTAGCAATCTAACAGCCATCTATTAAGGTAGGCAGCACTTCTTGCATATACTTATTAGCATGGTAAAACATATCTCAGTACTGTCCTGGTTCACCGAGCATGCAGAAACATTGACCTGGGTCATTTGAATATGTAGACAAGTTATGTTTTTTTAAAGATCTCACACACCCTCTCTCTCTCACTCTCTCTCTCTCTCTCTCTCTCTCTCCCTCTCTCTCACACACACACACACATACACATACACTCTGGATTCCTCTCATTGCCAGGAGCATCACTGGCACTAGCACTGACAGCAGGCATCCATCAGTCGCACGCCTCAGAAACATGAACCTGCTGGAGAGTTGGAGAACAAGTGTATCAAATCATAAGGACTACGCTCAGTTCAGCTGAATGATAACAGACACACTCTGGATGAAGACGAGTGGATCCAGTCCACAGTTGATTTCAGCTGATGAGAGATCAGCAATGCATAAAGCAAATAAATAAATAAAACAAAAATGTGAAAACTATAAAATAAACTAACAAATGCTATAATAATTCAACAAAAGATCAATAATAAGATCACTAAAGTCAATGCGTATTAGGGCTAGGCAAGGGACAATAACCATTTTCAAGGTATACCACGGTTTTGAAAAGTCAAGGTTTTAAAACCGCCAAAATTTTCAGCTATATCGTTCCTAGGGTATGTGTAAGAATGTTTTTTTCAGGGTGTCTGCAGGGTCTTGAAATGTCTTACATTTCAAAAACTAAATGTAAGGCCTTACTCACCAGTTAAACATTAAAACATCATGATCTCCATTCAAACCCGCGCAACATGAATGATGGTGATGAGCATATGTTTACTAAACCTTCAAAGCATTGCATTCAAATCTGCGTTTGATTGAGAGAGATTCAGTTTACACTTTTTCAGTTAGTTACAAACCAATAACACAGCAGTACTGGGAGAATAGTTTATATTTCATTAACAGTTAATATTGTAACATATATAATAATATATAATTTTATAATATACTGATAACCGTTTTATTAATTAATGAATGAAATACGTGGTTTTCCACCAAGGCAACCTGGGCTGCTGAAATATAATTGGCTAAATTGGCAGTGGGCGGGTAAAAGAACCAAAACAAAGACAGCATTCGTGCACGAAGCACGTTTTCAAAGCAGAATATCTGACTTCAGCATTGTCTTTCAGATAAACAAGAATGTTCACTTAGCATGTTTCTTAAATATCTGGAAACATATTATGGTATTTTTATACTGTAGAAGAGTCAAAAACTTACAGCACCTTTAATTCTTTAACTAAATAAAATGCACTTCAAAATAATGTCTACAACAATTATATTTACTTAATTTTCTGAAGATTTTTGCCATCTTTTAAAAAAAAAAACTCTTCGAGATTGTGGACCTGCAGTGGTTTTGGTGAGTAGTCAATAGGGTTGGGTCGATAGACAATGCCATTGTCCATCGCCGATGGTCGATAGACATCACGATCCTCACACGGCCCCGTTTACACTAATACGTCTCAGTTTTAAAATGGCATTTAAGAATGAAAATGATCCACGTCCACACTGGTGTTTTATCTAACAACTCTTCAGTCTTTTGAATCTATCAGATAACATGTCACAGCATCAGTACACTGCTTCAATCTTTCGCTTTCACGCTTGAAATCTTGGCAAAAACCTCAGATACTGCTGGTTGGTTCCTGTTGGCAGTGCACCTTTTTTACCAACCAAGTTTGTCGACGCCATTATAACAACACTGATCACTCTGCCTATTCACATCCTGTGGAAAAAGTGATTAACAGGTGGTAATTTGTGTGTAACTTGTCTTTATTAATTTATGATTTAGTAGTGGGTAAAACAAAGACCATGCTGGTCAGGTAGTTGAAATGGTAGGCTACAAATAATTAATTCGTTATGAATTATTCATAAATAATTAATTCACCCAATGCCATCGTCCATCGCGATGTTTCCCATTAGACATCATACGATGCCAAATTGGTCGACATTGCCCAGCCCTAGTAGTCAATAGGTGTGAAAAGAGCTAGAAACAGATTGTCCTCAAATACCAACAAATATAAATAAAAAAAATAAAAATAAATATATATAAAATAAAAATAATAAAAGTAAATGAAAAATCAACACACAAAACAACGAAACTATTTAGTTAAAATAAGAAAAACAAGGGGGGGGTGCATTTTAAATAAATAAATTCATGATCACAAAAACACAAGAAAAAAAACAAAAAAACAAAGAAACATTGAATTTGACTAAAAAATATGCCCGATTACGCAAAAGCATAATTTGCATGGCAACTCATGCATATTTGAAATTTGTTTACTAAAAAGAGCATCAGCCTAACAGCAGGCACAGAGATGAGACCCACTTATCTTCATGCTTCAACAGCATCAGAACCACATAGCAAAATGTCACATCTAGGGATGGAGGCTGACAAATAACTCCAACCAAACTATCAATCACAACTCTAGGCATTAGTGGCACTGACAGCAGCTCACAGCCTCCACACTGCCTCTCAAAACCACGCTCGCTCCAGCGTCTCAGCTCATTGGCTGACTAATTAACCAACACCCTCTTCATCTCTGACACATCAACTCCAAAGTCTGTCCAAGCCAAAACTGGAGAAAATGCAGCTGCTAATTAAAAGCAGGGATGGCTGATATCTTATCATTGGCGATGTAAGAGATCATGGATTTTTGTCAATATCGATAGCTAAGTTGGATCATACTTGAAGATATCTAATAAATTAACTGATCGTTTTTTAAACTATGCTATTAAAATATGATATTCATATTACTATTATTACAACCCCCATTTGTGAACATTAACAAATTAAAATAATTTAAAATACAGAAGTATGATAACATAATTTTTCATTCTTGAAATAAAGGAAAGGTGAAAGTAAATTCCAGACATCATTTTTCACATGTTTGTCAGTGCTCTTGTGGTGCTTACAAACACAGACTACAGAGCTGAGGCTTTGAATCAACCACAGCCACTTTCACCATGTTCTTTTTTTACTGCATTTTACATTGATAATGGTCAGCTGCAATGTCAAGCATCAAGAATACTATAGAGCTCTATAGAGAATGCATTGCGACTTTGCCATTATCATTTTGGAAACGGCTTCAAAACCTCTGTGATTTCACTCAAACAGCAGTATATATATATGGTGCACCAGTGAGGCACTCCACTGCTTAATAAAGTCATGTGCATTTTAAATGCTCATCTGCAATATAGAGCATGCAGTATCACATGTTATCAGTAATTGCGTAATTTATTTAGGTCACTCTCACTATAGATATGTTTGCACTCTCACTGTATAATGACAACAGACTCTTCTCAGCCTCTGAAGTGTCGATATTTTTTATAATGATATTTTACAGATAACTTTGGAACTCAAAACAGATTCGTTGGTCAACCTCTTGTCAAGATGATACCTAGTACCTAGAAGATTTACTTTATTCAAACAAACCTTGGAATATCATGATTGACCAATCGGAATCAATTATTACACAGAGCTAATTATTACAACAGACAAAAACCGGAAGACCGTTAACAATGTTTTTCCGATAACCGATACTTCCGGAAATCAAAACCGATACGTCGGTCAACCTCTAGTCAAGAGGATTCGTAGTACCTAGAAGTACTTTTTTTTATTCAAACGAACCTTGGGATATCATGATTGACCAAACAGAATTAATTATTACACAGAGAGACGATTATTACAATAGACACAAACCGGAAAACCGATAACAATATTTTGTCGATAACCGATAGTTGCGGAAATCAAAACCAACACGTCAATCAACCTCTAGTCAAGATGATAGGTAAAACCCAGAAGTTCTTTTTTAATTCAAACAAACCTTGGGATTTCAGGATTGACCAATCGGAATCAATTATTACACAGAGACGACTATTACAATAGACACAAACCGGAAAACCGATAACAATATTTTGTCGATAACCGATAGTTGCGGAAATTAAAAATAGTCAATCAACCTCTAGTCAAGATGATACGTAGTACCCTGAAGAGCTACTTTTTAATTCAAACACAACTTGGAATATCATGACTGACCAATCAGAATCAATTATTACACAGAGGCAATTATTACAACAGACATAATACGGAAAACCAATGATATTTTTCCGATAACTGATAATTGCAGAAATCAAAACCAATACGTCGATCAACCTCTAGTCAAGATGATACGTAGTGCCCAGAAGAGCTACTTTTTTTTTTTTTCAAACCTTGGGATTTCATGATTGACCAATCAGAATCAATTATTACACAGAGCCAATGATTACAATAGACACAAACAGGAAAACCGATAACAATATTTTGTCGATAACCGATATTTGCGGAAATCAAAACCAATACATCGGTCAACCTCTAGTCAAGATGATACATTGTACACAGAAGAACTACTTTTAATTCAAACAAACTTTGAAATATCATGACTGACCAATCAGAATCAATTATTACATAGAGCCAATTATTACAATAGATACAAACTGGAAAACCGTTAACGTGATTTTCAGATAACTGATACTTCCGAAAATCAAAACCGATGCATCGGTCAACCTCTAATCAAGATGATATGTAGTACCCAAAAGAGCTATTTTTTAATTCAAACAAACCTTGAAATATCATTATTGACCGATCAGAATCAAGTATTCAACAGAGCCATGAGCCATAAAAATGTATAATTCCATGATAATACTAATAAACCTTATTGGAATTGGTTTGTTCAGGGCTCTACAATGCAACAAAAAAGTGAGCCTGTTTACATTTACTGACATTACATACTTTTACTCTAAATTCACTCCATAACAAGTGTTTGAAATAACTTTGTGACCAGCTGTGGTATTAAATAAGGAGGGAGGAGGAAGAAGTGTGCAGAATGAGAAAGTTAAACTATTTTTTCTACTTTGTACAGTGCTTGATTTATTATGTTAGACAAATTAGATATACATTTGTGCTTGTTATTTTACACATAATATATATATATATATATATATATATATATATATATGTATATATATCCTTCTAATTAATGTTAGGCCTTTTTTTATATATGTGAAAGATGCAAAATTCAATATTTAATGATTGACAACTTAAAAGATTAATTACAATACTTTGCAACATTTGAAAAATTAAAAAAAATACACAAAAAGCACAACAAAGCCCAAAAACAGACATTTATACCATACCATTTACCATAATTAATTATTTACCATAATTAAACGCATTTTCTGCACGATACATCGGCAGGTGAATTCCATGATCGTGACAGCCCCACAGTACATCTGACTGGAGAAAACGTGGCTGGTAATTGAAAGTCATCACCACATGCTGATCCTGAGGGGGTGAAAAATATTTACCAAGCAGAAGCATTAATTATTAAAGTCTCTCCATGACCTTAAGCAAAGAAAATATTAGGTTTGAGCTGGCCGTACATCAAGCAAGCCAGTTGAAAGATTAAATGATCCTGCAGTGCTGGAACTGCAGTAAAAGAGAAAACACTTTCATAACACAAAAGATCTGTTTGCGTTTGTTACTTTTGCTGCCGGACAAAAGGATATTAATGTCGACATGTCAAAATGCGCTTGTGACACAACAGTACATCTGTAAAGCGTTTTCAAATGAAACTAAATATTTGGGCAGGGGGAGAGATTTGAAAAGAAGTAATCCCTTGGGCACATTTATGAAACGGCCAACACACACAAATACGTGCTTAGCAAGATGAAAATTTTGAAATTGAACAAAAATAGATGGGTTTTGACCCGCCACTTTATTAGGTAGACCTTATTAGTACCGGGTAGAACCCCCTTTTGCCTTTATCCTTTATGGCATAAATTCAACAAGGTACTGGAAATATTCCTTAAAGAATTTGGTCCATATTGAAATGATGGCATCACGCAGTTGCTACAGATTTCTCTGTGAATCTCTCCCGTTCCACCACATGCTAAAGGTGCTCTTTTGGATTGACATCTGGTGACTGTGAAGGCCATTTGAGTACAGTGAATTCATCGTCATGTTCAAGAAACCAGTCTGAGATGATTCACGCTTTATGACATGCCTACTTCCTACTGAAAGTAACCATCAGAAGATGGGTACACTGTGGTCATAAAGGGATGGACATGGTCAGTGTGGCAAGAAAATATCCCCTACATGATTACACCACCAGCCTCAACCATTGATACAAGGCAGGATGGATTCATGCTTTAATGTTGTTGATGCCAAATTCTGACCCTACCATGTGAATGTCACAGCAAATCGAGAATCATCGGACGATGGGTTGTAACAAGTGGTTATTTGAGGTACAACAAGGCATTTGTGCCTATAGAGCTGATGAAACAGGCGATACTGACAATTTTGCTGAGTCCCAATCAAACTGAAAATGTATTATTTTTTATGATTTTTCTGCATACAGATCAATGCAAACGTGAGAATAGAGATGGATTGGGTCTTCACCCTGGCTGGAGTTTTCATAAAGGTTTGATTTCAATCACACTCTATGAAACCACGAAAAAAAAGAGGTTTTGAAAACGTCCATGTTCATGTGGACAGGGCCTTAATAGTGAAGTAGAAGCTGCTGTTTATTATTTTACATCATTTGTTGTAACATATGAATGATATCCTTTCAAATGTGTGGGTGAGTTTATGTGCAACAATCCGTGGTGGCAGCTAGGTTACAAAGCTAAGCAACCATAAATGTAAAATACAGTAATGCAGGAGACTCCCACATATTCATAGTGGCTTCCTGACACCTGCAAATTGGACAAAATAACCTAGAGGTTGCGACGAGAGAAAACGTACAGGTATTTGAAATTACAAACATATGTTCCCCCATCTTTTTGTCTTATTGTATCAATTATACAAAACTGATTCGATAACCCATTTGATACTCTTATTGATACTGTGTTGACTAGGCATGGGCCCGTATAAGATCCCTGGATAAAATATCACAGTTTTACGGTATTGTGATAACAGCTATACGTTTCTTCCTGCTGCTTTAGCAATAACACTTCTAAAACAACAGTGACAACTCGCATACCTTTATTTCTGAGAGTGTACACTGTGTCAACTATTGGGTTTATAAATGCGTATTTTTATGTGTACAATGCTACTGTAGCATTACGTAAAAATCACACTCATTCCAGAAAGAGAGAAGGAACAACTTTTCAATAACTTTAATCAAAGCAAACAAAACAAATGTGTTCATCTGAAGTTCCTCAACAGGGCTCGACATCTAATAAGCACTCATAACACCTGCCTTTCCCTGCCCACGTGGCTCTTGGCCCCACCCACACTAGCTTTTCCACTACGCATCGCCACAACATGCTGTTAAATTTTTTTAAGACGTGTGTCAGGGTTTGGCGATGGCTATGTGTGTGCAAAATTCATGGCACTCAAAAGTGGGGGCTCGTCCGGGATGCAAGTGAATTCAAGTAAAAACCTTTAAAAAAAAGGGGTCGCAGACTAAAGCAAACTTTAAGATAGAAACAAAACATCTTCAAAACATAAAGGTTTGTTTATGCAAAAAATGTTAAACAGATTGGATAAAAAAATATCACGGTTTCACGGTATTGCGATGACTGCACGAAAATATATTCTTTTTAAATGTCTGGGTAAAAAAACTAAATCTTTTTTTTTTCCTTTAAAAAACAATGTATTTTGAGAAACATTTAACATGTTGGAACAGTAAACATGTCAATGATTCATTTGAATTATTAAGCTTGACTTCTGCTGTCTTCATTAGTTAAAACACTGATTTCTTTACAATTTAACATGACATTTTTGGATATCATTTCTGCTGGAGATAGTGTTATCCTAAAAAAAAAAAAAAAGGGAAAAAAAAAAAAAAGGACAAACCTAAAACTTAAAAGTTTTAAAACCTTGACTTTTCCAAACCTCGGTATACCTTGAAAACCGTTATCATCCCATGCCTAGTATTGACACCGATAAAATCCCATCCATAGTGTGCCATATATAATACACCATTTTAATCCAGTTTTTAACTTCGAGTTTTCCCCATTCCATCTGAAATTTCTTGTAAAGATACATCTGAACACAAAAAATTTAGCATCCACAATAAAAAAAGAAAACAGGATGGTTGCTGTCTGGACGTAGACTAACGCTAGAAGAAAGTGTGTGCGTGAACAAGCCCTTATTCATATGAGCTGGTGATTTAGGGTGGCAGGGAAAGCCTTCTGTCAAGTAAGTCTCCATCACTGGACCCCGGCCATGAATTACAGAAAGTGCCGAGACCTGCAGAGGAACCTGACAGCACTTACACGCTTGCATCTGCCTTATGACACACACACACATACACACACACGCAGACATAAAGCACTCTCTGACTCTGAACGATGGTCTTTCTGGAAAGCCACAAACCTCATAGAATGGAGAGGAACACCAATATTCATCTCAGCGGATGAGGGAGTATGTCAGAGGGGAACAGACTCAGTATGGGATGAACAGACATTCAGCAATGCTAAGATGAAAAACCAACACACAGTACTTCAGCTCTGTCAAGAAAAAGAAGTTTCATTCCTAGTGGATTCCACAGGAGACAATTTTTTACCCGATCAGCGGATTGCTTCAGGCTGTTTACACTGAAAGGGAAGTTTGGGTTTTTTTCTTTGGTTGACACCGGTTGCAGATATCTGTACATCTAGAGCAATGTGATGCCAATATATAATACAGCATTTAAAGGTTCCGTGAAGTACTTTGAAGTGTGCATTTTTATTCGATGTTTGACGTAATTTCAATCGAAACACGAAAATAGGGCGGGACAAAGAGTAGCTCCTCCCCTTTAAAAAAAGCCAATTTAGTTGTAAGTTTTATTCCCACTCTGTCAGCGAGAGTGGTTGAGCTCAAGCATAAAATGTGAACTGTCTTGAAGGGGCGGGGCATGCCAGATACTAGAGAGCATTTGATTGGTCATGATTTGATGAGAAACTGAAGTATGAGGTGACGTGAATTAAACCGTTGATCGACACTGGTCTCACGGTTCCGTTCGGTTACGATGATCATGCTATCAATTCGGTTCAAGTTGATATCTCGGTGCATTGACAATGCTTTCCATCCACAATGAGATTTTACGTAACAGCACAAAATATTTATATATTATTTGTAATAGAGTTGTCCTTTAATACAAGCTGTCAGATATATGAACTGTACCTTTGAAAACTCAAGTACATGCACAGTACAACATACGCATTTCTAGCAAATAAACAAATGTAAATATTTCGCTCACTTTCTGAGCATTGTCAAGTGAGTTCTCACACCCCTATGATTGGTCATGTGCTCAACAAAAAGGGCTGCGATTGGCTCTAACGCTCTGGCGCTGTTCACCAATGAGTGACACTGATAAATGGATGCGGCGATCACAGCTGATCCGTGGTAGCCGTGGTAGCCGTGGAGAATACTCGTTCTGAAGTCACGTGCTCGTATTTTGATTAAGAAGTATCACGACAACAGGTCAAAGAGCCACAGCGAGAGAGAGAGTGAGAAATGGAGTTTACTTTCATATTTTCCATAGCAGCGTCTGTGAAAGACTGTATAGCAAACACACACGCAGTGAATTGTGCACGGTTTCTGCATATTTAAGTAGTTGGGGTGTTTTAATTACTCGCGGTCGGCTCCCTCGCCATAGCAAACTAGCGCAATATAGCGCATATGAGATGAATGGCGTCAGTACGTAATAACCGGTTATGATCGATTACTGAACCGATACCGAATTGTCCGCATCTGCATCGTGGTGCACCGAAAAAACAATTAATTTTGACACCCCTAGATTTAGGCGGAAGTGACAAACTACAAGCTTTACACGTTTATATCAGTTTTATATCTTCTTAATGCAAGTTTTGTCACTTTTTTGGAACACAATAGCTTATAACTACAGGGTGGGCCATTTATATGGATACACCTTAATGAACTTATTGAATGAATTTCAATAAGAATTATGAATTATGAATTTCACAAGAAAAAACAATGGTGTGCTTGGTTTTAACGTAACATTATTCTTTCATGAGTTATTTACAAGCCTCCTCACATATACTAATGTGCCACAAACAGGACATTAATATTACCAACCATTCCAATTTTATTAAGGTATGGCTAACCCTGTATGCTAAAAACTAACAATACTGATACTAACATCTAAAAAAAAACTTTACTTTAAATTCATGGGATCTTTGAGAGTGAACAATGCTGATATATATATATATATATATATATATATATATATATATATATATATATATATATAGTTAAAGTTAAAATAACATATTATAAGTCAAAATAACAATGAAAAAATTGCAGAAAACCGAAACTGCTAAATATAATATTGGGAATATTAAATTGGCCAAACAATACTTTATAATTTTTATATTCGAAAGAGATAGATTTTTAGCTAAATCCATGGTCCAAGGGGATTCATATAATGGCAGTGAATGGGGATGGGTTTTCTAGATTAAAAATAAACAAGTTCAAATCAATAGCCATGGTTTCTGGTGACACACACTACCTGAAAAAAGTTTTGTCGTCGATCCCAGTTGTAACAGCAACATATAATAACTTCTAGTTGATCTTTTGAAACAGTGGCAGAAGGTAGATTTTTCCCATGAATCATCTGTTGAACTGCATCCCAATCACCACAAATACTGCAGAAGACCTATTGGAACCCGCATGGACCCAAGATTCTCATAGAAATCAGTCAAGTTTGGTGAAGGAAAAATCATGGTTTGGGGTTACGTACAGTATGGGGATGTACGAGAGATCTGCAGAGTGGATGGCAACATCAACAGCCTGAGGTATCAAAACATTTGTGCATTACATTACAAACCATAGGAGAGAGCAAATTCTTCAGCATGATAGCACTCCTTCTCATACTTCAGCCTCCACATCAAAGTTTCTAAAAAACAATTGGTCCAGGATTGGTCAGCCCAGTCACCAGACATGAAGATTATTGAGGATGTCTGGGGTAAGATGAAGGAGGCATTGAAGATAAATCCAAAAAATCTTGATGAGTCCTGCAAGAACACTTTCTTTGCCATTCCAGATGACTATTGATGACTTAAGTTATTTGAGTCATTGCAGAGATGTATGGATGCAGTCCTCCAAGCTCATGCGAGTCATTCACAATATTAATTCTTTTTCCACTGCACCATGACTTTATATTCAACACTGCACATTATTTCTGTTAAGTAAGAAGACTTTTGTTTAATCAAATTCAGACATTGCTGTCCTAATGAAATAATTAAAAATCAAGGCATTTGGAGGTCTTTATCTTTCAAATAAGCCACTTCTGATACCAAATGATCAACTAGAAATCTTATGTTCTTATTTTTTATCCCATTGCCTGCCATTATATGAATCACAATGAAATCCATTGAATCACCTGTAGGTGAGTAAATTAATGGAAAGGTACAATTTTGGCTGAACTACCCCTTTAACAGGCCCTTCCAATGCTCCACTGCATTAGAGAACCAGAACTTTGTGTTCACCAGTCAAAATAAAATCCACCATTCATAGTTACACAAAATAAAGCAGAAAATTTATAGAATTAGCCACAAAGAATTGTTCACCCACGCAACCAAACAGCAACAACCCAAAAAAACAGCCTTGATTTGATTTAGCCTGAGCCGTGCAACAAGTATCAAGCGAGCGTAGGACCTGAGCCCCTATTGCGTGACGCATTGCAAACACAGAAACCCTTGACAGAAGGGGTCCTGGTGAGACTGAACCCCATGTACAGAAACAACAGTGACGAACATAGATGTCAGCCCAAATTTAACCATACCGCATGCATGACGAGGCTTTAGCACACCTCTAGGCTGTATACTTGAGTGCAGAATGAATAAATGAAGAAGAAAAAAAAACATGGGACAAATGGGATAATATTAGCATGCCGTCTTCTGCAAATGGTATTTAAATTTGCAATTATGCATTCATTGCGATTTGATCTGACAGCCTCAGCCTTCAGGGCAAGAGGGGGGGTCTGTTATTACGCCAACTCTTTAATTGCTTTTGGAAGCGGCAGGCCCAAATCAGCCATCTATCTGGATGATGATCATTCTGGTTCTCCAGCAGACAAACATCAAAACCCATCAGAAGACTAAATCTGGTTTGTTTGGATATGAAATAAAGCTACGATGAACTAATGTTCATTTTTATGGCTGATTTAGATTGCCAATTTTTTTTTACAAGTAAATTGGTCGATTCTGATTCTAATACAGATATTATTATTATTATTATTAGATTGTTTAGTTTCAATATATTCAAGTAATAATGAGATGACTTCAACTGAGTGAATGTATGCTGCATAAAAACATACTACAAGCATACTTACACTCCTTATAAAATGAAAACGGTACACTGTATGAAATAAGGATGCCTTCACACTAGCACTTTTGGTCTGCACCCGGGTTCGTCTAAAGTCACAGTTCGATATATTTAGGTAGTGTGAACGGAGCGGGTAATCTGGTGCACACGCCCAAAACATACCTAAGTCTGCCTGAAAGAGGTGGTCTGGGGTCCTGTTCGTGCGAATTCTGGTCCGGTTCACTTCTGATTTGAATGCAATCATACCAAGTGAAGTTTCACAAACTAATTTTGAGGTGAGCACATGATATGATTGAGCTGGTCTCCCATCCGTAATCATTAGTAAGCCAATCAGATTAATCCAAACTTGCTATAAATAGCCCGTCTAGTATTCCTCCCTTATCTTCGTTTTTTTGAGAAATCCCCCCATCCACCCAATCTCTCCCTTTTCCTTATTTGCCAGGGGGAGCTCTCGAGAACTGCCTGATTTCGTACCCCCTTATGGCCCAGTGGTATGGTACGGTATGGTACAGTTCGGTACGCTTTTATGGCCGTTTCCACTGTCAAAAGGTACCAAAAAGCGAACCGTAGCATATTGTACCACTTTTTGGGTACCCTTTGCAAAGGGTACCTAGCATGACAAAAGGGTACCAAAAGGCGGAGCTAGACGTGCAGCTGAACGCAATTGGTTTACAGAGAAACGTCACTTGCGCATACACAAGCAGGAGAATGAAAACAAAAAACGCCATTTTTAAATACACAGCCAAGACATTACATTGCAATAATATATTCATATAATAACGAGCCATGGTTGAGCTGAGCTTAAACAAACCTTGTCATTGTTTTGATGAACAATCACAAAACCAAGAAGAACAAAATCTGCCGTGTCCTGTTGTTGTTTTATGAGGCCGTCTAAAAGTGCGAGCGGTTTCACTTTCTCCAGAGAGCTCACGATCGCTTGCATGCACATCTATATCTGAAAAAACTTCTAGAGCTGATGATAATAAGGTTTGCATGATTATTGAAGTGCTTTTGACATCCGATCCTTTCAGAATTGGACAAGCGCAAGAGTGAAGTGCAAAAAAACAAAGGAGAAGCTGAACAAAATGTGAAGCAAATGATTCTTTCAGCAACCTAAAACATGATCAAACTGCCATGTATAGGTATTATCATCACCTTTTGGACTATTATGAACTTGGAATGATGAAATTACTCTCTAACAGAGGTTACATGAATTATGAAGATTAAAGATACAGATGAAATTCATGCCAGAGTCCCGCGGAAAAAGTGATTGACAGGTGGTAATTTGTGTGTAACTTATCTTTATTTATTTATGATTTGGTTATGGGTAAAAAAAGACCGTGCTGGTCAGGAAGTTGAAACAGTAGGCTACAAATAATTAATTCCTTATGAATTAATTTTTTTTATTCATAATTAATTAATTCACCGCAACCTACGACAACGATGCCATAGTCCATCGCAATGTTTCACATTAGACATTGTAAAATCCCAAATCAGTCGACATTGCACAAGCCTAACGCACGTACATTTGGAAAGTAACTGATCCACCAATGGGACGTGAAATGCGATTACGTCATTTTCCATACACTAATGAATAAACTAATGAAAAATGAAAAAGCAACAGCTGAGTAAAAAAAAAAAGATAAGAATTTGGTCACGTTTGATGACGAGACAAAAAAAAAGACCATCTTGTGTAAACTGTATGGGGAGGATATCACTAAAAAAAACAACAACGAATCTAAAAAGCGACATCTACAAGGCCAAGGAATCATCCTGAATATCATACAGAAGTAAACACAATGTTTTTTTATTTACCCGAGTGTGTGCTTTTGCTTAACTGAAACAGTGTAGCCTCTTGCTGACCTGCAGAAAATTGACTGCATTCGATTTTAAGTCAAAATACAAAAACTAAATCAGAATTTGCTGTCAAAATTAACACTGGTCTCTAAAACCGTAGGAATATCTGTGTTTGAAACTCCGTATTTAGTAAATTGACCTTAAATAAAAGTTAATGCACAATATTTCATTTTTCTGTGGATGCTCAGTCATTCTTGTGTGGTCGAATTCACAAGAAAATAAATCCACACGTTCAGAGCAAAAAACTAGAATGAAGGGCAGCCAGAATTGGTCTAGCCTCCAGTCTTTAACAAGAAAGGGCCCGAGGGCATCTGAAAGAGCCCCCTTGGTGCCACAGTCCAATACGTCTTCAGTTCAAGAGCGTTGGCCAACACGTAATCCGTTCCACTTCATGAGGTCTAGGGACGTCTTCAAGATGGTGACAAAACATGTCGTGCTCTCGGCAAAAAAAAGCATAACATCTTTGGCGCCCCCATTTTATCAGGGTCACTAGAACATTCCTCTCTTGAGCTGAAGCGGGTACTTGGATGTCATCCAAAGCAGGAGTGCTGGAACCGTCTGAAAAGCTGGGGGACACGTTATAAAACTGCCCTGCCTGACTCATGAATATGAATTACATGACGCTAGCCCAGACGTCCAACACGACTCGCTGATAATGCAAAAATATAATGAAAGATTTGCTCATGAAGGCTGCAATCAAGAATATGGCAAAAAAGAAAAAATTATTACAATTTAAAATAATAATGAAATAAATATTCATTTCAATGATGATATATTTGGTCATGTATTTTATTCTTGTGATTCAAAGCTCAATTTTAAGCAAATGACTCTCTAGTCTTTAGGGTTGCACGATCCCTTAGAAATACCCATTACACAAATTATTACTAATTATTAATTAGTTATTAATTTATTAATAATATATATATATATATATATATATATATATATATATATATATATATATATATATATATATATATATATATATATATAAATTATTAATCATTATGGCTGATAAACACTAAGAAAATAAACTGTCATTTTTTGTTAATATTGGTTTTACATTATAAATAATACATTATAATTACACTATACCATGTTATATTATATTATATTATATATTACTATGACAGTATACTTACTATATTTTATCAATGTATTATTCCATATTACATTAGATAGAATTTAAGATCTTCCCTATTTCATAATGTACATATTAAACTCCCCGTTTTAACATTTAAATTATGGCAAAAATACCTAGAAAAGTGTCTTACAACTAGGAAATGGCTGGAGCAGCTCTTATAAATCGCTCAAAAATATAAAAACCTTAATGGTCTCTAGCTGTTTTTTTCTTTTCCTCATAACACTGTGACCCAGCAAAACAAAAGTTTATGGCTGCAATGTAAGTGTTTGAAAAATCTAACTTTTTACAGCAAATATTCCCTTAGAAACACTCGGACATGAAGCTAGTTTCTTGTGCAGATCAGACAGACACAGGTAGTATCACAACATATCCTGTTGTAACATATCCTATCGAAACGTATTGTAGGATATTGTATCGTAACATATCCTATAGTAACGTATCCTACTGTATCATAACGTATCGTAGCATGTTGTAACGTAATATATTGTAGCATTTCATAACAATGTAATTTACTGTAATGTAATGTAACAACATTGTGACAAAAAAAGAACAGTAAAGCAATGTTTTTTTTTCATAACACTGAGAACAAGTTAATGGCTGCTACATCAGTGTTTGAAAAATCTAACTTTACAGCAAAGATTCCCTTGGAAACACTCGCACATGAAGCTAGTTTATTGTGCAGATCAGATACAGAGAAATGTAAAGCATCTTAACATATCCTGTCGTAACGTACTGTAGCATATTGTATCGTAACATATCCTATAGTAAAGTATCCTATCATAACGTATCATAACATATTGTAACGTAATGTATTGTAATATATTGTAACAACGTAATTTACTGTAATATAATGTAATGTAACAACACTGTGACAAAAAACAGTACTGCAATGTTTTATTTGTTTCTCATAACACTGTGACCCTGCAAATGAAACCCTTTAAAGTCTAAGTTAATGGCTGTGTTGGAAAAAAATAAAAGAAGATCAGCGAAGATCAGACATACGCAGAGAAATGTAATGTATCATAGAATATCCTATTGTAACATATCCTATCGTAACATATGGTAGCATATTGGATCGTAACATATCCTAAAGTAACGTATCCCATCATAACATATCGTAACATATTGTATCGTAACACATTCTATAGAAACGTATCCTATCATAACGAATCATACTATATTGTAATGTAATGTATCATAATGTATTGTAGCATATTATAACAATGTAATTTATTGTAATGTTACCTTAAATAACAAAATTGTGACAAAAACGGTACTGCAATGTTTTGTTTTTTTCTCATAACATTGTGACCCAGCAAAACGAAACCCTTTGCAGAGTCTAAAGAGTCTTAATGGCTGCTACACCAGTGTTTGAAAATAAATTATAGCAAAGTTCCCTTAGAAACACTCAGAGATTAAGCTAGTTTCTTGTGTAGATCAGAGAAATTTAATGCATCGTAGAATATCCTATTGTAATGTATTCTATCATATTGTATTGTAGCATACTGTATCATAACATATTCTATTTTAACATATCCTATCGCAATGTATCGTAGCATAACATATTAATGCTGCAACGCCAGCGCTTGATTATTTTTATTACAGCTAAGATACCCTTGCAAACGCTCAGACATTAAGCTAGTTTCTTGTGCAGATCAGATAGACGCAGCGAAATTTAATATATCCTAGAATATCCTTTTGTATTTGTAACCTATTCCATTATAACGTATCCTATCATAACGTATCTATACATATCCTATTTTAACAATATAACAATATTGTGACAAAAATAGTACTGCAATGTTTTAACTTTTATTTTCAAATAACACTGAGAACCAGCAAATGAAACCCTTTAAAATGTCCAAGTTAACGGCTGCTACATCAGTTTTTGAAAAATACTTATTGCAACACAGCCTATCGTAACGTATCGTAGCATATTGTAACAATGTAGTTTTCTGTAATGTAGCGTAACGTAAATGTAAATATATTACAAACACTCAAAGTGACAAATACAGCACTGTAGTGCTTTATTGTTTCAACTCTTTTACAGTAAAGATACGCCTGGAAACATTCATGTAGCTAATTGGAGCTAGTTTCTTGCGCAGATCAATTCGACAGAGTACTGTAATCTATCGAAACATATCTTATTCTTACTGTAATGCATTTTAACGTAACATATCGTAGCATATTGTATCAAAGTATTGTGATTTAACGCAATGTATTTTAGCATATCGTAACAACTAACTGTATTGTAAATTTACTGTAATGTAACAATATTGTGACAAAACAGTACTGCAATGTTTTATTTTTTCTCAGAACACTGACCCTGCAAAACGAAACCCTCTAAAAAGTCAAAGTTAATGGCTGCTAATAATGATTTGAAAAATATTTATTGTAATGCATCCTATTGTAGCGTATCTTAGCATATTGTAATATATTGTAGCATTTAACAATGTAATTTACTGTAATGTAATGTAACAAAATGTAATTTATTGTAGCATATACTATTGTGATGTATCCTATTGTAACATCGTAACATCGTGTCGTAGCATATTGTAATGTAACGCATTGTAATGTATTGTAGCATATCGTAACAATGTAATTGACTGTAATGTAAATGTAACGTAACATGACAGAAGGATGCTCAAATGAAATACGTCACTGATTTGGTCCAATTGCAGTAAGAGAACGACAAACCTCTAGATCCGCAGTGCTGGGATAATTCCTTGTCTGAGATGCTCTAGCTTCCGTGAGCAGACAAAAATCAGCCGCCAAGGAATCCCAGTGGCATTCTGTGCCACGGCGCCCTATATTTAGCTGACAGACCCTTTCAGAGATCCTTCAAGTGCTGAGCTGACGCAGTCCTGCTCTCTCCTGGCTAACACAGTTTCCCATAACCCTCAGCAATAAAAATTATCAGTCCAAGAACGAGCAAACTGGCTCTTTTCAAAGTAATCATCAAGCAATCGGCAACATCCCAAAGTCACGTCTGCATGAACTGAATCCAGATCAAACGGAAAAATAAAGCAGTGGAGTCTTTCTGGTTCACGCCAATGGAAATAACCGCTGTAAACTGCAGGGTTATGCACATGCATGATAAAGCACAGGCACATACACCAAATTAATATTTTTGTCATTTAATTAGAGGCTACAGTTCAGAGTTACTTCTATATTTTGCATGAGTCACACTGAGTTATGATCTTAATTCCATGCAGGTCATTTAATTAAAGCTATTTTGGACGCAGTGGTGGTGAATCACTCACAAGGGAGCAATGCCGAATATTTACGGTTTATAGGGCTGCGCAATTAATCAAATAAATTATTGAGATTATGATTATGGCTAAAAGGTTTTATTACAGCATTTTATTCTGGTGTACACCCGCTGCGTCAAAGTTCTGATTTTGTAACTGTGAGTGTTGTTTGTAACCAATGACCAGGCCACATGGAATCTGGAAATGCAGAAATATGCGATTTTTTTTTTTAGCCCAGAGTGTATTTAATTACTCATGTAAATGTGTGTAAATATTTACTTTTTATAGTAATTTTATGAAATAATATGTAAATGCTTATATAATTTATTTCCAATACAGTCTGTAAAGTAACATTGTCTGTCTTTTAGTAGATTTGTTACATGAGACTTGCTTTGTTTACCAAACAAGTGGATCTAAATGGATTTGCATTGTAAACCTAAAAAAAAAAAAAAATAATAATAATAATAATTATTATTATTATTATTATTATTATTATTATTATTATTATTATTATTATTATTATTATTATTATATATATATATTTATATATATATTCTCAATTATATCAATTATATTCAACAGTTCTATCTGGTTCTCGAATCTGATTGGCTGCTAGCCAGCAATATTCTGCAATAAATAACAGCACTCGTACAGCCTCTTCACCCATCTGTATTTCTGCACCCACAGAGTTACAAGAGATCAATAAACTGACTACAGTTCGACAAATATTGTAGCTATTGGACAATGTACTTTTAAGGCTTTTTTTAGGCGAGAATGTAGTTGTTTAGATTACAGCTATGCTGTTTATTTAGGATAGGGCCTATTTTAAATATTTATAATTTCGGAGATACAGCGCGTCGGCATCCATCAGCCTGTCATACTGAGCAGAGCAAAGACAGCTGATGTTCCGCCACAAGGTAGCGAGTGAGACAACATAAGCCCTTAGGAGAGAAAAACTCAAGTTTCAATCTACAGCTGATTAAATCTTTATAAAACAGGTAGGTGACATTTTTAGTTGATCACTCTCCTTTGTATGTTGTAGTGCTGTGTTTATACCATAGTCTGGTAGTGTTTTGGTAGTGTTTCTCGTAGTGTTTGCTTTGCCTTTTTTGGGGTTAATTATTGTAACATCCCAATTGCAACAGAAATACGAGTGAAATCTCTGTAGACTGATGGCATTTCATGCTGGTTGGCTTTATAATCTTAAAATGTGAGCAAAATCACATGTCTTGTCTTCACTTTAGACATTACGCTAGAGCATCATTTAAATACTAGCTCTAAAGTGATGTTGGTAAATGAGCAACGGTTTCTGCTATTCTGAAGTCAGCTGCAGATGTGAAAAAATGGTTGAAGTAGTTCCTTAAACAAAAGGATTTTTCGACTCTTAGTGTTTGATTTTCTTTTTTATATACACGATTATGCTGTCAAACTGTTGTATAAACACAATATTACACTTGTAACAGTGCAATATGGCTGTATATTGTCACTGGTGGGACACTAAGGCACTCAGCATGTCTCACACCAGTGTCGATATACAGCCATATTGCATTGCTACTCGTGTGATATTGCTCATATATTATATTATATTATATTATATTATACTATATTATATTATATTATATTATATTATATTATATTATATTATATTATATTATATTATATTATATTATATTATATTACATTACGCAATTGTGTTTCAGTCCTTAGTTGGCTTTTTTTGTTAAATAAAAAGTCACAATTTTATACATTATATTACTATTTAAAACTAATAGTATTTAATAGTTAATTTTAGATCTATCGACTATTAAAGCTAAAAAGTTCCAAGTTTTAAAAGCTTGAATATAATATTTCAATTAAATAATAAAATGTATATTAGGCATAGATTGGGACTGGCAATATGCTTTTAAGACTATTCATGACCTGTCAAGATTCCTATAACAATAGTACCCCACATTCATAACACTCTTCAAAATTATGTCTTAATGACTAAGTTAAATATATATAGATTACTTTATTCAAACTTTTTCACACCTGGTTGAACATGCTGCTGTTTTAACGCAACTTTAAATCCTTTTTATTCCTCCATGAACGCAACAGCTTTGCCAAGTAATTCACAAGGATAGTTCACCTCCAAAAAAATTACAATTCTGTCATCAATTACTCACTCTTTTACTTGTTTCAAACTCTTATGAGTTTCTTTATTGTGTTGAACACAATGGACAACATTTTGAAGAAAGCTGAAAACATGCAACCATTGACTTGCATAGCATGAAAAACAAATACTATGCAAGTCAATAGTTCAGCTTTCTTCAAAATATCTTCTCTTGCGTTCAACAGATAAAGGTTCTAAGCCACTTGAGGGTGAGTAAATTGGGTAAATATAAATTTTTGGGTGAACTATCCCTTTAGCCACCACTTAAAGTACAACATGACCAAAATAACTATTAGTTTTTTATTATTCTTAGTCTCCAAATTGTGTCATCTTCTACACAAAAAAAAAAATGTACATGTCAAATATGCTGCAAGGTATTTTCCTTTAGAGTCACCGCCGATGTCCTTACATCAGCAAAACAGATACTGCTCATTTGTTACAGCGTGTCGATCCAATTCCCACCCACCCATCATAAATAAACACCCACCAGCAGCAGGCGGCCCGTTTTCCAGCGTTACGGAGCCATGAGATCTTTGCAGAAGAGCGACCGGCCATTGATCTGTGTGCGCAAGCAGAATGAAGGAGAGTCCACTCGGCAGCCCAGCGGGTACAGCGTTTCACCAACTGATTTCTTACAGCGAGACGAAAAAGACAAAGACCCTTAGCAGCAGCTTAAACAAACAGACAGCATCTAAGCCGCTAGTAAGGCCGTTTTCCCCAATCGCTAACCGCATCACTCATGCAAACGGCGGAGCGCTGAGGCCTTCGGGCCTGACCAGAGCAAACGCACAGGGTAGAAATAAATAAATAAAAAACCAACAGGGGCGAAACGCCACATAAACTGGCTTGCTTTGAAATAATTATGCACAGCTCAGCGCACAAAGAAGAAAATCTGCGGAAGAGGTCTCGGGGTCCACAGCTGCTCGCAAGACTGGAGACGTCAGCAGAAAAAGGCAGAACCGTGTCGCGCTGGATTAAAGCCACGCTCTCCGCCGTCCCTGTAAACTAAAGCACGCTCATGTCAGAAGTACAATTGTTGAGGAGGCTTAGAATAGTTAAATCCTCTCAGACGGCAGTGTGACACAAACCTCCTACCGAGAGAGAAAGAGAGAGAGAGAGAGAGAGAGAGACTAGCGCGATGGACACTACGGAAGAGAGACGTCGCTCAAGGACACATTACAAAGCAAACACGCATTACAGTGCAGCTCTGAGGAGATCAGCCTTTGTTTTAGTCAGTGTCTTTGGCCATTTGTGAACATTTCAATACTAGTGTGTAGGGCTGCACAATTTGGAGAAAAAAAAAAATCTTATTGCGATTTTTCTGACTAACTGCAATTTTAAAATGTGATCTACTGTGATTTCATAAAAGAGCTGCAAGTTTGATGTGGTGGTTTTAACAGCACCAAAAAAAGACCAAGCATAATCACAAAGTCCACTTCACTGTGCTACCGTTTAGTTCCAATAAAGTTGTCAGTTGTCAAAATTACTGCAGTATTTTAAATTCAATTTAATAAAAAATTAATTAATAATAAAACATTTTTAAAAACTGTAAATATTTTCGTTTAACTCTTTCGCTGCTGTTGATGCGAGAAAACACTTCTCTGCCACTGACGCATTTTACGACTATCTGTGTTTTAGGTGTATGACGGTAGGGGAAGCCCTAACGCATGTCCTGAGTGAGGTACATGATGTCAGATGCTTCGGGGAGTGAAATCTGAGAGAAAGTAAGATCGTAGATAAAAATAAGAGTTATACAACCTTCCTTTGGCTTAGTCCCTACTGTTTTAGATCTTGTTTTGACAAGAGACCAAAATAGAGAAGCTTTATCTTTATGATTTGAGTCTTTGTGTCTGATTGTACACCGAACATAGTGGCCTACCTAATAAGATGTCGCAATAAGATATAAAATTGTCTGCTAATTTTTGGGAATTACCACCACAAAATCAGTGTTTAAATCGCAAAAAAAAAAAAAAAAGAAAAAAAGAAAAAAATGTGAAAACTAGGGGGTCTGCCTGTTTAGTTTCTGCACACTAGAAATCAGGCATGTGATCAGCCGAGCACAAAAAAGGAAGACGAGACGTGCTGACAACCCCCCCCACCCGGTTTAAATAATAAATAATTATAGAAATAATCATTTTAAAAATATATAAATAATATTCTTTATATAAATATTTGATATTGGCCACACAATTTAAGTTTCTTTTTTTGTTTGTTTTATCAGTTTAAATGTTTATCAGTTTAATAGTCACCTAAATGATGTTTAATGGGTTTATAATTGTACCTCAATGTCGGGACAGATCCACACCGCCAGTAGATGGCGCCACTAACTCTGTTAGTTCTCGTGTCCAAAGAATTTAATTTTCCCTGTTATTTAGTCAACTCTATTGCACATGATAAATAAACAAGTAGTCAGTCAACAATTCGAACTGTAAAAATATTAAGTCCAAATGAATTGAGCAGCCTATAATGCTTAAACATTTCAGGCTGAAAAACATATCATGCATTGCTAAAATGAGTTTATCACTTTCCCTTGGCGTAGTCCCTGCTTTTTAATAAGTTTAATTAATTATAAAATATAATTGTATAAATTTGTAATATTATCTAAACAATTTCATGACAATTTCAAGTATTACATTTCAGCTGCTAGGCTGTAGCACAGAATAAATAAAGACATCAGGACAGATGACTTGCAGAGGATAATAACGAAAGTGCGTCCTGGCTTTATTTATGATGTACATAGCGCGCACGTGGTCGTGACATGCAAATGTGAGCGCGGAAAGTGCACAGCCGCACATGCATGTAAAGCGATTTCAAAATCTTGCATATTGTCAGCAGCTTCCTCATACGCGCACATTATAGGACAACACAATATCATTATACCTGAATGACATCCGGAATGAAGCAGTTAATGCTCCCTCTTGTGCACAATGATGAACAATGAAGGTGCAAACTATCAATCAGGTCTTCTGCTTTGATGACGATGAACCTCACTGAGACCCCCCTCAAAAAAAAAAACTTTGGATTTACGCAAATTACAAGGGTCGCCCCATTGAGCTTGGAAAATATGAAAATCCGTATTTAAACGGAAGAATCACATCCTTGGGAAACGCGTGCAATGCTAACTTACCATTCAAGTAGCTCAAACTCATCCATGAAAGAAAAAGGCAGAAACTAGCAGACATGCAACAGCTTTAATCAAAAGTATCCATGTGGAGTTCCTACTCCACAGGACTCAACTCTTGAAACATTGAGCCACCAGGCTCAATCCACACCCACAGCTTATGGCCCTGCCCACACTTGTCACCACTACCAAACTGACCAATCACAGCTCTTGCGATCCATGCTGGTGCAACATTTTGACAAATGCGCGTCAGGCTATGTTGAAGATATGCGACTGCACAGAGCCACCACTGGACCATACACGCGCACTTGACGGAGAAATATAAACTTCCCTTTAGGCTCTCTGGGCCAGAACTGCAGTGTAGTGCTAGGCTGATTCACAGAGACATTCTGCTTCATCCCTTGCGGCTTCAACATTCACCACCAAGACCATATGAGAGCTAAAAGTCCTCTCCATCAAGCCTGAAAGCCTCTGCATGCTTTATCAGCACTGCAATACTACAGCTATACTCAGCATTACACAGCTCCTTCACTGAGACCTCTGTTTAATGGGGAAGAGCTGGGGTTTTACTTAGCCAAGGTGAGTTTTGGGCTCTAGAGAAGAGAACAAAAGGCGGCATCAACGTCTGTCCTGCATAAATACTGACCATCTGTCATCTGGATCAAAGGAGGCCATCATTTTTCACCAAAGCCACTCATCTATTTCCACTATTGAACAGAGACTGAGATCCTGAAATATACGATATTGAGAATCTATGTTTTTATTATTTACAACTGACACATTTAAAGATCAATTGAAATCAGCTTTGCAACTAATATCACTGGATGTTCAATGAAGGCTCAGCATTTTCCCCAAAGTACACTGTAAAAAGTATGACCTAGATCTAACTTATAAAAAGTGAGGCAAGTGGCTGCATCGGACGTTTTAGATTGAATCAACTTCCAGCCTTTTTTAAGTATATTAAACACTAAAACTTTGCTTAAAACAAATGTAACAAAATTAAGTTGAGCCAACTAATATTTCTAAAATTACTCAAATCAGATAAACTTACTTTTTTTGTTAAACCTAACTTATTTATACATTGCTATATGTTGCCTGAACTTATTTTAATTAGGTATTAAGAACTTAATTATCTAAATAAAATTAACCATGCATATGTCATTTAAAATGAATTCAATTGACTTCTGGCTGTAACCTCAGAAAATAAATCTTCATTTTTATATTCTAAGCACACTATACAGTGATTAAGTAAAAACAGATAAACAGACTTTATACGGTTAATAACAATCAAATAAGAATGGGAAGATGGATTAAAGACCATAGCATTTATTCAATGTCAACCAATGTCCCTAAAAGTGACTACAAAACAGGCCATTAATGTGGCTGCACATACACAATACATAAATAAAAACATTAATAATGCCAGATCCTATTGAGAAATCATCTAAGACAACTCAGTAAGGAGATCTGCATACTTTGATGAAGATTTAGGATGCATAAGGTCCAGTCCCACAAAGAGTCTCTGATATATCTCAAATAATGTATACAGTTTTGATGGAAGTCGAGGACATCGTTAAGTCCAAACAGGAGCCATCATGCACATGACAGGTTTGGTAAACCTCTGACAGTCCTATGATTATCCAAACTGTGTTGGGCTGATGTCAAATTTTTCCCGTGGGCAGCCGCATGCACCTCTGATTCCACACAACTCTATTGGTGGAGAGAAAAAGAGAAACAGGAATTCAGGTGTTTGATACTAAATAATATTAAATAGCTAAATGCTAAATAGAAAATATCTTACATAAACTACAAGTCAAGTTACAAAAGTGCAGTGAGAATGATCCATGGATGAAACACCTTAGTTTATCAGTTAAAATTTAACTTAGTTAAACTTCTGTATTAAAAAAAAGGCTATATAGGTTATTGTGTACTTACATTATTCCAGGTGTTTTTAAGAATCAAATTCTAAAGAAAACTGATTTTATTCAGTGTAACAGTGTATGGCATTTTGGTTGCCTGTCAATCAAGGAATTATTTAAATTTAGGTATTACATTTTCAGTTTATTTTTGCAACTTATAAAGCATAAAAATATGTATGTAACTTACATATTAAACAGTTTGAAAATGGCAAATATAAAATCTATGATTTAACTGTCATCTTCATTTTGCACCAAACTTTGCATAAGTCATAATACAAAATTAAATAAATACATTGCCATTTTACATATTACCTTAAGGTTAACATTACATTTTTGCTGAAGCTACTTTTAATTTACTTTTTCTCCAAATTTAATGTTACTGGCAAATGATAGTTCAGTGAATCAGTGTTTTCAGTTAGCTTTAGTGAAAGACTGACAGATAATAAGAAACTGCATTAGGATATTTTTTACTGTTTGTTCATTGCACATATACAAAAAATCTTCAGATATCAAATGCAATTCTATGGAGCCCACTATTGTTTGCAATTTTACCCGTGTTTTACTTACCTGCAAATAATTATAGCTGTAATCGTATCTAATGTTTTTCTTAACAAAATAATCAAAATCACTTTGGTATCTAAAGACCAAGAAAATGCATTTTAGAATGAGGTGCGTACATCTTAAATGGTTCTGTAAACATAAATGTAATTTAAGTTCAAATAAATTATAAATCTGTAATTTATTCACATTGCAGTATTAACAAAAAACTTATGGACTAAATCTCTTAAACACAAACCTTAAGCTACTTAATGTTACGCTAAACACAAACTACTGTTCCATACGTTTTTGCATTTAATATGCATCCTTAATGTGCTGATAATAACTTAGGTTAGCTAGCCAAGTTAGCGCTAGCAAACTGCACCCACCCCCCGACCGCCCACCAGAGACCTAGTTAATCCGTTCTGTAACGTTAGTTATACCTACTAAGTGTTTTAAAACTACTTTAAAAAAAATTTTCTCAGGACTATCACTTTTAATCGTTAGCATGAACTAGCGTTGGTTAGCGTTAGCCAACTTAGCTTTCCACGTGAGAGCAGTCTGTTACCTGACGTTACAGTACAATTTACAAGCTAAAACCTCACCTGCCTAGTGAAGTCGGCAGTTTAGCATGACTTTACAATTATCATTCGGCTACATTTGCAACTTACCGTGTTAATCAGATCCGCTGCTGCGAGCAGTAAATGTCGCCCCTTGTAGATGTTGCGTGTGTCTGGAAAGTGGCGGGCAGTGAAAATGGGGTCACGCAGAATTATTAAAATCGCGTTTGATGAACAGACCTGCACACATCGACAGCTGCTCTAATAAATTGTCTGTGTCAACTCACTTTTATAACATTTATTCTACACAATAACCACATACAAAAATATACTCAAATAAATTGCATTAGTTTTATTTAAAATATACTGTTATTTAAAAACTGATCTACTTTAAGTAAACAATAAGCAAATTGATATTTTTTGGTATAAAACAAATATAATTAACTAGATTGCAATTATTTAAAGTATATAAAACCAACTTTGTGAGTGTAGCACTTTTTACAGTGTACATTGTGGACCACCGTAAGTATACTATATAAGAGTACACTCTTTTTTTCACAGAAAAAAGTATAAGACAGCCTGTTCTTTAACAGTACTTTAAAACTGTAGATTTTTAATATTACTACATCAGTAAAGCTGAATAAAAATGACAACTAGTAACTAAATAAAAATAAACAACAACATAACAATGACAACAACAACAAGAGTGTTGTGATTAAATTTGGGAAGTAGTCGAACATTACAGTTTCTAAAGTACCAAAAGTTATAACAACATTCATTACGATTTTACCATCAAACAACTGGCAACTGTAGTAGATGAAACTGCAAAACATTTTTATATATTTTTTGCAACTATTATAGACAAAAATTTCCATGTCAATACATGCACGATTAAAAATTCACTTAATAAATAAAAGTTAAAAAAATATATAAAAATAATAATAATAATAATAAAAATAATAAATGTAAAAATAAATAAATAAATAAATGTAAAAAAATAAATAGAAAAAATAAATAGAAAATACACGTAAGAAATGTAAAAAATAATTAAATAATAAATAAATGTAAAAATAAATAAATAAATGCAAAAAAAATTTAAAATACATGCAAAAAATAAATGTAAAAATAAATGTAAAATAAAGTAAAAATACATGTGAAAAATAAAGGTTATAAAAATAATAAATACAGAAATGTAAAAGTAAATAAATGTAAAAAATAAAAAAGTATAAAAAAATGTAAAAAATAAATTAATAAATGTAAAAATAAATAAATGTAAAATAAACTTAAAATGCATGTAAAAAAAATAAAAGTAAAATAAATAAATAAATGTAATATATAAATAAAAATGTAAAAAATAAATAAAATGTAAAAAAAATAGATAAATGTAAAATAAAATAAATAAATAAATAAATACAAACATTTGAGTTAATATTCAAAGCATTCAGTGTTTTATTCAGAGAAAAAAATTCATCACAAAACGTTGTTATAAAAATAGGACTTTTGAAATATAAAGGATTCCACATTAAAAAAAAATGAGGAATAAGCGATGTTAAGCATGTTCTTAAACACAGCTGATTGGCCATTGTGTTCACATGTTCATTTCTGTTGAGCATGTCAACACAATGGCCAATCAGCGGTGTTTAAGACATCGCTTAAATGTTAGCAGGAAATGGACCTTTTTCAATTTTCAGTACCGATCGCACCAAACTTTATTTTTGACCAAAACCCTACTTGAGTGTATCATTACACCCTAACCAATACAAATCTATTTTTAGGCATTCACATAATATGAGAACTTAAATGCTTTAAGCACAAAGCCACTGCATTTCCCCAGATACACACACACACACACAACACTCCAATTTAAGCATCATTGCACGAGGCCATATTTCTGCATAATTGTCACTTTCCAAACAAGGAACTGCAAACGGGGACACAGTATTCTTCATTCAGGTTCACACATTACTAATGCAGACACTTTTGCCTAACAAGCTCCAAACAATTAGGCCTTTCAGAGAGAGAAAGTTCATCTCAGAGTCGCTCCTGCATCATTATAGGATAAATCCAGCAGGAACTGTAATTCACTGTCAGCAGTGCAACAGGAGCTCGTAAGTTTATCCTGGACGTCACAGAACACACATTCAAAACGACTGCATTTCCAGCACACACAAGCTGAAGTTGACCAGGGTTCAGTAAAAAGACATACACAATAGGGCTGAACGATATTGGAAAATTCAAACATTGTGATAGCTTTTTATTTCGTGATATGAACACAATTTCACCCTATGACTTTATAGGCGCTCTCATACACCAGGCGCAATAAGGCGCAAGACGTGTTTGGTGCAATTTGTTGCTATATTCAACCCTAACTTTCATGTTTTGCACCACGTTGTTTAAATAGCAAATCCATTCGTGCCACTTTGTGGACTGTGTGCAGGTCTCTAAAAGGTCTCTGTTAAGGCGCACTGTTGGTGCACTGTTATTGTGAGGAACTGAAATAGACCGTGCCATTGACCAATCAAAAGAAGGTCTAAAGTCCAGCAAGAGTGCATTAGTTATGCGCCTCTGCAGGTTCAAACGCTTAATACACACAGGATGTACAACACACAAATATCTTTCCATATGAAAAAAAAAAAAACTAAAGAATTAAAATGTTACAAAAATTATTATTTACTGCATTGATATAAAAAAAAAAAACACTGGCTCCACGCCTTCTTCACCTCAAGGGGCTTTTTTCAGTTTATTCATGCCAATTTGCATTTCTATTATAATGTTAGTATCATTAGCAGCATTATTTATTATTTATTATATCCATATTTCTATTTGTTTTAATAAAAAAAAAGTTTAGATTTGTCTACCTGTCAGGTTTTGGAGATGTACGATATGCATGGGATGATAACTGGTTTTAAGATATACCGCAGTTTGGAAAAGTCAAGGTTTTAAAACCGTTAAAATTTTCTGTTATACCGTTCCTAAGGTATTTGTACGTTTTTTTTTTCAGTGTTTTTTAACGACTATTTTGAAGGGGTTTTTTTTTAGGGCAACAGTAGAAAAGGACCCTCCACATCACAAGCTACTGGTCAGTCCATGTATCAGGAAACATCTGAAAAACAAATCTCTTATACACCAACATCGAGCCTGCTGTAGAGCTGAACAGTGCAGTGGCTTTAGAAAGATATCCGAAGATGCCTTTTCAAGTAATTAAGACAGCAGAAGTCAACGACTTATTTAAATGATTTAGCCTGTCATGTATTGTTTTAAAATATTTTAAATGTTAAAAAAAAGATCATGTTCAATGGGGAAAAGGTTGTTGTTTTTAGACAGGCATTTAAAAAGAACGTATTTTAGAGCAGCAATTACAATAACATGATACCGTGTAACCGTGATATTTTTACCCAAGGTTATCATATCATCAGAATCTTATACTGGCCCATGACTGATGTACGCATGACCAAATGAGGCATAAGAATAGGACATGTGTTTGGATAGAAAGTTTTTTGACCACACTTCGTTATTATTATTCATTCGTTTGCTGGAAATTAGAACTGAATTTAAAAGTTGTTTTACAACAAATCTTTACGCTTAAACTAAATTAAATATGTAGGCTAATGGATGTCTTCAGTAGAGTGAGTTTCCACAGTTTCCTTATCCACGAAAGTAAAGGAGTAAAGTAAAGAGTAAAAGTAAAGTGAAAAGGGCCAAATGGAGGAGGCTCGTTTTTTATCTAAGAGAATTTGAGAGAATAAGCACAACCCTGTTAAACCATGTGCAATCATATTTGTCTGTCCTTAAAATAGTAAAAGTGATTTAGACAAGCCCTTAATGCTTTTGTGCCATGTGTTTTAGACTTTGCGCCTAGATAAATAAAATGGAGATCATAATCTCTGTTTGGAAATAATTTATAATATTAGATCAACTGGTATGATTCTGCAGTGGGAGTGCATCTTCATAAAATCCAAAAAACAATCTAACATTTTTGGGGTCCCCGTTGTCTGTGCGATTTGCAGTGCATTTCTGTAGTTGCATGTGATGCGAGTATTTTCATGCACGTTTAGTCAGAGATTGATGAATTAATGTTTACTATTTGCATCTCCATAAAATCTAATAAACAATCTAGAAACTTTTAACATATTTTTGTTGTGGTCTGTGCCATTTGCAGTGCATCTCAAATTATTTGATCATTTCCTGAGTCCTTAACAGTATTTAAGTACAGCCACTGATTGATAAAAACAATTCTATAAAATTAATCGTAGTCAAGGTCCCAAATTGTACAATTTCTTATAAATGAATGTTTTTAAAATCATTATACAAATCACAGGCATCAAAAACACATGCAAATGCTAAATTATGATACAAACTCAACATTGGATATCCTGCGATGTGACTATTGTGAATGATCACATTGCGATATCGATGCTGAAACGATATATTGTGTAGCCCTAATTTACAATAAAAAATAATAAAACTCAAGAGTGCAGCTGCAGCTAGAGCTGACTGCATCATTCCACATAGAAAATGTATTTTGGTCAAGCTTGTTGTTTTTCCATTCAGAGCATCACACCATTGGAATTCAATACCACAATCAATTAGTGAATGCATATAGTTAATCCCATTTAAGTATCATTTTAAGCAATGGCTTCTTTAACAATGTGAACATAAACGTTGTTGATAATTTCCCCCTTCCTCTAGTTCATTTCATTTATTCTCTTTCACTAGCATTTAGGCCTAATAGCATCTGGCAAGAAAACCACTTCTGAAAACTAGCCTTTGGGCTAATTTGGGTACATTTAAATTCTGCATTTATGATTAATGAAGGTATTTTTCTGTGTAAAATAAATTAAACGAATTACATTTTGGGAAATAAATTAAATGCACAACTCTAATGCATTTTTCTAGGACAAAGTAAATTGCAGATGCAGAGGGAAAAGCTATGACAAGGTCTTTGTCAGCAGAAGCACAGCCTTAGGGGTATGATGTGTCAGAGGACACGCATAGATTGGTCATTTTTCTTCAGAGCACAAGGTCAGGCCAAAGTCAGATGAAGGGAGGGTGAGTGACTTTGTGTGTGTGTATGTGGAGCTGAAGAAGTGAAAGAGTTTTTAAACTGGCTGGTGGGATTCATAAGTTCTTCTTCCATAGGGGCCATTAACATAGAACACATATTTCCTTTCCAATGTGTGACTTTTTCAATAGTTATTTTTTGTAAATAAACACACGCTTGGCGACCGTACATGACTGTTGCGCACGTCTCGGTCGGTGTTTTGATGCACACGTCACCTGACACACATGCCTAAAGTCGTTTTAATTCAAAATGTCATGACTTCCTCAAGCAAGAGAATAACTGTTTAAGAACAACACTGGTTATTTATGATTCTGAATACAAGCTTAAAGAGTCAACGGGTGGGAATTTTTTTTTTGCTGCCTTAATTTTGGCTCTGACACAAAAGCAGCGTGACTAAAATAAAAAGAAGCTACATTATTATGAATATGCAACTATTACAAATAATAATAATAATTATTATTTTTATTGTTGTTATTGTTAAGCATTCACAGTAGAAGTACACTATAAAAAAAAGGTAACTTCAGAACATTTTTAACTTAAATAGTGTCAAGTGCAGTACTTGGGTTTAAAGTTCAGTCAACTCAAAATTGTAAGGCAACTTGCTGCAGAGCTTTTTTGAGTTGAGTCAATTTTTGTTTTTACAGTGTAGTAATGCATTTTGTTATTACTATTATTATTTAAGTTATTATAGTAATAACTTGCGCATTTTACAATTAATGTCTCTTTTTTTCTCATTTTAAATATAATGGCTTAAATAATTATGGAGATTCAGATTACAATTCATACAATTATTTTGATTATATAATAACATTTATAACTAGTTTTGTATTCATAATAATAATAATAATAATAATAATAATAATAATAATAATAATAATAATAATAATAATAAGTAGTAGTAGTAGTACACTCTCAGAAATAAAGATATGCAAGCTGTCACTGGGGTGGTACCTTTTCAAAAGGTACACGTACGTAACAATATGTTCTTAAAGAGTCCATATTGGTACCTCAAAAGTCTATATTAGTACCTACAAATTAAGAGGAACACTTTTGTACTTTTAAGGTACTAATATATACCCTTGAGGTATTAATATAGACCTTTAAGGTACAAATTTGTACCTTTTGAAAAGGTACCACACCAGTGACAGCTCGCGTACCTTTATTTCTGAGAGTGTGGTACACAGTTAAAAAAAACTCAACTTAAATAGTCCAGTGCAGTACTTGGGTTAAAAGTTGAGTAAACTCCAAAAAGCTCCGCAGTAAGTTGCCTTACAATTTTGAGTTGAGTCAACCTTTTGTTTTGTTTTTTTACAGCGTAGTAATGCATACTGTTATTATTGCTATTATTATTTTTATTATTATTATTATTATAGTAATAACAAATGCATTTTGCGATTTACGTTGTCTCTTTTTTTATTTAAATGTAATGGTTTAATTTATTGTGGAGATTTAGATTACAATTAATACAATTATTTTTATTTTATAATAACATAACTCATTTTATATTATTAATTTTTATAACAATTATATTATAATTATATAATATAATTAGAATTATTATTATAATTAGTAGTAGTAGTAGTAGTAGTAGTAGTAGCATTAATAAGTAAAAAAAAATAAAATAGTAAAAATTCTCATTATTATTTATAATACTATAGTAATAAATGCATTTTACAATACATGTTGTCTCTGGGCATTTTTTATTTTATAATGACATTTATTAAAATATATTCATAATTTTTATAAGAATTATAATTAACATTTTTAGTCGTAAATGTTTATTTTATTTTAATAAAAAATAATAACAAGATTAATAATAATGACAATAATAATAACAACAATAATAATAATAATAATAATAATAATAATAAGTTATTATTTTTATGCACATTCCTTTCCTGTTTAATCTGACAGAACTCCACTCAACTGATTTTATAAGTCACTGAAAAAGTAAAGAAGTAAATATACTCATTATTATTTATAATACTATAGTAATAACTGCATTTTACAATTCATGCTGTCTCTGGACCATTAGAATTTTTTTTTATTTTATAATAACATTTACTTAAAAAATTATATTTTTAAATTTTATATTTTATAACAATTATAATAAATATTTATATTAACTGCCAAACTGAAGGAAGAAAAAAAACATTTAAAAAACAAACAAAACATTTGCACAATTCCCCACTAACAGCTACTTGTATGCAAACATATTCATAACACCTCAACCTGATTTAAAAATGAACCAGTGACTTTTGTGTTACACACAGTCCAGATGT
Source organism: Danio aesculapii (assembly GCF_903798145.1). NCBI lineage: Eukaryota > Metazoa > Chordata > Actinopteri > Cypriniformes > Danionidae > Danio > Danio aesculapii. Next base: position 46,525,226 of record NC_079443.1, on the reverse strand, counting down.
TTAAATGTTAAGCTATCACTACAATGCTCCATGTCAGTGTTCAAAAGTTCAGACCAGTACATTTGCAAAGTTGGATTCTTTTGCATCTCAAGGCTTTTGATTAAATCAACACATAATATGCAGACAAAGAGCGAAAGACCTTTCCTCGTAGCATCATAATTGCAGCAGCTCAACTTAATTTCAACATCCGTACACCCGCTAAGGGAAACATTCGCTCGACCAGCCTATGAATAAAAGACCAGGAGAAACCCAACATCACCAATCCAAGAGGAAATCCAAGCCTTTACTATAAACCAACTCGTGAATAATTGATGGTGTAGCATTTTCACAAAACAACATAATGAGATCCCAGCGTGTGTGTGAATTTCTATTAAACGTATATAAATGTGCAGACACAGGCAGCGTGCTGAGGTAATGCTGGTGTGTCTGAGAGCGGGATACACTGAAAGGCTTTGTTCCAACTTCCCATTGAGGTTAAAAATAAGCATTAACACCAGACGCCCACGACTATCCGTAAAAAGTGAGGTGAGAGCGGCAGAAAGACCCGGAATCAAAACAGCTTTCGGCGTACGACTGGCGAAACAACAAACACACAAAACAGACAGTCAGATCCTGTCGAGGTGGGTGTCATTGTCTGGCTACAAAGCCGCTATTATTTCAACCATATGATTATTTCCACACTTTGAGGTATCGCTGAATCTCATTTATGCTCAAATCTGCTGGTCGTCACATAATTAAATAATAATAATGACGCTACTGTAAAAATGCTGGGTTCCACATTAGGGCTGCAAAATATTGGAAACGTCTATCATTGCAATATTTTATTTTCTGCGATACATGTATATTGCATATATAAATACTATTGTAACCAAAAGGACCAAGAAAGGGCCAAGAAAGTCCCGTTTCAGCAGGGCGTTTTCAAACCTCTAGTTTGGTAAAAGTCAGGAAAGTGGGTGTGTCTAGCTCTGTTTAGGTGGGAGTGTCGGGGGAGGGAAAGAGGGAAGGTTTTAGATAAAAATGGGAGTTTCCTTTTGGGCACGCGCTGATTTTCACAGAGGCAAAACAACAAACAAACGCAGGGGAGAAACACAGTGACTGTGTTTACATGGACATCAGTAATCGAATTATTTGCCAAATCATTAAGTTGTAGACTTTAACTGCAGTTTGGCACTTTAACTTTCATTCAGGAACATTTAATGCATGCCCCCCGTGACAAACCGGATATTGCATACAAGGAACTGCTGGAAGATTGCTATTTTAATGGAATGTTTGATACCATATATACGTCGTATAAGAGAAAAAAGCCTCAGAATTTCTCAGTAACTTAGATGAACTCGGTAGGTAGCATCAGAAAGCCATGTGCGTATTGATTGTGGTGTTTACATGTTTACATTCGAAGAGCAGCGTTTTACAGAGAATCTTTCAGTCTATAATATTGTAGTGATATTAACGTACTGTAAACTGAGTAACTAAATCATTTTGACTAAGGTATGTCTTTAAAAACTGAAAGAGTACTGCTGACGATACGAACTAACTTTGCCATCTGAATAAACAAAAACCACTGATCGCTTACTTACCAATTTTGTAGAAATGGGACAATCAACATCAACTGGAACCGTGTCTTTTTAAAAAGGAGACGAGCGGCAAATCCATATTTCATCACTACCAGATGCGAAAAGCTCTCGGGTAAAAATTTTTCTTACAAACGTATTTCTGTGGCATGTCGCATGCACTGTAATTCACATGTGAGTCTAGCTGCGCTCTCATAGCGGGGAAATAAAAACAAAACCTTCGTTGCGGCACATTTAAAAACACAACACTGATGACCAGTGTCTTCAAACAATTCCTCTTCTTCCACTTGTTTTGGCAACACAACATGGTGTCTCTCTTGTCTGAACACTGTAACAGGTTAAAAAAAAAAAAAAGTCTTCGAAGCTATCATGCATATTAATGAAGTTGCACCGTATACACAATAAAGCGCGCTGATTGGTTTGAACCAAGTCTTTCTCATGAATTAATGCTGCACGCTCAGAGATGTCACAATGTACTCGCAGGTAGGGACATCCACTCTCCACGCTGGATTACACGCAAGTAATGTTGAATTCAGCACTGGTAACATTCACATTTCTGAATTATTAATAAAATTATTTGTCAGTGTTATTGAACAAGATTTAAAGACTTTTAATTTAAGAATTTCAATTTTTTTTCTTTCTGTTTTTGAAAAAGGAGTACAATTGTTGAAATAAAACTATACACAAATAGTATTTCAAATTTAATTCAAGCACTTTCAAGGACCCGTGTTTGTTTAAAGGCCTTAAAATCCATATGTATGAAATTCAAAACTTTCCAGAAGTGTGAACCATGTCTTTTAAAAGCATTGTAAATAGCTCCAGATTTGGCTTCAGTACAGACTAATCTAATGTATATGCACAAATATAATATTGTAAAGCTTCCTGTAGAAAATATTAATTTAAATGAGAGATTTGTAAAGGGTGTTCTCATATATGCTGAGCACTGTACTGCGGTTAGATTCTTATGTCTTTTTTTACAGGCATTATAAATGTACTTTGAATTTTGCACTGCACTGAGTTTAATGTTAAACATAAATATCCACAATATTAACAGATAATGTCTTGGGAAAGTATCTGTTAGCTTTTTTCTTTTTAAATGAATGTAAAAAGCTGAACAGTATGTAGACCAATTTTGCCCTGCATTGAGTTAAGTTTAACTTAAATATCCACAATATTAATGGATAATGTCTCTGGAAAGTATCTGTTTACTTTATATTAAAAAGTTAAACCGCATGCAGAACTTTCATTTCAGCCAGAGTTTTACAAAACCCTCCAAATGATTTAACTTTTTTCCCAACGAAGGACATTCACACAAGTTTCAGAAACTAGTCCAATTTCTATGCAGCTCACCTCTTTTGCATTTGCATTTAGAGCATTGCACATTGTCCTCACATTAGGCAGCTCGAGTAAAACGTGACCGAGAAAAGCCACGGAAACCCTGTGCTGTAACAGAATGCAAATCTCTCCATCATTAACAAATGAAGAGGTAAGCGATCAGTGGAAAGTGCAAACAGACGGAGGTGGCCGTCTTATTTTAGCCACAACAACTATATCCACAAGGAATGAGACACAAATATCACTCTTTTTTTTTTTTCGTCACCGTCCTTGTATTCCCAATATGTCACGGACAGCCTGTCAGCAGTGCTAAGAAAGGAGAGGAAACAAGTCTCCATGGCTGGAGCGCTGCCGGCGGAAGCTGTCATTCAGATGCCGAGAGTCTGTGAGACGGGAAGAGAAAGAAAGACGGAGAGAAAGAGACACAGACAGAGGGAGAGGAAGCGTAGCGTGCATTTCCAGATAAACAAGACGCTGCATTCATACCCAAAACAGACGCTGATAGATGCGTTTAGGCTTTTTGCTTAAAATAAACATGAACTGGACATGAAATGAATGGATCCGGCCTTTGGTTTTGACTATGCTAAAGGTCAGACAAAAGTTTAGCTGATAAACCTGTAACCACATGTTCCAAGTTAAAGTTTATGCACTATGGTGTTTGTTCAAACTACTTTTTTAAAATGTACAGCATAATTTTTCAGTTTTTTGGGGGGAGGGGACAACTTAATTGTTTTATGTTCAATCCACTTACACTAACTAACAAAAGTCTTGTCGTCGATCCCTGTAGTAGAAGCAACAAATAATAACTTGTTTTCTAGTTGATCTTTTGGAAAAGTGGCAGAACTGCAGCCCAATTATCACAAATACTGCAGAAGACCTATTGGAAGCCGCATGGACCCAAGATTCTCATAGAAATCAGTCAAGTTTGGTGAAGGAAAAATCATGGTTTAGAGTTACATTCAGTATAGGGCGTGCAAGAGAACTGCAGAGTGGATGGCAACATCAACAGCCTGAGGTATCAAAACATTTGTGCTGACCATTACATTACAAACCACAGGAGAGGGCAAATTCTTCAGCAGCATAGCACACCTTCTGATACTTCAGTCTCCACAACAAAGTTCCTGAAAGCAAAAAAGGTCAATGTGCTCCAGGATTGGCCAGCCCAGTCACCAGACATAAACATTATTGAGCATGTCTGGGGTAAGATGGAGGAGACATTGAAGATGACTTCGAAAAATCTTGATGAACTCTGGGAGTCCTGCAGTAATGCTTTCTTTGCCATTCCAGATGACTTTATTAATAGGTTATTTGAGTCATTGCAGAATCCTAAAACTTGGATAGGTGACAAGACTTTTGTCAGGTAGTGTAGATGGCAGGATTAAATTTTATTAAAATAATTTAAAACTTTTAAAGTCGGCTTGTCATTTTCTTTCCACTATAGTGGTGTACATCTGATTAAAAAAGAAGAAAAGAAAAAAAAGTAGTATGATTTCATCTAGGACTGGGTGATATGACCACAATTTTACTTCATGGTATAAGGAAGCTTCATATTTTTTTATAGATAGTTACATGGGGAATGTAAAATAATCTTGTTTTACTGTTTTTTCTTTAAAATGTAGATATTTAGACTAAAAAGAAGACAAAAAAAATCTTAGTAAGAAAAACATTTGCAATAATCGTATAAATACAGTTACTAAATACAATTCTGTAGCTCCTGGTCAACTATAATCCAGACTCAACATTGCATATCTATCTATCCATCCATCCATCCATCCATCCATGCATCCATCCATCCATCTATCTGTCTGTCTGTCTGTCTGTCTGTCTGTCTGTCTGTCTGTCTGTCTGTCCGTGTATTTGTCTATTTGTCTATCTATCTGTCTGCCTGTCGGTCTGCCTATCCATCCATCCATCCATTGTCAGCAAGCTTCTCACTTGGTTCCTTCTTATTTTAACATTTCCTGGCATCAGATTATTCCATCAAGTTCTATCTATCTATCTGTCTGTCTGTCTGTCTGTCTGTCTGTCTGTCTGTCTGTCTGTCTGTCTGTCTGTCTGTCTGTCTAAATCAGGGGTGTCCAACCACAGTCCTGGAGGGCCAGTGTCCTGCAAATTTTAGTTCCAAGCCCAATTAAACACCTGAACCAGTTAATCAAGCTCTTTCTACTGTATGTATACTAGAAACTTCCAGGGAGATGTGTTGAAGGAAGTTGGAGCTAATCTATGCAGGACATCAGCCCTCCAGGACCAAGATTGGACACCCCTGATCTAAATGAACGAAATCCTTCTAAATAGTGGTTTAAATCATCGGTCGCACTTTATATTAAGTGTCCTTAATTATGTTACATCAAAATATAAATACAATGTACTTAATAGCACAAAAATGTTCTGCAATACATTATGAACACATTGAGTTGGGAAACTGGTAAACTTAAGGACATGTTTGGTGGTATGGGAAGGATTAAGGGTGGGTTAAGGTGTAATGGATTGTCAACAGTGTAATTATATATAATAACAGAAAATAATTACAGATGTATTTACAAGCAGGTATTTATTCAATCCTCAGTACAATGTAAAAGCATGCATTTACACCAAGTACACTGTAACAAATTATTAATTTTAATGCAAGTACATATAAGTTGAGACCACTTAATATAGAGCGGGACCAAATTATCTGCTGAAATTATATTCATACTGAATTTATATCGCAGAATAATTAAATATCGCAATGTCAGATCTTTCCAATGTCATGCTGTCCTACTCAATTTCTTAAAAATAACAATCATTCAAAAGAGAACACACACTGCAGCGATTTTAGAACAGACAAATGGGTTTTAAGCAGCAGAACACTTTGTGCCTGTTGTGAAACCACTGACAGACAGATTTTCATGGCTTACTGCTTTATTAAAGCAGCAAAATATCCACAGAAAACTGAGCACATGGCAGTGATTGACATGAACTAGAAAACAGTGCTGCATCACACTCCCCCCGCTGAGCGAGTGCTCCTCCAGAGACGGAGAGTGCAAAAACATGCTGACGAAATCTAAAGAGAAGAGGGAAAAAATGCCAGAAATAAACAAACAATCTCAGCGAGGCAAATGACAACAGCAAAATAAACAGGAACCCTCTGCTTGTCCGCAACGCACCTCATTGCACTTGACATTGTTTTGGGTATTCCAGTTTCATTATCAGACCACGTTCAAAATCCGAGTGCACTCACTGAAATGGGACCCTGTTGACAAACGGGACGGTCAAAACACTAGAGCTTTACGGAGCACAAAAGAGTGTCATTTCAAGCCAAGCAAAAGACAAATTAGCTTCCTGTTCCCAATGTAAGCTGTAATTGCAGATATTCTGCATCTCAGGTCATAAAAGGAGGAAAGGGAAGAGGAAAGAAATTAAATGTATACTGGCTTATGCTGCAATAATGAGTAAAGAATGAAGCTTACAATGGTTGTCTTTTTAGAGATGACTTTAAATTGTAATAAATGCAGGGTTCCAAACAGTCCATTGTTATAGTCTCAACACAAATCGATAAAGTTAACTTAACAAAATGTAAGAAAAGTGAACAAAAACGATTAGATTTTTGCAAAGAAATCTCAAGAGTTGTGTTGTTTCAGCTCATTTTATCCCTCTGAGGACCCCGGTCACGATGCCGTGGCCAGCATCTCTTTTTCTTAGCAGTGCCAAAGACACTAAGGCCCATCGCAATTCAATTATTTTACCCCTTGGCCCTTGAAACAGAGTGTGAAGGGGTAGGGCTTCAAATTTTACTTCTAAGAAATGGGACAACACTACAACACCTGCACACGTTGTCATTTCATATGAGATCGGCGATGGCGACTGCTGTAGTTATCTCAGTTGCGTTATTTTTTGGTATTTATCTTCAGGAAATCACTGAAGGCAACGATACCAAAATCCTGAAAAATGTTCATTTTGAGGGCCGTCTACCCCTTCCCCTTAGCCCTACGCCTTCAAGCTAAAGAGAATTGGGACTAAGGGGTAGAATTGAGATTGGGCCTAAGAATACTCTGTTGATTTTGGTCACACAAATAAGTTTTATACACCATTTGAAGCTGTTAGGTGTCTACTTTTTTGTGTACACTCACAATAACAACAAAAGTCTGTGCTTTTGCAAAAAACAAACAGTGTCGGCATACTTTCTTTTCTTTGATTTTAGAAATGCGTCAGTAAAATTAAAAAAAACTCTGCGGAGACAAAACACACAGACATGAGACGTACAGTTGAAGTCAGAATTATTAGCCCCCCCTTAAATTTTTACATTTTTTTTTAATTTTCCAAATGATGTTTAACAGAGCAAGGAAATTTTCACAGTATGTCTGATAACATTTTTTCTTCTGGAGAAAGTCTTATTTGTTTAATTTCGGCTAGAATAAAAGCAGTTTTTAATTTTTTATGAACCATTTTAAGGTCAAAATTATTAGCCCCTTTAAGCTAATTTTTTTCGATAGTCTACAGAACAAACCATCATTTTACAATAACTTGCCTAATTACCCTAATCTGCCTAGTTAACCTAGTTAAGCCTTTAAATGTCACTTTAAACTGTATAGAAGTGTCTTGAAAAATATCTAGTCAAATATTATTTACTGTCATCATGGCAAAGATCAAATAAATCAGTTATTAGAAATGAGTTATTAAAACTATTATGTTTAGAAATATGTTGAAAAAACCTCTCTGTTAAACAGAAATTGGAAAAATAAACAGGTGGCTAATAATTCTGACTTCAACTGTATATCTATAGAAAACTTGAAGTGTCTACTTTTAAATGCAAATATTGTTTGATAAAGTAAACAGTATGAAACCAACACTACGTCTAGTTTCTCAGTCTAAGCTTATTATTTTTAATGCGACCATGGCCACAAGGCTTTGTTATTACAATTGTCTATGTGAAACGTGTGTAACGTAATCTGTGGTCAGAAAAAATATGTTGTCTCGCTTGGTAATCCATGGAATTCTCCCGGCAGAGCTCGCATCATGCCGGCTCTTCCCATGTCCGCCAATAACATAAATGATGACGATAGCTGCCTGAACTCAAGCACACACAGTGCGCTGGCTAGAAAGGTAGTTTCATTTTCATTGGCAGGTAGTTAAGTAGTCTGAACTACAGCCAAAATCCTTTTTTATTTATTTATTTATTTTTTACTTTCAAGATTTGAATGTTTTTTTATTGCCATATATTAGAATCAAGGGTACACACATTAAAAAATACAATATATATACAATTGTAAAAAAATCATTTTATAATTTTGAGAAAGAAGGAACATTTGTTCTGATTACAACTGATAACCTTTTTCTTGATTATTATTTTTTTTTAAATGTCTCTTTAGCAAATGTTTCCTGTAGTAATAAGTCACTCAAACAGACGCATTAGTAGTTCCACCAGGTTTATGTAATGCTTTTTTTTTTTTTAGACAAATCACAAAATGGAGGCGATAATATTTCAGAAAACACTCGTAGGCAGGGTGTGAGTGCAAAACTTAAGACTGAAACTGCCCATGGGAAATAATTTGAAGAACCAGTCCTTGTTAGTGTGAATCCAGCTCTTCTACGGTTATTTTTAGCCACAATATTTATGCGCTGACACAATAAAATTGCATTAAGCACTGACAGGCAAGTCATAGCTGGTCTGACTCAAGAAAACCAGCTAACTAGCATAAAAACAACATCCATTTGACATGCTATGAAATTTTTGTTCATTTTACATGTGAATTTTATGTTTTAGAATGCAAACACACACTGTATAGGATCAATTAGTCTTGACAGCATATGTTTTTAGGTCATTATAACCTATTAATCGAAGTTAATCGTGTTCTAATTTAATAAGTCTTGCTTATTTCAAAGCGAAAAACAGATTATTTCACATACCCCGCTAGCAGATAATTTTGCTTGTTTTAAAGGAAAATCTCGTAATTGTGACATTTTTTCTGACAGTGAAAAAACAAAACAATATTTTTAATTGCTGTGAGAATTTTTTGATCGCTGTCAATATTTATCGCTGAAAAATAAATATTTCGCATTATCAGATTTTTTTAATATCGCGCAGCCCTAATTTATAGTTAGAAAAATAATGTTTCTAAGCAAAGATTTACAGTGGTTCAACTAAAGTCACTAATCCTAGTTTGATCACCGATCCTAATTTTAAATCAGCTATGATAGATAACATTAGTTGAGTAACGGATTGCAAATCTCACGGTTCGGATCACATTATGTTTTTTTTTTTCATGGATTGGATCATTTGTCAGATCAGCCAAAAAGTGGAGGATACCACTGTAATTTGCTTTCCATTTATTACAAAAACAGTACTGCAAGACACTTTTGGTTTTAACAAACATAACTAAGAACCTGTAATTTTATAATAAAAATAAAATGAAGAAATAATCAGCTGAATAAAAATAAATTGTAAAATATACAGTAAAAAAAAAAAAAAAAAAAAAAAAAAAAAAATTATATATATATATATATATATATATATATATATATTCACTGTTACTGTAGTTGTCATACAAATTTAGGATTAATCTACAAGTAAAAAAAAAAAAAAAGTATTAATCCGCGAGTCACGTGTGGGTTGTGATCCGTAGAAATCACGGATCAACCGTGATTCGTTACGCCCCTAGATAATATATTATATTATTGAAATCAATAGAAAAGTCATATTTAACTTATTGAATTCTTGAATAGTCACAAATTACAACTTTCATGACTATCCATCAATGAAAAAGTTGAAAACAAATTAGAAACAACAGTAAATGTGGGACTTTAAATCCAATAGATGCCATATTCTGATTGCCGTTGTGATTTTCCCCATTCATTTTCCAGCAAGTGGTCCCTTCTTCAGTTGCTTGCATATGCAGGAAAAACCTGATCACATTAAAATGTTCCCACTACACTAGAAATTCTGGGTTCCACACAATCCCTTTATGTTGTCCAAAAACAAATCGATTAAGTTGCTTTTACTATTTTAAGTGGGTTGAACATAAAACAATTAAGTTTACCCAAAAAAAAAAACCTTAGGAATTGTGTTGTTTCAACTCATTTGAAAGCAGTTTAAATAAGCAGTTTTTGAGTGTAAGAGAATAATGCATTAAAAAAATATGAATTAATATCACCCAACACCAGCCTTCCAAACCTGTCAGGAGTGCAGTTAACCGCCTATACTTGTCAGCAGTTTCATTATTTTTTTCATAAATAATTCCAGGTCCACCTGCCTAAAACACTTTTCTCTCCAGGATTACAGGCATGTGGCACCATACATCCACACAAATGAGCGAGGGGGGAATTGGAATGTGCCTCATAATGCTGTAATATACCTCAAGTCCTTGTGGTAGTTTTGTTGTTAAGACAATCTCGGCAAAACCAAACTCGATTTCAAAAGATTTCAGGCCATCATCGACCTCTGGCCTGAAGTAAAGATCAAGCAGAGGAAGGGGAGATGGAGGGAGAGTTACTGACTCATCCATCAAACACACACACACAGACACACACACAAAATAAAAAAAGAGCTGTGAGCAGTCATGACAGAAATGAAGTGTAAGAGCATGACAGTTCGTCTGAGGACTCAGCTAACTAGGGCTGGAAATCCAGAGCTTAGTGAGCTCGCAATCTGAACTGAACGTGATCAGAAAGTTACCACTGTGAAATAAGACAATATATTACCAGTCAAAAGTTTAGTTTTATTTTTAGTAAATTAATAACTGTATTTAACATTACACGCAAAATAACATTACATTACACTCCAAAAAATGACATTTGTTGTTTGTTTAAACTACTACAAATCAGCAGAAACAACCTAATTATTGAGATTTTTTTGCAACAACATAACTGTTTGTTTAATCTACTTAAGTTTGTAAATACAAGTTAACTTAATTCCTTCATGTTGTCCCAACACTAATTGATAGTGTGGAACCCAGCATTTTTGACTGTACATTCGTTAAATGTTAAAGCAGCAAATGCTTTTTTAATGTTACAAAAGATCTGTATTAGGCAAGCTCATTTCGGTTAATTTTGTCAACCGACAACTGATGCTCTTTAACCGAATATTAATAGTTAACTAGTCAGATTAATATTATATTATTATTTATTAAAAAAAAAAAAATAAAAAATAAAAAAAAAAAATCGATGTGTCTGTTTTGTGTCTGACGCATTAAATATTGCATTTCAAAAGCATAGAAAAACAGAATAAACTAAATAAAAAGAATGAAATAAATAGTCCTGCCCTATATATTTTCCACTAGATTACAAATGAAAACACTGACTGAATCCTTTTTAAGAACCGGCATATGCTGTTTGTCCAGTCATATGCTTATTTTTTCGTCAAATAAAAATAACAGGCTACCTCAAATCGATCGCTCTATGAAAAATATGCATTTAATCAATGGAAACCCTGCCTCTGCTTTCATTTGATTGAAGAATGAAAAGACGCAACTAGTGTAACACGCTTCTTCCGCTCAGAGTTTTCAGAGTTTTTTCAACTGCCAGCACACAGCATGCAACGGCAAAAACGTGAGGCATGCAGGGCACCACAAAACCCTCGCGGCCATTAGTAAACCATTCAAAAGATGCTCCGAGTCCTCTCAGTGCAAAAAACGAGTTCGCTGTGATCGGCCCCCAATACTGCCAAATTTTAAAAATATATATGATAATATTTCTTAATCATTTAATTGATCCCATTAATCGGTTAAAAATGCACCCTTTCAATTAACGATTAATCGGTTATTATGAGCATCTCGAATCTGTATTGAAAATAAAAATCGCTGTTTTTAATTAATCAATCAAATCAAGGTTTCCAAAAAAACATTAAAGCTTCAAAAAGGTTTTCAAAACTAACAAAAATGTATTCTTTTTGAGCACCTACTGTATTTTAGTCAAAACTGTCATGATCTTGCTTAGAACCATTTGCTTAGAATTGTATTAGGGCAGGCATTCCCAAACTTCAGCCCGCGACCACTAAAATAATAATGCCAATGACTTTCCAGTAATAGGCCTATATAAACACAAGCTTATTGACAACACAAAACAGTGCAACAGTCTAACAGCCATAGTATTTTTATAGTCATTTATTTATTTGTTTAATTTAATATTAACCTCACCTAATGAGAACGGTGGGCAATGTTTTCAGCAAGTCTATTCTTGATTTAATATGGAAGACCGTCAATCAGAGATCATTTTCCATATTCACTTGTGGCCTGTATTCATTTTTGATATATTTGATTGCCATAAAGGTATCAGAAAGTTTAGCCTGGTGCTATAAAATCAATCTGCTGCAGCTGACACGATTGCAGTGTTGTTAATCTAACGTAAACACACCAATCCTATGATAAACATTAAAGGCTGATGTCTTTTCATTTGCATGTTGTTGTTTTTTTACTATTAAAAAATACAATTTTAATCTTCTGTGGGTTATGGTAAAAATATAGAAATTCTAATAGTTTAATCAAATTTATTTGACTTTAAATTCACCAAGCAACCCCCTGTCATTGTCCCACAACCCCACTTTGGGAACGACTGTATTAGAGGAATTTATATAGTGTAAATAATTTTCAGTTTCTTGCATAGACTGAATGTTTCACTAAATAATACCTCTATGTATAGACAGGAGCCAATTGTATACACTTTCTTTCGCTTGTACTTACATTTTTAATTATTATTATTATTATTATTATTAAAATAAAATTTCTATATGGAGTATGTGTTGCATACACAGTATTACTGTTATTGTGTTTTGGGTCTATTTAAAACTTAAAATCCACAGGTTGTATTTGCTATAACTGAAAAAGTTATTGTGTGTGTGCTATTACAAAATAATCAACAGACTGCCAAGCATTCAAGGTTTTTTTAAATGCACAACACAAAGGAAAGGATCACCCGATGCGATGCATATTCTCTTATTCCGAGATCAATTGCCATGCTATAGACAAGTTGAAACGAGTTTTGGTCTTTCGCAATATTTCACAGAATGTTCCATCAGTTTTGCCATGTTAGATCTAGAGTACCCGGTTTGATTCAGTCGAAGACAGACAGAGTGGGAGTATGCGCAAGAGAAAGAGAGCCATGTGTGAGTTTATGTAAATGACATGGGCATATCTAATACCTCATAGTAACATTTTAGCTACCCCTTTGCAACTAGTTTTGAGCATATTTACAAGTTGGTTGAACTCCACCGGCTCCCTGGTTAAGCAAACGTAGGTGTCCTCTAGATCTCACCGAGGAACGATGAACTCACTGGGTTACTATGGTTACTACCGGTGTTTTATTTTGAAATAAACAATTTGAAATATCTCGAACTATTATCAAAACTGACTGAAACTGTGCATTGCAACTGTATTGCTTTAAATTATATTTCACACCTGCCAGCCAGCCAATCAGAATCAAATTTCAATAGACCATTGAGTAAATCTATATATACACATTTACATATGCACACATACACAAGCATATGTGCATTTGTATATTTTGCAAAATGATATATTACAATCTACATCTGTGTATGTCTGTGTGTGTACTTTTTTTTTTATCACAGTGGGGACTTAAACATGAATGCATACAAACTTGTGTATGGGGTCTTGCCTCACCGTGGGGACCAAAATTGCGATCCGCATGGGTAAACATGCTTAATGTTTGTGCCTGACAACAGTCCTGCATATTTTAGTTCCAACTAGGGCTGTGCGATTTGGGGAAAATATCTAATTGCTATTTTTCTGACAGATATTAGGGTTAGTGTTACTGTACGTTCACACCGAAAGCGGCGAGAGCATCAAAGTAGCCGGAAGTCATTCATTTTCAATGGGAGCCGGCAACAATAAGCGGCAAGGAGCAGCGCGGGGTCCAGAGAACATAGCCCTGTGAACTTTGGTTCCGACCACAGTTGTTCCCAAGGGTTTGATTATTGTGGTCGCTGGATATCCAATTATTTGCAATGTTTTCTTAAAAGAAGATGCATTAAAAATAAGTTACTGGCGAATTACTGGTGTGCATTAATTTATATATATTTTTTTCTTTTAGAAAGTAGGAATCTCATGCGTCAATAAAAAAATTTAAAATAAATAAATGAATAAATAAATAAATAAATAAAAAAAAAAAAACAGTACTACCGCTTCTGAATATTTCACATTGGATAATTAAGTGGAGCAAAGCCACACCACATGCAACTTAATCTTTCATTCTTAAATTAATTTGATAAAAACTGTGCAACATTTTCATGCTAGAAAGCATGCTTTATGCTGCAGTGTAACTGATATGATATGCTGCAACAGCCCCTTTAAATACGAGATCAACGTAGCGAATTTTGATGCTCTCGCCGCCGGAGCTGAAGGCAGACAGCGTTGTCGCCAGGGTCATTTGACGCTCTCACTGCCTTTGGTGTGAACGCACAGTTAGGGTTATTGCGATTGCAATTTTATTTGCAATTTAGTTTTGTAGTCAAGCTTCAGCTCAATAATCTGTAAGCCGTGGCAACAATTCTGCGACAGCTCTTCACCTGTTTTTCTTTGGTGTCTGTGACTTTGAAGCCAAAATATTCCCATATTACCGATGTCCTGTTTTTCTTTGATTTGAATTTGTCTATTAATACTGATACTGAATACTGAAGCAGCAGACGACATTATCCCAATTGTCGTTGTTACGCTTACCTGTATGTTTTTTTATTGTGGCCGTTCTGCATAGTTCAGTTGCGCAATTCTAATTGGGCAGAACAACATAAAAAAGCTGTTCTTTAAATGAGTGCTCTTAAATTCATGCGCTACGTCTGTATATAATCCCATTGTTTGAAAAGCAAAATTAAGTAACCATCTTTTCAATTGAGCAACATTTAAAAAAAAGCTAAACCTTCCACAGCCTCAGGTGAGAATGATATTCAGCATCCGCACGAAGGCGACCGTGATCAATTATTCATTAAATTCATTCCTGAAAGCCAATCCGCCGACCCACATAATTGGGGTGATGTCGACAACAGCCATGTCTTAGTCACGACAGAGGCTAAAAGCCAACAACATCCAAGCCTGTGTTGCGTTACGCAGGCTGGAATGTTTGCGAGTAAAACAAACAATTTCTCCCGTCATTTAGCAAACAAACGGTGCATCATGTACCTACAGGCAATAACGCATTACTATTGCAGTTACCCATATGCACGACAAATACAGTAGTGCATCAGTAATCCGCCATTCTCACGCTTACGCAGTTTCTGAGAACCAATAAAAGCAGACGCATTATGACACGACCGTTATTGCAAAGCAGAGAAGCGTGTGATGAAGTTTCCATAAGCATCTGATGGGAGACGAAGGACGGACAGACACAGATTGTGCAAAGACGCAGAGGAAAGAGCAGATGGCCTTGCTGCCTCCAACAGAACAATGGCTCCCAGGGAATCCACTGTCGGCCAATCAGTGAGTGGCGAAAAAAAAATTTCTCAGATGCTCCTTTCAGCCTCATGTGCCGTAATACACTAGCAGAAACAGCAGGATAGGGCAAAGAAATGCAGTAAACTTGTGAATCTGTGTGTGTGCCTTTGATTCTTAAATTGGTGACAACAAAGAGAGCAAACAAACATTTGAAAGGCTAATCAAGGGCTGCATCTGAAATCGCGCTCTCTCAAAATAGAGTACATCTCGTGAATAAGTAATAACTTCATGGCTGCTAAAACAGATAGAACTCTTAGAAACCTGCAGATACTCTAAGACCTTTTTAGTACAGAAGAATTAAATTAAAGACCAATTTAATAGTACAGAATAGGGCTGCACAATATATCTTTTCAGTATCGATACTGCAATGTGCGCATCCGCAATAGCCACATTGCAAGATCTGCAATGCTGAATCTGAATTCTAGTTGATCAGGAGATTCGTAAAGTCACTGCTAAGTTTAACCACAATAGAGTGAAAGTCTATCATTAGCATGTGTTTTTAAGGCCTCTGACTGAGCATTTCAACAAAGTTTTGAACATTTGGGCACAAAAAGGTATGTTTGGAGGTGTAACGAAGATTAATTGTATTAACAATTGATGATTTTTTTTTTTTCCTACTTAGAATTGTTGTCTTGTTTCTAGTCCATATATCTTCATTTCAAAGTGAAAAGAAAATTATTTTAGTATCTCCATTGGCAGATAATGTTGCTTGTTTTAAGGAAAAACACCTAATTTTGACTTATTTCTCATGAAGGTTAAAACAGAATATTTTTACTTGATCGAAGAATTCTAGATATTTCGACTAGAAATGAGACGAAGAATTTTTTTTTTTTGCAATGTGATTATTGAATTTCTTTATCTGAAAAATATTTTGCTGTTCACACCAGAAGCAGAAATGTCAACATTTTGAAGTTGCTCGCTTCATTCACGCGTCAAATTCACTTCACAATAGACGTGGATTCGCATCATGGGCAGGGCTTCTGTCAGCCCGGTGACTACGTTGACCCGGTAGCTTCGTTGGTAAATGGCCAACATGGATTTTATTGAGTCAATAGTTGTGTTTATGTGCTTTATGAAGGCTGAAAAACAGCGTTGATTTGTTCGGCGTCATGTCGGAGTCCACTAGATCCTTTCAGAGGTGCACCCAGCTCTCTGAGTTCATTGACTATACTGGATGGAGGCTTTCAGCGGGGCTTCCAATTGAGCCGAGCCCGGTTTGATCAACTGTTGTCTGGTATCGGCAGGAGGATTTCCCCCCAGGACACCAACAACAGGTGCTACATCATAAGCATGCCCCTACAAAAGAAAGCTCCTGATTGGTTAACTCGGCGTGAATGTCCGCTTGAGTTCAGATTTTCCAACTGAGCAATTAGCGCATCAATCGGCAAAACTCTCGACTCGCGCCATGTTATTTGCACCTCATTCATGCCACAGGATGTCTCTTTACGTCTTTGCATTGACTTTACATGTAAACCACTCGCGCTTAACGCATCTGGTGTAAACGAAGAATTAGACTCCTCAGAAAACTGTCAAATAGAGCTATTCAAACCATCTAGTGAAACTGTATTCCTCTCACAATATTTAAAAAAAAAAATAAATAAATAAAAATAAATAAAAAAAAATAAATAAATAAATAAAAAAAAAAAATAAATAAATAAATAAATAAATAAATAAATAAATAAATAAATAAATAAATAAATCACAAGATCACATTTTTCCAATACCGTGTAACCCTAGTACAGAATTTGCCACAAAAAAATCAAATAAATAATGACCATCAGTATTTCGTTTAAGCAAACATTTTAAAAACAAAGAGAAAGAAAGAAACAAGTTTAATAGAACTAAAATGACATTTTAAAGCTTTAACAGATCATTTTATTGTTAACGTACTGACGCTTTCACACTGTGAAAAAAGTTCAGCACCAATGACATGTTATCTGCAACCCAGGCTCTAGAAAAATCCAGAAAAAGAAAAGCAATAGTGGCCTAGTGATTTCACTAGGTTTTCAGCCTATTGTTTATAGGCATGGGACGGTATAAGATTCTGATGGAATGATAACCTTGGATAAAAATATCACAGTTTTACGGTATCACGGTATTGCGATAACTGCTCTAAAATATGTTGTCTGTGTAAAAAACAACAGCATAGTTACCCTTTAAACACAATATATATTTATATTAAGAAACATTTCAAATATTTTGGAACAGTAGCTTTTGATATAGAGTTTGTTGCCCTAAAAAACTTAATAAAACAGTTGTAAAACATTTTTTTTTTATGTTTACATATACTGTAGGAACAGTACAAAAGTTTTGGCAGTTTTAAAACCTTCACTTTTCCAAACCACGAAAACGGTTATCGTCCTATCCCTAGTTGTTACTACTATACTGGTTGTTTCTGGAACTGTTCTTCAGTCGAACCCTGTCATCGTGGTCAACTCAGCGAGCTACTGGGCAAACTGGTAACCCATGAAATGCTGTCCACACAAACGTAAGTGGTCAACAGTAGCGTAAAAAAGGATCAGAAGCCGTCGGCGGAGATGTGTGTATTCTGTAAATCTTGCACTTTGTGTCCTGAGGGGAGTTTGAACATGCCTTGTGCTGTGGTTGCCAAGTAACGCACACTAAACAATTTGGGGCTCGCGTTTTCAAAATGAAAGAGCCACATACATAGTAAGTGAAATATATGCAATTAAAATACCTAAGGGAGGAAAAGTATCACTGTTGTCTCACTAGAAAATGTTTGACTTATCAAACGCAGCCTGAGGCGTGCATATTAATGATTTCAGAGCTTTTTTTGTGATCTCAGAGCTGCATATGAGTTGTGCACTCTTGATAACGTCAGTTTTGGATGAATGACCTAAAGTTGGCATACATGCAAATAAGGAGAGCATGGCCTGTGAGTTGACCATCAGGGTTTTACGCTCTTAAAATTTACATGAAAACGAGTAAATAATATTCTCTGACGCTCACGGTATGTCCATTTTCATATACTGATCTTTTATTATTCTACTATGCCTTGGTATACCTAGATTTTCATTTTAGGCCACCTTTAAATTCATTATAAACCCAAGTATATAAAAAGCTTCCACTCCGGAAGTTTTTCTAAAGTAATTCACTTAGCAAGTACAAGAAACTTTCGTTAGACAATAAAACAACGACACATAACCATTTTATTTTTGGCCCACAGCGAACAAGGTGTACCAACCAAGACACTCCATTTATACCAGAAACTAGCACAGCCAGTTTATGCTCGTAAAAACAAAATAAAAAATAGCAAGGCAGTTGTTTATTCCCAGAGGCACTCAAATCCACGTGTATAATTCATGGATTCTTCATTCCGACTAAAATACATGTCTTCCTCGATCATGACTCCTCCAGAAAGCAACAGAACACACATGACTTGCAGATATGTGCTTGTCCTCTGCTGTTATTTCACAGCGCTGAAAACAAAAGGGCTGAATTATGGTGAAATGCACCGTGCTGACAAAAGAAAGCTATCACCAGCGCTAGTGAAAGAAGCACCTATCACACAAAAAAGCCACGTTTCAGCAGACCAAACCTGCAGTCAAAGTGAAGTTAATCAGGCAGAACTGCTAACGGCCTGGCGGGTGCATCTTAGCATTAGGCTGTGACTCACGGTGGCCCTGATCTTAAAATATGCCTTGAGCGCACACACAAAAATCAAACAAACAAATTTGAGTAGGATCAGAACAAAGTAGGTTTAAAGGGATAGTTCACACACACAAAAGAAAATTTGCTTATTTTACTCAGCCTCAAAGTGATTATGACCATTTATGAGTTTCTTTCTTCTGCTGAACACAAATGGCGATATTTTAAAGAATGCGAAAAAAAACCTGTAAGTAATAGTACTAGTAGAATTACCTCAACAATTACTACTACTACTACTACTACTACTACACATAATAATAATAATAATAATAATATATATATAGGCAGATCTCACATTTTTTTCTGAAATGCCAAATATTTCGCACAAATTCAGGGTCTAGGCACTTTCTATGACCTTATTACTACACAACGCACCCAAAATAAAGGCCATGTGGACCCAAACAGCCTTTGATATGTCATGATTTTACACACATCACGATCGTAGGTGGCAGTATATATATATATATATATATTTATGCTGGTCTGTAACTTAACCAGAAGAATAAGACACCGCATGTTAAACACGAGTAAACTTTTACCCACAAATATTATTGCAAAAGAACCGTGAAAAATTGAGGTGAGTGAAATTAGTTAAATAAAGACTTGTTGCGGGCACAGCACATAACACAGGCATTGTGTATTGCCTCTTTCACAGCGCACGCACTAGCAGAGCAGAAAACAGTAGCTGCGTCCCAAATGGAACACTATACATTATGTACATATGCACTTACACACTCAACAACATAGTATATGCATGTAGCGTCATCCCAAATGGAACACTAAAGTTTTTTACCAAGTGGAAATTCAAACCGTTTCCCAGATGACGTTTGACGATTGCCATTAGGGCTGCACGATTCTGGCTAAAGTGTGAATCACAATTTTTTTGGCTTAAAATCAAGATCATGATATTCTCACAATTCTGTAGATGTAAAATAAAGGTTAATATTGGTAGGCTATTATTAATGTTAATTCTCAACCATATGGTAAAATAATAATAATAATAATAATAATAATAATAATAATAATAATAATAATAATAATAATAATAATAATAATAATAATAATAATAATAATAATAATAATAGGCCTATGTGGTCAACTGTTGGTTAAAATGCAAAGTTTTGTATAGTCATTATGGTGGACTTGAACAGACTTTCAATATGTCCTGTTTGTTAATTCACAGTAAAATGATGACCTCAGAACACAACTATTCATAATTCTGAAGTTGAATTATTATGTTTGAGACATATGCTTGTCATCTGCCTTTGACAACATTATTAGACCATTTGTTTTCACTGGTAAAATTAGACATTTGTCATTGTCAGTATCACTACCCTAGCCTATAGATACTGTTGAATATAATGCAAGGAGTCTGATACAGTAAACATTTATTTCCATGCAAAACACGTTGTGTCAGCTATGAAAGAAAAAACATTTCAAATGTTTGTCATAATCATAACTGTAAACTGCGATATGATCATTTAAATCAGGGGTCACCAATCTCGATCCTGCAGGGCTGGTTTCCCTCCAGGGTTTCGCTCCAACATGCCTCAAAACACCTGCCTGGGTGTTTCAAGTACTCCTAGTAAGACCTTGATTAGCTTATTCAGGTGTGTTTGATTAGGGTTGGAGCTAAAATCTCCAGGACATCGGCCCTCCAGGAACAACTTTGGTGACCCCTGATTTAAATAATGTGCACGCCGGTGCCTATGGGAGCGAGTTCAAGCCAAACAGTGAGAACAGCGCCTACTAGGGTCACAGAATTCGATCATCACAGAATTTGGTGTAACACCACCTTCACTTTCCCTATGCAAATCTTTCTTTCAGCGCGGCTCTCAAACAATCGCTCTGTGCAACAAACTGAACGTTATTTACAACATTATTACTAAGTAATAAGCATATTCACAGCATATGCAGGTTCTGTTCACTAAAGTAGGCGTGATTCGTGTGCACGCACGCATTCTCGATAGTAAACAAACAGCTCACTGTCGCCTCGTGATTTTGCAGCCGCAAATACATTACAATTAGACAGAAATAACATTTCTGGGTGAATAATACCTTATAAATACAGTATGTGACACTTTTAACGCCATTTGAAGGTGTCCATGTTGCTGTGAAGACTTGTGCGTCCGCCTTTACTCTTCACTCCTGACCTTGAAGATATAATTGGCTGAATCGTAGAAAAGCTGAATTAAGATCGTGTGTAGGATCAAATCGAGATCGTGATCTTTTTTCAATTAATCATGCAGGCCTAGTTGTCATATTAGTCAAATAAATAGGGGAATTTTGCTTTCACAAACCAAAATAAATAAAAGTAATCCAACATGGGCACCCGATAGCTCCTCCCTACACTCCTCCTCTACGTAAGCAAAGCTGCAGTCGTTGAGTGCGTGAAGTGTCCATCATTACACACTTAATTTTAAGAGTTGAATACGTGCATCATCCGGGTAATTAAAGTCACTTATTCTTTTTAGAGTTTTCAGTGTGAACGCACTACTTACACTATTTATACTTCAAAAGCATAGAATGGCGTAGAATACTGCATAAGTATGCGATTTGGGATGCAGCTAGTGTGTGTGTGTGTGCGTGTGTGTGTGTAGCCCATAGGGATGTAACGATACACCAAAGGCACGGTTCGTTTCGGTTTCTGTTTGCTGTGGGGTTGGGGTTGATGTCATCTTAACAGCAATGCTAAGGAACAACAGATTCACTTAACAAGAACATCTAAACTTTTTCTTTATTACTTTGCCATCACATTTTTTGTACAGTCAGGATACCCGAGTAAACAACAAAAATTAAATAAATACCTCCAATATAGACTAATCATAAAAAACAATTCTCTTTAGTGCAGCCATCTTAACGCTCCAACAACTAAAAATTAAATAAATAACTGCAGTGTAGACTAGTGAAAGATCTTCTTCAAAAACACCATAACGTCCACATTCTCTGGTGAGAGGCTTGATCTCTGCGCAGACACAGACATGATGCTCATTTTTGATTATCTAAGGTTTCATTTAGATAGATAAGTTTCCGTTTAAATTAATGAAAAAATATACATATGTGTTTGTAAAGTGTTTTTACATCACATATTCACCAGTAAAATACATTGCAGTTTTGTCTGAATCTAATGTTATGGTTGTAGCCGGCTGTATTTTTGCCTCCAGTTCTCTCTCTCTCTTTCTCTCCTGTTCTCTCCGTGCCTGTAATTTCTGTAGGTCCGCCTTTACGACGGCTGGTTGGTCAGGAGACCGATCTGTCATCATTTGGCGATGTAGCGCGGGGATATAAAAAGCATGTCAGGAAGTGTGGGAGAGAGCGCTTTCCTTTGATCTCGTTTTTCGTGTATTTTGCTGACAATGATTATGATTTTCGTTGTTTTTGCTTAACTTTCGTTTAGGTAAAAGTATTTTGCATTAATTTTGCCCACCTTGAGAAATTCTGTGAGTTTTGTACATTTATTTAAATTGATTTGTTAGTTATTTTTTGGCTCAGCTCTTTCCCGATAATATTAAGCTCTACCTCCTCAAGTTCACTCTTTTCTCAGAGTAAGGTGGATAGGGAAGTTGTACGACTTCCATTTTGCAAACACATAGAAAATGTATTGTTAAAGACATCAGGTAAGAGGTGAACGTCATCTTTGTATTTATTTTATTTTACAGTTCAGTATCTGGAAGAATACAGTGCACTGCGCTGAAGACCTTTCTTTTCTTTTCATCAGTTTCTAGCGAGGTGAGGGATTATTCGTGAGTTAGAATTGTTTTGTTTTATTTCTTTCTTTTGTTTGGTGTCACTATCGTCCCCTTACTCTTGAGTTGAACTAATTTTTGTTTGATACTTTTTTGAATTTGCTACTTTATTATATTATTGTAAATGTTTCTCTTTTTTGTATATATTTAGGCATTATTCTGGTTTCACTTTTGCACATTAAATCACTTTTGTTGGCAATTCTGTTGTCAGTCTTTTGCTTACACCCTCACATTGTGAAATTTCCACACTTTTTAAATGTTATTCCTTATAAGTACGTTTCGTGAAACAGTTAGGACAGATAGCCATGCGCTTTGTCTACGACACGAATTCCATTCCTGTACTCCACTGGAAAACCAAAATGTTTTCCCACAGGCAACTTAAATGTGTCCAGGGGATCTGCATTCTCAATACTATGTGAAGCAGCCATCCTGCGTATATACAGTAGTAACAGAGTGTGATCGCGAGAGTACCACGGTACGCCACGAGAGTTTCACGATACGTATCGTGGTTGGTGTATCGCGATATTTCGGTTCAGTTTGTAATATCGTTACACCCCTAGTAGCCCATGAACAGAAGCAGCGAGCTAGCTTTCACATCAGTGGCATCTGTAGCTTGTATATCTATTTACTTATCTATATACAGCTGAAGTCAGAATTATTAGCCCTCCTAAACCCCCTGAATCATATTATTCGTAATTTGGACAGTGGTCTGAAAATGACTATTTTTAAATAATTTTAATTATATAAATTAGATTACCTAAATTATATAAATATATAAATTACTTAAACTACTTAAATTAATATAACTTAACCTAAAAATAAAGGGTCTTCAAAATAAGAAAAAAAACAACAAAAAAAAGTTTGCATTACTATAATGGTATATTGGTATATTATTATTCATAATTAAAAATAAATGTCTTCAAAATAAGAAAATTATCTATAAAACAGTAGTATACAAGTATTATTATTATTAGGAATAAAATATTTCAATAATGACTACAAAAAATGTTTACATTAATATAATGGAATATTATAATTCATAATTAAAAATAAATGACTTAAAAATAAGAAAATTAGCTATAAAACAGTAGTATACAAGTATTATTATTATTATTATTATTATTATTATTATTATTATTATTAGGAATTAAATAGTTTAATAATGACTACAAAAATGTTTGCATTAACATAATAGTATATAATAATAATATTTATTATTATTATTATTATTAATATTATTATTATTATTAATAATAATATTAATAATAATAATTATTATTATTATAAATTACATAGCTTAATGACTACAAAAATGTTTGCGTTAATCTAATGGTTTATAATAATAAAAATATTTTTTATTACTATTATAATAATAATAATAATTATTATTATTATTATTATTTACAGTTGTTTTGCAGCAAAATTATTAAAAATATACACAACTACATTATTATTACAAGTTTTATTGTAAAACATACTGTGAAGTAAACATTTGCATAGATGCATAATAATCATAAATCACCATCATAATCAGTTAATCACAAAAATATAAATTATTTTTTCAAAGGTGTGAAATTTATGAGTAAAAAATTTCTACTGACCAAGCCAGAAGCTAAAAATGGGTAAAAAAAAATGAATATTTTAGACATTCCATCTATGTGCTGTGGTCAAAGAGCAGTACAGTAAGGTGTCGACCTTTGACCCTGGCAACATCAAACTAGAAGAGTTCAGAGAAATCAGACACACTTCACCGATCCAGACACCATCATATGCGCAAAAACCAACCCCCCCTCCCCTCCGCTAATGGTTGACTCCTTTTGTATAAGCTATAAAACGAGTTCTAAAATGCATGCTAGGCTCTTCAATGTGCAGCTGATGCGAACGGTGCACTTTCTTAAGGCCTTGCACTTGTTCTAAAAGGAATTATGCAACCACGGTTTCAACATACAAACTTATTCAGCATGAGTAATCGTTTCAAACCTGCAGGATCTGTGCCGCCCAGATTTTGTGACGAGGAGATGGGGCGGCAATGATGTGCCCTCTGGGAAGCTTTCAGGAAGTCCTAGCCATGTTAGCCTGGGTTTCATCACCAGAGCCATGACAAAAACCCCTCTCTCGCGATCCTCCATTTCCATTGGCCATGCTGCTGCCCAATTAGTCAGCCTAAAGAAGCAGCAAACCCCCCCCCCCCCCCACCCCCCTCGCGTCTGACTGTAGGGCCAATACTTCCAGTCCAATAAATCTACTCTTAAACTTTATGCACCAGCTTTAACACAACTTTGAGTCACACTTTCCAAATATTAACACAGAATAAAGCAGAAAAGAAGAGGAGATGTGAGAAAGCGCAACAGCAGGCCTGAATAACAGAGCACATCAACCAGGAGGAAAGGTTTGTTTGGGCTCCTTAGCCAAATCTAATCTAAAGAGATAAAGAAAAGGTCTTATAATACAGGGACAACATGGCATCAAATATCAATATTAGCGATGCATATGAATAACACTACTAATTAAAATGAACTAAAATGAAAAAAAAAAAAAAAATCATAGCATTAATTTTTTTTTTAAATACAAGCCCTGCACATTGTGTCTGTGTAGACATGAACAATTTTAGCGAAATAAATAAATATATGAAAACAACAATAAGCAAATATAAATAAATAAGAAAGAAAGAAACAAAATTAAACAAAAATACAAAGAAAAGAAAATAAATAAAAACAAATATAAATATCTAAATATAAATAATAAAAAATAAATATAAAGAAAATTAAAAAATAAAAATAAATATTACAAAAAATAAAAATGAAATTTCATATATTTTGATTTATTTTTGTTATTTTTATTTTTTAGAAAAATAATAATAATAAAAATAAAATAAATATAATTAAATATGAAGAATACAAAAATGCAAAAAAAGCAAATTTTAAAAAAAATTAAAAGAAACAAATATAAAATAACTAAACAAAGAAATCAAAATAAAAAATAAATGAAAATAGTTAGAAACAAATACATATAAAGAAAATAAATATTAATAATTCAATTAATTATTTGAGTTGAGATGACTAAAACAGTCCATTTGATTCAAAAAATAAATAAAAAATAAACACTTTTAGGCAGCAAGAATTAGTGTATGCAAACATTTTCATTGGCCAATTGTTTTTTCTTCCTCTTTCAGTCTAGTTTGGAAAATGCCATTGGACAACTGACACATGGAAGACAAGTGACTAGTCAATTATTTGTAATATATATCAATTAAATGACCATCAACCATATCCCCAAGTCTCTAAATGAAAATCTCGAAAAAAAATAAATAAATAAATAAAATTAAATAACATGCATTATAATAATAATAATAATTATTATTATTATTTATATATATATATAATGCATGTTATTAAAAAGGCACCTTTCTTGGCACTCAAGGTCATCGTAAGATAGCAAGGACAGTCAGTACAAATAAACATAATATAAAAGTCAACAGAAAACAATACAATCTTAAAAAGTGCACTTGAGTTAATGTCTACATAATTCCATACTAACTTTAAACTCAGAAATTATCCCATCAATAACAATCATTACCGCATTTGAGCAAATGTCTATAGAAATAATCACCAAAACATCTCCTTATATTGTGAAAAACATAGCAGCAACACACAAAACAGAACACAGAAAAACTACAATAAAAATCGTTATCGGTATATTTAAGGAAGCAAACAAAACAGATGCAATTTAGAAAGCAACGCTGGGAGAGAAACACTATCAATATCTCAAAAACAATACAGTGTAGCCCTTTCTTCTGATTAAAAACAAAAAAAAAAAACATTCACTTGCTTCCCACCAGAAAATCTCTCCTAAATGTGCAGCATTAATGATGCAGATATTGTGAACTCGCTGCTCCAGACTAGGGTAGAGTGAGGACATGAAGAGCTGCGGCTTTCAGATGATGACACGCATAGCTTCTCTGTGTTCATTATTTATGTGCAACACACCATACAATAACTTACTGTATTTACTGCTGCTGAAGCTCATTATTGGCTCTTCCCTCTGGACTAACTAGTAATCAGTGCTGGTAGTTTCCACCTGACTAGCTTTCGAAGATGTGCTGTGCATCAAATACTGTATAAGAGGAACAGAACAGCAGCAGGTATGTCTGGCCAATAAAATAAACACAAATTATGTATTTGCATCATAAGAATTTTGGTGTGTTAAGATTTGTGTGTTTTGTTCAAATAATTAATGCTTTGTTTGCGTTCTCTGTGTGTTTTGGGAGAGTGGAAACTTAGGGTGCTTCCACATCTGTGGTTCGATTAATTTGGCCCAGACTAAAGCTGCGGTCACACTGGGCTTTTCCTCCCATAGACTTCCATTTATACGCACGCGAATGCGTCAGACCGGAAACGTGG
This sequence comes from Danio aesculapii, assembly GCF_903798145.1. NCBI lineage: Eukaryota > Metazoa > Chordata > Actinopteri > Cypriniformes > Danionidae > Danio > Danio aesculapii. Next base: position 46,498,089 of record NC_079443.1, on the reverse strand, counting down.
GGTCATGAGTCAAGTTTCGCAGGTTGCAAAGGTGCAAAGTTCAAGCTTGGTGAACTCTGACCTGCGAAATCGCATCACTTGACTGCATGAGACCAATCGAGGATCAAAACACAACCTCTCTGGGCAGAAATGTAAAGCATGGAGCAATCGCTCGCTTTTTTAATGTCTAATCATCATGTTTAATCCCGCCCCTTTTCGCAGCGCCGCACGACAAAATTTCGCACATACAAAGCCCGGTGTGACCGCAGCTTTAGAGGAACAAATGACACATTGCAGTGTTTCCCCTACCATTATATAAGAGGAGAGCCCCACCCTCCCGACGGCTGTACCCGCCCCCCTTGAAGTCACATTAATTGTATGATCTATATAGCGCCATATCACAACTTAAAAAAAAAAAACAAGCTTAATATCCATATGTAATCTCTTATTTACTCAACAACATGCCATTTCTGTTCTGCGCTCGCGTCACTGCAGCTAAAATATATACAGATGCAGACATCCCAAGTTTCTCGAAAGTTCCGGGAGTCTCCCGCAAATGCATAGAGACTCACGGATGCCCGAAAACGAATGATTATCTCCCGGAAATCGTACGTCTCCCGCCCGGTCCTCAAATACGTCCCGCATTCCTCCCCGCTCTTCAGATACATCACGCACAGCCCATGCTGTGATGCAAGCGGATCTATCTCCTCCATCTAGTGTCTAGTTATGACCTCTCCTGGAAGCTCTGCTTGTCTTCCGCAAATTCATACCAGCTCCGTGATCCCCCAAAATTAATTAAAATACCTGGAAATCATGGCAACGAGAGTGAATGGGCAAGTGCCTCTCGCGATCTGTTCACAGTGATGGTCATTACATTTGTTAGGTTAAATGAACAGAGCAGTAAAGATATCGCGGGTGCAAATTCCCCTCTCTCATTGAGGGATCTTCTGTCAATAGTTGGAGACTAGCAAAATATTGGAATGGTTCTGCATGTATTTAGGACTCTTTACATTAAAAAAAACTGAAAGTTTTGTGTTTTTGACAAATTTTACACATTCACTAAAAGCTGACTGGAATTATTAGATATATCTTTAACATAAATATTTAATAATTTAACTTATTGTAATAAACTCATTGCTATAAGTAGTTTATGAGCCTGTTTCCTTTTAGAAAACAAGTATTAGATTTATAGATGTGCATTTTAACTCATTTTCATCTTTCATCATTTGCAATGTTTCCAGATTTCATTGTTTGTCATTTTTCTGTGGCAGTTCATTCTGCTTTGGTGACCTCTGATAAATAAGGCACTAAGCTGAAGTAAAATGAATGGATGAATTATTTTCTGTAAAACTGCTTCTGGCCATGGCATGTTCACATCTGAATTTTTATAAGAGACATGTTTAATAAATGTGTCAATAAATGGGCCAGACATTTCTGACTTTCCACACCAAGAGGCTCCGGAAATGTTCTTCCAGAAGCACATAAAGATACATTGCAGTGACAAAAGCTGCACAGTTTGTGAATAAGAGATCCAAAATAAATGTTAATTTATAATTTACAAATGGTTGTACAGTTCAAATAGTTGTTTAGTTATTTTCTGCTGTCATTAAAAGACCATAACTCTTTAGTGTCAGTGTGAGTCTGAACAGCCATGCTGTGTTGGGCCGTGTCGCACCGCAGCCCCAATACATGCACTGAAATATTAAATTATACACACATATACATATGGATAAAAAAATTGGTTTATGAGTTGGGCTGTACGATATTGGAAAAATCTGACAAAATCTTGTTTTTCTGTGTTATATATTGCGATATACTTCATCTATACAATTCCAGCAAGTGACTGAATAGCACCATTTGGAAAGCATTTTTGGTCACACTTTATTTTAAGGTTCAATTCTCACTCTTAGCAAACCATTAGGACTTTTTCTTCAATGAACTCTTAATTTGCTCCGTATTAAGGTATTTTAGGTATTGGGTAGGATTAGGAATGTAGAATAAAATCATACAGAAAATAGGTTTAATAAGTACTAATAAGCAGCCAATAACTCAATAACCTAGCAACTAAGTAATAGTAAGGATTGGTCCTTAAAGTGTTACCAAACGTATTCGTTTGAGTTAATTGGGATGCAGTGAAGATTAAAGTGAAATAAACAGTGCATGCTTTATTGTTTTGTATATGTAAATGTTAAAAAATAACACTGCAATGTCAACTCAGCATTGCAGATCTATGCGATGTGACTATTGTGGATGCACATATTGCAATATCGATGCTAAAACAATATATTGAGCAACCCTATTTACAAGCATTAAAAATATAATATTGTAATATAAAAAGCTGTAATAACCTTTTTTAGAGTATGAAAAAAGCTATAAGGCAACTTAAATGGTTCATTGCAATCGGTTTCCTCAATCGGTTTAAGTTCAAAAACTAATCTATAGGAGTACTGTGAACTTCATACATTTGAGTAAATGAAGCATTCTGAGAACAGTAAAACCCAATAAATGGACAACTTAAACCAACTGAGTACTGTAAAACTCAATAAGTTAAGACAACTCAAACTGTTTGAGGAAACCGATTGCAACAAACCATTTAAGTTTAAAAACTAATCTATATGAGTACTGTACTTATAACAAACTTACTCCGTTTAAGTTGAAGGTATTTAATTAACTCCTTACCTTCAACACTGAGTTCAAAACTCTTTTCAATTGGGTAGAATTAACTTTCAGTAAATTTTGAGTTAACTACTCTCATCTCATTTGATAAAGTTGACTGCTGGGCTTTACAGAGTAGATTAAAATGTGTAACGTTTACTTGTCTATGCATTTATTTTTTCATTTTACTATCACAATAGGATTATGACATGTTTCCTATGATTTAAATGGGGAAACTAACTGAAATGTTCAGTGCTACAATAGATTACATCGCATAAGTATTATATTTTGAACAAGAATCACTTAAAAACTAATTGTGATTGACAAAAAATGTCTTGTGAAAATTATTTTACATTACTTATTAAAAATACTATAATATGTATATAAACTAGGGCTGAACAATACATTGTTTGAGCACTGATATCACAATGTGTGTATCTGTAATAGACACATCACTGGATTAGATTATTTATTAAAGAGTAAAAGATAAAGACATTATGAAATGTAATATTTTTAATTATTTATACTATGATGATCATATTATTTTACACTGAATCATACAATTAATTTCTGTACTTGAATACTGTTAGACTCCCCAGAAAACCATAAAGCACTGTTTGTTTATTTATTTTGCTTGTAATTGATTATAATTTATGCAGATGCACAGCATAGAAAAACATATGATCATTCCAGTCAATCTAAATTAATGAATCTTTCCAAATATAAAAAAAAAAATAATAAAAAAAAAAAAAAAAAAAAAAAAAAAAAAAAAAAAAAAAAAAAAAAAAAAAAAAATCGCAGCAAAGCAAAATATCAGATTTCTCCAATATCGTGCCGTCCTAATATAGACTACATGTGACATTAGAATATATTTCCAAATTTAACTCACCATAATTTTCAGTTTCTTTTTTTAGATTTTCAGTTTCTTCTGTAATTCTAAGATTAAAAAGTTTAAATTAAAAAAATAAAAAGAATAGCCTACATCTCTACTGAATATTACATAAAACACATCCAAATAAATAAATATATCAGTGGATCAAACAATCAAACCACAGCATTTGTGTCACTGCATATTTCGTTAGCGTGATAAACGAACTGAAGTCAATTGACTAGAGCTGAAATCCAATCTGACACGTCTGGCGTAACACACAGCTAAGCCTAACCTTCATCTCTGAACTTGACATCAAATGAGACACCCAATACTCAATGGCACTTTTTGTGCACCCTGTGGCCAAACGTATCTGTCTAACCAATACAAAGCGCAGCACGGGAATCTCTCCACGTCACGGTAAATGAGCTGGTCGAAAACATATTAACTGATGCAGTGCTCATGTAGACAATGGCACGACCCTAGAACAAGCTGTTAACAAGGATGCAGTGATAGCATGTGACGGATTACACACTCCTTAAACAGGCAGGGTGGCCGACGGGGCCAAACATAAGCAGCACCTCGCTGCATTTGGGTGGCGAGCAGACAGTCAGACAACAGCTTATGTACACATAATCAGCATGTGCTGAGTTTAGCTTAACATCCACAAAAGAACAGCCAAATGTTCTCAAACTTCATGCTGTCTACATCAGAATCAGAATCAGTTTTATTGCCAAGTGTGCTTCACACACACACACACACACACACACACACAAGGAATTTGTTTTGGCTACAGAAGCTTCCAGTGTACATAAAGTGACAACACAAAATAAATAAAAATTAAAAAATAAAAAAAAATGATAAACATTAAACAGATGCGGTTAGTCAAGAAACCTGGATGTTAAGTTGTATGTAGAGATTGTTTTAAATATACAGGTTATAAGGTGCTGTGTACAAGTGCGAAATGTAAAAAGTATTGCATTGTATATTGATATAAGGTGAACCTATAATCAGATAGTAAATTATATACATAATATATGTAAATTATATACATAATCAGATAGTAAATTATTCAATATATTCTGACAACGAATATGCATGATATTATTGTGTTCACTTTTAAATTGGGCAAATAATAATTTATTTTATTTTTATTTATAAAAAGCATTTTATGACTATTCTTCTTGTATCGGAAGTGGTATTCACCACAGCACAAAATGCTTGAAGATTTTGGCCCTGATCAAAGCCAACATGTTTTTTGCAGTGACCAGCACCATATTTAGAAGCTGTTCAAGTGGCAGAGTCTTTCGCATGTCGCTTATGTGGCCCAGGCAAAGACAAAGCGCTCTGTGCACCTATAGTTAAAAAAATATTTTAAAAGGTCAACTGTGTGGAAAGTACCCGATGTCATCCACTCCAGTACCAAGACCACTGATACAGTGATTGTCTAGCAACATAAAAATTGCAGTGCATTGCTCTTTTCTAAGGTCATCAAAATGGCAGTCCACCCCACAGTTTTTCAGAACTGAACAGCACATTCGGTGTGATCAACCCCTAAAAAGGCTGTTATAGGCACCATTTTCCAAAGTTTTTCAAATGGCAGCAAGTGTCTAGCATGTAGTATATGTGGCCCGGGAATGTTTTAACCACCTGCTGCACCTCAAGTTTTTGACAAAGCACTCTGTGCACCTGCAGCTGAAAAAAGTTAACTGTGCGGAAAAAAATGCCTGACGTCATGCACTCCAGCACAAAGCAACATTTAAAAAAAATAAAAAATAAATAAATAAAATAATTTTATATATATATATATATATATATATATATATATATATATATATATATATATATATATATATATATATATATATATATATATATATATATAAAGTCAACAAAATGGCAGTGCACCTCACATTTCTTTAGAACTGAACAGCACATTCGGTGTGATCAACCCCTAAAAAGGCTGTGATGGCCACCATTTTTAAAAGGTTTTCAAATGGCAGCAAGTGTTTTGCATGTCGTTTATGTGGCCCAGGCATGTCATAACCACCCGCTGTGCCTGATATTTTTGACAAAGCTCTCTGTGCATCTATAGTTGAAAAAAAGTCAACTGTGTGGAAAAAGTGCCCGATGTCATGCACTCCAGTACCAAGACCGCGGATAAAGTGGTTGCCTAGCACCATAAAAATCACAGTGCACTGCTCTTTTCTAAAGTCAACAAAATCGCTTCGCCTTTTTTTAGAACCGAACAGCACATTCCTTGTGATCAACCCCTAAATAGGCTGTGATGGGCACCATTTTTAAAAGGTTTCCAAGTGTTTTACATGTTGTTTATGTGGCCCGGGAATGTTTTAACATCTGCTGCGCCTCAAGATTTTGACAAAGCGCTCCGTGCGCCTGCAGTTGAAAAAAAGTCAACTGTGTGGAAAAAGTGCCCGATGTCATGCACTCCAGTACCAAGACCGCTGATAAAGTGGTTGCCTAGCACCATAAAAAACAATTAATAAATAAAAAAAATAAATAAATAAAATCACAGTGCACTGCTCTTTTCTAAAGTCAACAAAATCGCCTCGCCTTTTTTTAGAACCAAACAGCACATTCCGTGTGATCAACCCCTAAATAGGCTGTGATGGGCACCATTTTTAAAAGGTTTTCAAGTGTTTTACATGTTGTTTATGTGGCCCGGGAATGTTTTAACATCTGCTGCGCCTCAAGATTTTGACAAAGCGCTCTGTGCACCTGCAGTTGAAAAAAAAGTCAACTGTGCGGAAAAAGTGCCCGACGTAATGCGCTCCAGCACCAAGAAGAAAAAAAAAAAAATTTCGCAGAGCATTGCTCTTTTCTAAAAAGGCAACAAAATGGCAGTTCACCTCACTTTTTTTTTTTACTGAACAGCACATTTGGTGTGATCAACCCCTAAATAGGCTATTTATTTATAAATGAAAATTAATTTACAAACTTTTCATTGGCGAACAGTCGTTTTTAGTTTTTTTGCCACACAAAGACGTCCACAAAGCTTTGAAGGCACACGGAATGTGTTGACAATGTTTTTGGTTCTTTTTCTGGACTTTTTGGGAATGGTGTTGTCTGTGGAGGATGAGGAACCTCTCGAATTTAATTTAAAATATCATAATTTGTGTTCTGAAGATGAACGAAAGTCACATGGGTTTGGAACCACATGAGCGTGAATAATTAATAACAGAATTTTTATTTTTCTAATTCAGATTTAATTAAATCCTTTAATGTTTAGTAACTCAAAAGTCAAATGTTGTATAGGTTTTATATTATGGAGCTAACAGCCAATTACATACAGATGTATTTTTAAATCTAACATTATCATAACTTCTGTAACAAATGTAGCTTTTTCTCACTTTTGATGTTCTACTTAATGCATTAAATAATGTTTACTGATGAGGCCTTAATGTGTAATGTTACCTAATGTACTTTATAACCATTCTACATTTTACCTTGTTGGAAACATTTACTCCCAAGCAAAAAAGTATAGTTATTTTTTTGCTATTATATCTGTTGTAACTAACTCTTTTTGCAGCTTATGTCAATATTCTGGTTATAACATACATCCTGATAAAATGGTTCAGCAATTACCCAAACTGATAATCTGGTATCGCCATCCGGCCAAATCGGTTCATAATGTCTTTCCTCATATGATCAGCATAGCAGAGTCATTATAAGGAGACAAATATGAGCTTTGAGTCCTCAGGGGATTTCTGACTAAGGGGATGCATGCAGTCTGAGATCGGCTTTCTTTAAGTGAATCATGCACTTATGCTCTGCGGAGGACAGAAGCCCATCATCGGGTTTTCTCATGGGCTACTCTGAGGTCGGATGGTTAAGCTGCTTTGATGGCTGCTCATGCCTCACAATATTAAGACTACTTTATATGACACCATGCTGGGTGCTGCATTAATAACTTAAGCAGGATGTCGGGATGATTTACCTACTTTGACATACAGTACCACATTGTACAGCTCTAAAATGTAATGGTTGTGTAAAATGTAAAGTAAAATGTAAACAAAACGCTCTCAGCTACATCAAATTTAAGTTAAAAGAGGTTCTTTTTACACCTGTAATTAAAAAGCATTTGGTTTGATGGGTCTAAGTAAACGATTTATCTGTTTTGACATACAGTACCACATTGTACTACTTCAAAACGTAATAGTTAAGTAAAATGTAATCTAAACGTAAACAAAAATGTAACCAGTTATATACAATTTAGGTTAACAGAGGTCCTTTTTACAGCCATTATTAAAAAGCATTTTGGTTTGATGGTCTTGCTCGATTCTGGGAAAACAAAAATTTTAAATTAGTCAAGAGTGTAAAAGTTATGTTACGATACTGGAATTTCTAACTTCGATACGATACTCAAAACCATTTTCGATACTGTGAAGAACCTCATTAATTAATCTAAATGTAAACAAAAATGTAACCAGTTACATAATATTTAGGTTAACAGAGGTCCTTTTTACACCTGTTATTAAAAAGCATTTTGGTTTGATGGGTCCAAGTAAGGTTGCTCGATTATAGGAAAAAAGAAAAGAAAAAATTCACAATTATTTTGGTCAAAAGTTTAAATATTTTATGTTACGGTACTGGAATTTCTAACTTTGATACGATACTGGACACCATTTTCGATACTGTAAAGAACTCCTTTAATTAATCGATATGTAAACAAAAATGTAACCAGTTACATAATATTTAGGTTAACAGAGGTCCTTTTACAGCCATTATTAAAAAGCCTTTTGGTTTGATGGGTCTAAGTAAGGTTGCTGGATTATGGGGGAAAAAAGAAAAGAAAAAAAAATGATTTTGGTCAAAAGTGTAAGAATTATATGCTATGACACTGGAATTTCTAACTTCGATACGATACTCGATACCATTTTCAATACTGTGAAAAACCTTATTAATTGCACAAACCTATAGGTCTAAGAAGTTTTCAGAGCTTCCACTATTGACCACTTCCAGTAGCGCAGCATAAGTGGTGAAAATTGTCTCAGAGGCAAATTTTATAAGCATTTTGGCAGTAAAGCCAGTTCAGTAACCAGCTGTAAATATCCAACACCTAGCTTCAGATGGAGCAGCGTTTACTACACAGATTGTTAACTGACTGACAAGATTTGTCCACCTGTCGGGTTTTGGAGACTGATACATCACCATATGGGGCATAAGAATAGAATGTGTGTTTGGATATAACAATTTTTTGACCACACTTGCCCAACTTTAATGCACGTTATACTCAAAACACACCCAAAACTCATTAAGAGAATAAGCACAACCCTGTTAGACCATGCACCGGGGTGCAGAGTGTATTTTTTCATCCTTAAACAGCAAAAGGGTATTCAAACACACGCTGAATGCTTTTGTGCCATGCGATTTGGACTTTGCACCCAGATCGTTTAAATACTGCAATGTTTTAGGCCTATCCTTAACCAAACAAATCCAATAAATTCCAAAATAAGAAAGCATTAGTCATCTCTAACAAGATTTATTAACACTTAATTTCAACATTTTTTCTGCCTTGCAGAATCATCCAAACCCAGTAACTACAATCTGCTTACAAACTCATTCACTTTTAGTTCAGCTTAATTATTAAGTAGAGTTTACATAATAGACTTTACATTAATAGAGAAATAAATTAATTTGCTTTCACCGTTCGGTTTTACAATACAACGAAGTACTGATATCAGTACCAATTGTTACTTTGAGTGTTTTGCGTTTGTTTGTGAGTTTCCAAAATGTCTAAAAGCCCTAAGGAATAAACATAAAAGGCTTATGTTAGACTGAAAATGTTTTTAAGGTAAGTGGTTGCAATCAATTTATATTGGCTAAATTAAAAAAAACGAATTAAAATTTTATTTGTTTAAATTCAGCTAATATAAACTGTTTGCAACAATTTATCTTAAAAAAAAAGTGTGTAAATGCAATGAATAATTTTTTCAGTGTACTAAAAGCATCCAGCCTGCACTAAAGCACCAGTCTTTCTCTAACCCAAATTAGAAAACACCACAGTTACTCCACAACACAAGCGTATCACAAACAAATGCTTATCACATGATAAAGTAACACACAGACAAAAGCTTCCGAACTGTACAAGATACAGACATTCTATGACTACCATCTTCAAATGACAAAAAAGGGACAAGTACATAAAATAACCAAAAACAACAAAAAAGGAGCCAATATCTTCATCACAGTAAAGTGCTGACCGTGTGATAAAACTAAACAATGCTTATCATGATAACATGCACATGTAAACACATCAAACGGATTAAATTGGACTAATCTTAAAGTAAACAACTCTCACCCGAGCAAGATATGCAAGAACGAAATCTGTGTGAGAGCTGCACCTGCTGTCACCATCGATATATACACTAGTGGTGGTGTTTGCCAAGGGTTTGATGACTAATTGTGTGAAAAAAATGACTATCAATAATAAGCCAAACAACGTTACGTGTAAGAAGATGCATCACTAAATATTTATGCTACAGTATTCGTATTATAAAAAAAACAACAACTTGAACTACTTTAAAGTGTCTGAACTGTTGAAGTGAATGTTATTTGATCTATATGATATAGCAAAAATTCAAACAAAACATTTCACGTTTCAGTATTACAGCATTTCTGAAGCACAATATTAAATATTATGATAAAAAAACATTGTAAGTTAGTTTAATATTTTACGTACTTTATATATTCGTTATATAATGCATTAGTGTGTATCATTTATTGTTTATATAAATTGGCAATAACAAAAATAAGCAATACATATGATAAATATGTTTCATATATGGAGCACTTTCAAAGGGAATCGAAGATTGTATATAGATAAAAATGCTACTTGACTAAAAATATACATTAATATTAGGGCTGCACAATATTGTTTCAGCATCGATATTGCAACGTGTGCATCCACAATAGTCACACTGCAAAGATACGCAATGTTGAGCTGACTTTACAGTGTAATTTTTACATTTACAGTTGAAGTCAGAATTATTAGCCCCCTTTGATTTTTTTTTTTCTTTTTTTTTTTAATATTTCAAAAATTATGTTGAACAGTGCAAAAACAATTTCACAGTATGTCTGATAATATTTTTTTTTCTGGAGAAAGTCTTATTTGGTTTATTTTAGCTAGAATAACAGCAGTTATACATTTTTCAAAAATCATTTTAGGGACAAAATGATTAATCCTTTTAAGCTTTTTTTCCGATGGGCTACAGAACAAACCAAAATTATACATTAAGTTGCCTAATTACCCTAACCTGCCTAGTTAACCTAATTAACCTAGTTAAGCCTTTAAATGTCACTTTAAGCTGTATAGAAAAGTCTTGAAAAATATCTAGTCAAATATTATTTACTGTCATCATGGCAAAAATAAAATAAATCAGTTATTAGAAATGAGTTAATAATACGATTATGTTTAGAAATGTGTTGGAAAAATCTTCTCTTCATTAAACAAAAATTGGGGAAAATAAACAGGGGGGCTAATAATTCTGACTACAACTGTACATATGCAAAACCATAATGCATGCACTGTTTAATAAAAATGTATCATTGCTTTGTTGCATTTACTGATGCTTGTACTTTGTTTATTACATGTTCTGCATGATTCACTCCACAACAGAATCAACCCAGTCAATCCAAATGAATACATTCGGTAACATTTTAGGAACCAATTCTCACTATTAACTAGTTGATTATTAGCATGCACATTATTGAGATATTGGCTGGTTATTAGTACTTATAAAGCACATGTTTTGTATGATCTTGTTCTGCATCCCTAATCCAACCCAATACCTAATCTTAATAACTATTAATAAGGAGAAAATTAGGATGCTAAGAGCCATTAAAATTAACAACCTTAAAATAAAGTGTGATCAAGTATAATTTGCTGAATATTTGCTGTATACAACATAAAGAAAAATTCAAACAAAACATTTTACATTTCAATATTACAGCATTGCTGAAACGCAATATTAAATATGATGGTAAATAAAAACTGTGTAAATTAATATTTTACGTAGTATATATATATATATATATTGTGTATAGCTAAAAATTCCACTGAATTAAAAAATATATTAATATTAGGGCTGTACAATATAACAGTTCAGCATTGATATCGCAATGTGTGCATCCGCAATAATCACATCTTAACGATATGCAATGTTGAGTTGACTTTGCAGTGTAATTTTACATTTACATATACAAAACCATAATGCATTCACTGCTTACTTGACTTCTATCTTGGCTTTATTGCATTTACCTAGGTTTGTAGGTTGTTTATTACATGTTCTGCATGATTCACTCCACAACAGATAGGGACCAATTCCCACTATTAACTAGTTGCTTATTAGCATGCATATTATTGAGATATTTGGCTGCTTATAAAGCACATGTTTTCTGTATGATTGTATTCTACATCCCTAATCCTACCCAATACCGAAAATCCCTTAACTGTTAATAAGGAGAAAATAAGGATGCTAAGAGCCATTAAAATGAACTGAACCTTAAAATAAAGTGTGACCAAAAATTCTTTCCAAGTATAATTCGCTGAAGATTTGCTGAATACGATGTAAAGAAAAACAAAACATTTCAGTTTCACAACATTGCTGAAACACAATATCAAATATCACGATAAAATAATAAACCATTGTAAATTTGTTTCATATTTTATGTACTGTATATTAATTATATAATGTATTAGTGTGTATCATTTATTGTTTATATTAATTGACAATAATAAAAATAAGCAATACAAATAACAAAAATCATTTTGTTTAATATACGGAGCACATTTAAGTGAACTCGGAGATTGTGTATAGCTAAAAATGCCACTGAACTAAATATATATATTAATATTAGGGTTGCACAATATTTCGTTTTAGCATTGATATCGCAATGTGTGCATCTGCAATAGTCACATCGCAAAGATATGCAATGTTGAGTTGACTTTGCAGTGTAATTTTTGCATTTGCATATACAAAACCATAACGCATGCACTGTTTATTTCTCTTTTATCTTTGCTTTGTTGCATTTAACTATGTTTGTAGTTTGTTTATTACATGTTATGCATGATTCACTCCCCTACAGAATCATCCCAGTCAATCAGAATACAGTCGGTAACACTTTAGGGACCAATTCCCACTATTAACTAGTTGCTTATTAGCATGCATGTTATTGAGATACAGGCTGCTTATAAAGTACATGTTATGTATGATCGTATTCTACATCCTTAATCCTACCCAAAACCTAAACTATCTTAATAACTAATATATTAATAAGGATAAAATGGGAATGCTAAGAGCCATTAAAACGAACTGAACCTTAAAATAAAGTGACAAAATTATACAGAAGTATAACAAAGTGTATATATATATATATATATATATATATATATATATATATATATATATATATATATATATATATATATATATATATATTAGCAGAAAAACTAAATATCGCAATGCCAGATTTTTCCCAATATCGTGCAGCCCTAATTAATAGACATAAGATGTATGTATTGACGTCTGACAGCTGTCATCTTGCACTAATCGGCAGAGAGCAGCGTTTCTGTAACTCTTTTTGTGTTCACAACCGAAAAAAGTGAAAGCATGATGGTGTGCAGATGATGACAGGATTATTATCAGTGTAAAGTAAATGATCCGCGGAAGGTGCGGAGTCGTGCGTCTTAATGAAGCCGACAAAACGTAGACGAGCACGGGTGAATTCTGCCACGGCTCTTCAATTGAGCACATTTATCATTCGGAAGTTGGGTTATAAAAAGCACTTGGCTGAAAACATCGCCTTATTTTCATTTTTAGATCATAACAAATCCTCAAAAAGACTCGATATGCTTCTTCTTCACAGCCTGGTTGTTTTCTCCATCTATCAACCCACCGCGCGCGCTTCCATTGTGGACTGTAGAACTGCATTATGACATGCTCGCGTGCCCTGCTTCCTATCTGCAGCGATGCATTGCGTTCATTATCACAGTTTCACACACACACACAAAAACACCATAATGTGCACCTTCAAAACAGCGTGGGTGGGTTAACATCTACTATAAAGCATCTCCGCTTCTATCCCTGTCAAATAACACCACGAACAACTTGCGTCAGGATGTGAGAGAGGTAAAACAGCCCGTTTACGTTACATAAACACAGCGGGAACACGCGCAAAATATCCCGCGTCTAAAAATATCACGAGTGGAGAGATCCGTCAGTACTCACGCGTGTGCATGCGGCGATCGGCACCTCAATACAGATTCAAAGGACTCCCGTCCGCCATTGGAATAAAGTTGAGAGCCCACCTCTAATCTCGATGATGTTCCCGGGAATGGAGTGGATCTGTTTGATCACACGAGCGGCCTAGAATACTCTCGCGGGGTCGCTCGTCGGTAGCGCGCAACGTGGTTGCAGAAACACGCTGCAATTGGCTGTGCGCGCGCAAAGACCGCCCACATTCTGTCAGTCCGGGAAGGAGGCTGACCGCCAGCGACGGATCTGATTGGCCGAGCACGCTAAAGCGAAACAGATTGGCTGTAAACACAACGGATGATTACATTTGTAAGATAAAAAAATGCTAATTTGTTGTGTTTAATTAATTATATCTATAAACGACAGAGTGATGATGATCAGTTGGCTTGGCTGCAGCTATTACAGGGTTGCAGTCTAATGAAATATTTATGCTAGTTTTATGCTGAGTTTCCTCACTGTCTGACTAAATGCATTTGATTCTTAATGACAGACAGGATTTGATTTGACTTTGGGTTTTAAAATCAAACTTTCTAACCTCAAATTATATTCATTCTGTATTGTCAATAGATTTGAAATGGTCAATCACATCTGCTAAGCTGCTTGGTTTAATAGGGTAGAGGAGCGCGGGGCACAAAGTAAAACGCTATAGTTGTAACGGTGTTACAATTAAGCCACACACTGTTGGACACCGACTAAACTAACTTTTTTTTTTTAGAATTTTGAGTGTAATGTTGAGAACTTTTTAAATAAAAATGTTTTTTTAATAGAAAATAATGTTTTAATAGAAATAAAAATACGTTATTGTTAATAATGCAAATAAATGCAATGTATAATAATGGATAAATAGATAATAATGCAAATAGATTCAAATGTGTTTATCCAATAAACAAATAAATACAGAAACATACTGTGCTATGTAGAATAAAAAAAAGAAATGAGCCAATTACTGAGGAAATATAGCTACTATTAAAAGTAAGCTGGATTTTGATTAACTGTGTGAAATCTGCCTTTATATGCATGTGTTACAACCGGTTACAACTAACCTCCTGTCTGTTACAACTTGCCCCGCAGGTGGGGTAAATAGTAACATTTTTACTCCTGGCACTTTTGGCAATACTGCACAAAAACCATAGGTCCTCATAGGTGCTCATTTGTAGGTAAGGCTTGTGTGTTCCTGGCAAAAAAAATATATATATATATATATATATATATATATATATATATATATATATATATATGCTTTGTCTAACACCATTACTTTGTTCATTATTTGACCAAAACCAAAAAGTGTACTTTGCGCCCCGCTCTCCCCTATATGTGGAGCTAGTGTTTCTTCCCATACTGATAAACTTCTGGTGAACGGTTAATGTGACTTTTTTCGGTTCCTTTTACAGCATCAATGTTGTAATGTAATGAAAATATAATCAGTTATCAGACTTTGGCATTCATTGAGTTGCTCAAGCGTAAAACGAGATGAAAAGCCATTTACACGCACGTGCCCATCAGAATTAGCAGGCTAGCGCATTGAATATACTGGGGTAAAATAAATGTTCATATTTTAAAGACATGGCAGGGAAAAATGTAATTTAATGCAGTGTTTCTTGTACAATCTGAGACCCACTTTATATCGGATATCAATCAGGAGTGGAGATAGCTGATTTTTAAAGAAAACAGACCTTAAACGCACAGATTTTGTATCTGAATACAGTTTACCAGAAGCGCTTGACCTGGATAACTAACAAATTAAAAGTCCTTCTGCATACTTCCGCATATACCCTATTAGGAGATATCCAGTGTGTGAATTATCATTGACAATCGGTAGTCAACTTTTTCAGTAGTAGTTTGGGAATACACGCGTCAATCAAATATATGAATGTATTCAAATTACATCTAATGATTGGAAGAGATGTGCCAGAGCGCGGTTCACTTGGGCTTTGGCACGGTACACTTGTAGTGTGAGTGCAAAGTGTGCCTGAGCCCAAAACTGAAGATGCAACGTCACCTTTAGGGGACTGTTTTATATGGATTTATAAATCATTCTTAATTTTCAATGAACGCACACTGTCAGTTTATTAAAGATGCAAACCCTGACTATTCAGCATTCACAAGTTTAGTTCAGTCTGACTGGCATGACATAAGCAAATGATAATGTTATACAACAGCAGAGAGTTGTATGAAAGCTATTGATGCATGTCCAAAAGCATTTGCAATTTGTTGGAAGGAATGAGAAACTGCTACTATGATGTGCCCAATTGACTAATTGTTTTGAGAAATGCATTAACTGTTGTGCAAATGTAAATAGTGTTGTGAGAAATGCACCAAAGCGACTGAGAAAAACTGTAAATACCTCATTACTTCAACTTAAATGGAGTACGTTCACAGTACTCATTAGGATTATTTTTTTTTTTTAACTCAAATGGTTTGTAGCAATCGGTTTCAGTTTGAGTTGCCTTAACTTATTGGGTTTTACAGTACTCAGTTGGTTTGAGTTCTTTTTATTTATTAGGTTTTACTGTGCTCAAATTGCTTGGTTTACTTAAATGGAGTAAGTTCACAGTACTCATTAGGATTAGCTTGTAAACTCAAATGGTTTGAGTTACCTTAACTTTTTGGGTTTTATAGTGTATATTAAGTGTATGATTGTGTTTTCAAGTATTAAACAATTTCTAAAAACTTTTTTTTCTGCTTGTTCAAACTATTTATTTAAAAGAGCTGAATCAACACAAATATTGAGTTTTTGGGGACAACTAAATGTTTTATGTTCAATCCACTTAAAGTTACCTTAATCGATTTGTGTTGAGACAACATGAGGGAATTGTGTGAAACCCAGCATTTTTGACAGTGTACTTATATTTTATTTTATAATTGTGCTGATTTTCCATCATTCCAACAGGCACAAATAAAACCCTGTTGCCTTTAATCAAGCCAGATTGCACTTTGCTCTTGCATTTGTTTATACACCTTTTTGCTAATTTGCTAAATTAAGTAGGGCACAAAACATCTGATCTGCAGACACTCCATTGAGCTCAGTGTCCTGACCAAATTGAAAGGACAAATGGGGAGAAATCAATAGAGCAAATGCTTTTTTTTTTTCACAATTGCACTGTTTATTGATTTTCCCATCATCAGATATTGAGGGCAAGAATTAGAGGTTTGAAGTATGTCAGAATGTATTTTTGCTGATGTTTCCGCTCTGGTCTGAAATATCAATCTCTATGATATTGTAATACTGTAAAACGTGATTAGTTACTTTACTTTTATAAAATGGGAGAAAACCCATTGTAACGTGCAGCTGTTAAATTGACTTGAAGGTGAAGTAGGTCAGTGGTTTTTTAGCCTGAGACCTCCTTTTCCTCCGGAAATATTGATATTATCGCTCATATAAGTTTGCAGTAAAGATGACAATAAATATTGCTTTCAAACAAACGGTATTAAAACTGTATCTAGATACGTTTATGCACAAATAATAGTCTAATGTAAAATATAAAAGTAAAACATCAGTTGGCCATTTATAACTGAAAAATGCAAGCCATTACGCCTTGCGCTCAAACTGCTCTGGGCTTGTCGTGATATCGGACATGAGTCGCCTGCAAATGTCTTATTAATTTGGACGGCCTCATGCACTCCTTAGCAAAACCTTTGGCGCAGATAATGCACTGTGGCGGAGTCAAGGACTTATTAATTTGAGAAAATGGAATGAAACCATAGTTCAGGTAACGATCTTGGTATTTCCAGCATTTTGTGTTTCCAGTAGCTAACGCTGCGACCTGAAATGTTTGGAGTTCCTTACCTGGGTCCAGTATGCTTGGGTCATTACTATGGGCCAGGGGTCATCAAACTTGTTCCTGAAGGGCCGGTGTCCAGCAGATTTTAGCTCCAACCCTAATCAAACACACCTGAATGAGCTAATCAAGGTCTTACTAGGTATACTTGAAACACCCAGCCAGGTGTGTTAAGGCAAGTTGGAGCTAAACCCTGCAGGGACACCGGCCCTCCAGGACCAAGATTGGTGACCCCTTCTATAGGCCATTCACGCAGATGCTGAATTAAAACTTGTTAAAATCCTGAATCAATATTAGAGTTACTTTTGCACGCTGGAGGAAGGATGACACCATGGCTGAAGTATGTCTTTTAACAGTAGCAATGTGAAGCAGGTGAATGGCGTTGTAGAGGGTGAGCAATCTCACACACAAACAGTTCAGCTGTTAAGTCGAGGAGAAGTCGAAAAGGCGAGGAGAATCATCTGTCTTCGATTCCAGCCGGTGAGTGAGGTGAGTATTTATAGTGCGTTGTGATTGCAGGTGCAGGTGTGGGTGATTAGTAATCAGATGAGGGTTTACAGGTGTGGTGTGTGGTGGATGGTAAGTGAGAGCGGTGATTGGGACTACAGGAGTGAGCAGAGGTAGACAATTGCTGCTGATATTACAATAAAATATTTATAAAAACAATACAAAATGCAAAAGTTACAATAATTATAAAAAAAAAACACCGAAACTGGTACAAAGAATTTCTTATATTAGTTCAACCTACATTTAGGGACTCTATATCACCTACCAGAGGGAAGCAGATCTAAATGTGGAAACAAAAAATGAGTTGGATCATTCAGAATCCTTTCCACCTGATAAAGGACACAGTTCTCATATAAAAATTGAGGATTAAAATATTCATACATCAATATACAGTAGTTGCTTTAGGTATGTAAAAGAGTGAGACCAGCGATAGTTGCATGCATGAAATATTGCACATTATGACAAGTTTTGCTTGCTACACAACTGAAAACATGCTAGATATAATACATTTTTAGTACAAAATTGTAGTATTATAAAGTACTGTAAATTTTTCTTACTGGCGAATAACATGATCTAGTGCAGGGATCACCAAACTTGTTCCTGGAGGTCCGGTGTCCTGCAAATTTTAGCTCCAACCCTAATCAAACACACCTGAACAAGCTTATCAAAGTCTTACAAGGTATACTTGAAACACCCAGGCAGGTGTGTGGAGGCAAGTTGAGGCTAAACCCTGCAGGGCACCGGACGTCCAGGAATGAGATTGGTGACCCCTGATCTAGTGTGTCTCTGTCATCTTTAATCTGCACGTTTTTGATTTCAGGAGGTATGACTTTGGATGGCAGGGGTGAAACTGTGTTTCAAAGATATTATGCTAACGCATAGCATTATGGCAGATCACCTACTGCACCATTAAGTTTTATAATTATGCACACAGTTAATTTAGTTAAGGCAACAGGTTTACTAGTTATTTAGTTATTAAAATCAACCAATAGCTTTAAAAGCAATAGATTTACTCAACTTTTTAAAAGTTAAATCAACTAATATTAATATAGTGTGCTCTGTGGAAAAATAAAAAAGTGAAACTTTCAAGGGTAAAAAAACCCACTGCAGGTGCTCCAAACCACCTGTGTGCTACATTTCTAGTCCTTTAAATAATTTAATAATATCATGTGAGGAATAGACATTAATTATACCACATTTTATATAGTGCATTTGTCAGTGCTTAGTCATACAGGTGTGAAAAGACAGTAATACCTTACAAAAGTCTTGTCGTCGATCCCAGTAGTAAGAGCAACAAATAATAACCTGACTTCTAGTTGATCATTTGGAAAATTGGCAGAAGGTAGATTTTACTGATGAGTGATCTGTTGAACTGCATCTCAATCATCACAAATACTGCAGAAGACCTACTGGAACCCGCATGGACACAAGATTCTCAGAGAAATCAGTGATGTTTGGTGAAGAAAGAAAATCATGGTTTGGGGTTACAATCAGTATGGGGGAGTGCGAGAGATCTGCAGAGTGGATGGCAACATCAACAGCCTGAGGTATCAAGACATTTGTGCTGCCCATTACATTACAACCCACAGAAGAGGGCAAATTCTTCAGCAGGATAGCGCTCCTTCTCATACTTCAACCTCCACATCAAAGTTCCTGGAAGCAAAGAAGGTCAAGGTGCTCCAGGATTGGCCAGCCTAGTCACCAGACTCGAACATTATTGAGCATGTCTGGGGTAAGATGAAGAAGGAGGCATTGAAGATGAATCTAAAGGATCTTGATGAACTCTAGGAGTCCTGCAAGAATGCTTTCTTTGTCATTTCAGATGACTTTATTAATAGGTTATTAGAGTCTGTGCAGAGATGTATGGATGCAGTCCTCCAAGCGCATGGGAGTCATACACAATATTAATTATTTTTCCACTACAGCATGACTTTATATTCTTTACTGTACATTATTTATGTTAAATGACAAGACTTTTGTCTAAGCAAAGTCAGACCTTACTGTCCTAATTAAACAATTAAAAATCAAGGCATGATCATGTTTTATTTTGGTAAAATAAGCGTAATCTAGAGACCTTTGCCTTTAATATAAGCCACTTCTGATACCAAATGATCAACTAGAAGTCAAGTTATTATTTGTTGTTCCTAAAACTTTATAGGTTGTGTAAGTAAATAACATAACATTACAATACAATACAAAACTTTATTGTCAGATTTGCATTAGAATTTTTTCTCGCACAACAGCATGATAAATACACATTACAAAGAGATGTAAAAAAATGTAATGGTGTAAATTCATGATTCAACACATGACTATGGTTTAAAATTATGTTCCTTGCCAGTCTTGTTAGGTTCGAAATGAAATAATTTCTCAAGAGGTTTTCCTATTATCTTTGAACAGATTTTAATTCTGGTTTATCAGCTTTGTTTTTAGACTCACAGACAGACTTATAAACTTTACAGAATTGCTATACTGCAGAACACTAATAAGTACAGACATAAAAAATGTTGAAGAATCTTTTTCAATACTCAAAAAAAAAAAAAAAAGACAGTGCAAAAATATTTTCTTTGTTTTGTCTGTGTCTTTAATTTGATGATTAATTTCAGGAGAGCTGTTTCTGTTTTTATCAATCATTTTATAAACTGATTAGATTTTTTCTGTCAATGTATAAAAGACAACACTGTCCACCCCTCCACTCATCTCATCTAAGCCTGAGTGAATATGTGAAGAAATTTCCATACTCCGTCCTCTTTGTCCGACAAACAAAGACATCGGAGGGAATTTAAAACATTGCTGAAGATTGCGTCAGTGGGAGTTTTGACAGGACGGCTTAAGGGTCACTGATTTTGTGAAAAGCAGCAGCAGCAGCAGCAGCAGCAGCAATTGGACCAGTGCTGCTCCTCAAACAATAGAGACCTGTGTCTAAAACCCTCATTAACCAACCCATATCATTCATTCACTGTGAGTCCATGTTCATTAACCTTGACACAACTTGTGTCACGCCTTAACAGTCCATTAACCAGAGATTATAGCTGATATGCAAATGAACATTTATCAGGATTACTGTAGTTAAAGTAAAACCATCAAAATAAATGATACTTTATCAAATGTTAAATGAAAAGTGTAAAAATTAAACATTATTTCAGGTGCCAAAATGAAACAGACAAACAGAGATGGATGGGTGAATGGAGGGAATGAAAATATGGACGAAGGGACGGACAGATACAGACAGATAGATAGCAAACAGACAGACAGACATGGACAGATGCTGACAGATAACAGACAGACATACAGATAGATAGACTGGCAGATGGATGGATGGATGGATGGATGGATGGATGGATAGATAGATAGATGGCAGACAAACAGATATAGAAGACAGACAGATAACAGACAGATAGACAGCAGACAAACATACAGATATCCAGTCTAGTGTATCAGTAAATCCCGGTTGTTAGGTTTTTTTCCACCTTCCGTCTGTGTCAGAGTCTGCAGAGAACACCCTTAACACTGGGGAAATGCAGAAGGTACAACTGCAAAGGTCAGAAGTCTTCAGGTCTGAGATACTAAGATGCTTGAGAGCACAAACCGCTGACTTATGCTTGTTTTACCAACCACTCATCATTCATGGTATGTGTCCTTTTATGTCATTCCATAGGAAAGCTGGACAATAGAGCTGCTGTATTTACATTGGGAAAAACACATTTTAGAATTTAGTGTAAAAATTAATTGAAACATTTGAAATCAAGAAATATTAATTTACAATATTCTGTAAAACTTTACATTAATTCATTCAAGTATATTATTGTTATTATTATTATTATTATTATTATTATTATTATTATTATTAGTAGTAGTAGTAGTAGTATTAATAATAAATCTAACTACATAGAACTTATACCATCACATATCAAAATACACAAAAAGGACACGATGGAAGTGAACACATTATCGGTCTAAAAAATGAATAAAAAATAATAAAAAAATAAAAATAAAATAGTTTTTGATGGAACCTTTCCATAAATACAACATACAAATGCAAAAAGGCATTTTAAGGGCATAAAATCAAACACATAAACAAACAAACAAAGTAATAAACAAACAAATAAATATATTATATACACCACTTCTAATAATAATAATAATAATAATAATAATAATAATAATAATAATAATAATACTTTTAATTTGAACAGAATCTTGCATATATATTAAATGTAGCTCAAAGTGCTTGACAGATTAAAATGTAATTAAAGAAAACATTAAGACATACAGTTGAAATTAGAATTATTAGCCCCCCTGAATTATGTTTCCCCAATTTCTGTTTAACGGACAGAAGATTGTTTTCAACACATTTCTAAACATAATAGTTTTAATAACTCATTTCTATTAACTGATTTATTTTATCTTTGCCATGAAGACAGTAAATAATATTTGACTAGATATTTTTCAAGACACTTCAATACAGCTTAAAGTAACATTTAAAGGCTTAATTAGGTTAATCAGGTTAACTAGGCAGGTTAGGGTAATTAGGCAATTTATTGTATAACGATGGTTTGTTCTGTGGACAGTCTAACAATTTTGACCTTAAAATGGTTCATAAAAAATTTAAAACTGCTTTTATTCTAGCCGAAATAAAACAAATAAGACTTAAAAAAATATTATCAGACATACTGTGAAAATGTCCTTGCTCTGTTAAACATCATTTGGGAAATATTTAAAAAGAAAAAAATTCAAAGGGGGGCTAATAATTCTGACTTTAACTGTAAATCGAAATTAAAGTGAAGAAATAATTTAATATTACAAGCTAGGGAATTTTATGATATGTTTCTAAAACAATGATGATAAAACATAATTGATAATAATAAAATAAATACATTTGAAAGGTTTGCAGGGGTTCTCAAACTTGGTCCTGAAGGGCCGGTGTCTGCAACATTTAGTTCCAACACCAATCAGACACACCTGGGCTAGCTAATCAAGCTCTTACTAGGCTATGCCTGTTTCTCAATTCCAAGAACGCAGAGAACGGACTCGTGTTCTTGTGGAGATCGATCTTGCCAGGTTACCTTGGAGGAACAAACTAGGGAGACCACGAGAACACAGAACACATCCTCTGAGAAATTAGATTAGAATTAGATTTCTGCACTCTTCCTGATGGTCACATGACCTTCACGCATTTAGAACTAAAAATTATTTGAACATTACAGCATTCATACAACAATTTATTGTTTTTTTCCCATTTCAATATGTATAGCATGGACAAAACCCTTACAAATATATGTTGCACAATACAAATAAAACAGATTTGAAAACAAATTTCAGCAAATAAACAACCTTTATGTGTTTATAGCTCTATTAAGATTTTCATGCTAATGTTTACTTTCACCATCTCATTTAGGGAATCTCCTGAGATTAATAAGTTATATCTCTGAACTTTATAATAAATCTATTTAACCCGTCGCAATGATTTCTGGGACATCCAGAGCATGTTCATTGCTCAAGTCTGCATCGGTGCGTCCGCGATATCAAGAACACAACCTTTCACGCGTCCTCAGTTCCTTGGTCTTAAGTTTTAGTGAACTGAACTTTAGCTGTTGATGATGACGGTACACGAAAACACGAGGATGCAAGATCGAGATCGGATGCAAGGAAAAACACATATTGAGAAACAGCCTAGATTTTAGAAACATTCTTGCAGGTGTGTTGAGGCAATTTAGAGAAAAAATCTGCAAGAAATCGGCCCTCCAGGACTGAGTTTGAGAAGCCCTGGTTTACAGTTCACAGTATAAAAAAAGACAACTGAAGTACATTTTAATTGTAAAACTTGCAGCTCACAGTTTGAGTTATTTTAGTACATCAAGTGAAACTAAGTGACAATACATTTTTGTAGAAATATCTAAAATAACGCTTATAAAATTAAACCAGAAAACCTTATGCGCTAAAAAAAATAATATTAATAAAATAATAATAATAATTTTTTTCTGATTGTTAAAATTTTAAACAAGCAGAAACGACACAATTCTTGAGATTTTTTTTTGGCACAACATAATTGTTTTACATTCAATCTACCTAAACTTGTTACGTTAACTTAATCGATTTGTGTCGGAAGTATTTTTTTTTACAGTGTATGAAAAAGCAACTATGAGCTTGTGTCTGGGTATCCCCTGCCAATAAACTTTATAAAAATCACATTCTCTCACTGCAAACACCATCATGTTGTGACTTTGCACTCATCTGCTAAATATACATCTCTGTGAGCTTTGCAGGAAGGATGAAGAAGGTGAGTGTGGACATATGAACATGTCGAGCATCTCTGGAGATTGCCAGCCTTCTGCATCATTGATAGAGAGCTGAGACAGGAATGGGGTCAGCACTGTAAACGCAGCAAGAAAAACACATCCCGACCTGTCTGAACTGCAAAGCTCTACCCATAGACTGCATTAAAGCAGGTCTCTGCATTCAGCTGAGGTCAGAAACCTTAAGAACAGCATATTCTCGACACACTGCATTGTCTCTCTAGTCTTTGTCTCTGATGATTGGATTTAAAGATCAGCTGACTTTATTCATGAAACAAGAGCAGAACAAATTTGCATAGATTGTTTATAAAATCTTTGGTAAATAAATTGGTGCCTTCAAATCAGTTTGACAAATTGTAATAAAATTGATTTACGAACAGAAATTAATTTGTGACCATGGACAACAAAATCAGTCATAAGTGTCAACTTTGTGAAATTGAGACTAATACAATATCTAAAAACTGAACAAATAAGCTTTCCATTGATGTATAGTTTGTTATGATTGGTCAATATCTGGCCAAGACAACAATTTGAAAAAAAAAAAAATCAAATCAAAATACTGAGAAAAATCGCATTTAAATTGTGCAAATGACGTGCATAGCAATGCAATAATAATAATAATAATAATAATAATAATAATCAGTTCAATCGGCGCAGATTAGCTTCGCGCTAAGGAGGGGTTTGGGAACAAATGAATCGCCAACACAATCTCACGGCAATTCGTAACTTTTTGATTTAGTGGCTAATTCGTATGAATTCGTACGATCTAATTCGTAAGATTTAGTACGATTTGCTCATCCCCCAATGACGGTTGGGTTTAGGGGTGGGGTTAGGTGCCACGCCTCCTTTTTAAAATCGTACAATTTCGTACGAATGAACTCGTACGAATTCGTACGAATTAGCCACTAAACTGACAAAACGTAAAATACTTATGTTTTCTCGTGAGATCAGGCTGGAATCGCTGAACGAATTATATTGGAGTCGCTGGGATAATTAGGTAAAAATAAATGCATATTGTAAGACAAAGTGTTTTTGACCTTGCACGCATATCAGCATATGTTGGAGACCCCAAAACCAAAATATGACCTTTTATAATGCAAAATAGGGGCTCTTTAAAGATCAGCTGACTTTATTCATGTAACAAGAGCAGGACAAATCTGCATAGATTGTTTATAAAAACTTTGGTAAATAAAATGGTACCTTCAAATCAGTTTGACAAATTGTTTAAAAGCAGAAATTAATGAACACAAATTAATTTGTGACCACTGACAACAAAACCAGTTAACTTTATGAAATTGAGACTAATACAATATCTGAAAGCTGAACAAATAAGTTTTCCATTGATGTTTGGTTTGTTATGATTGTTCAATATCTGGATAAGATACACATATTTAAAAATAAAAAAAGTCCATTTAAAAAAGAAATGTGAGAAAAATCTAGCTTAAATCGTCCAAATGATGTGCTAAGCAATGCAAAAATCAAATGAATTTGTTTTCATATATTTACAGTAGGAAACCTACACAATATCTTGATGGAAAATGGCATTTACTTAATATTCTAAAGATTTTTGGCATAAAAGTAAAAAATAATTGACCCATAAAATATTTTTGGTTTTGCTGAAAAATGCACCCATGAAACATACAGTAAGACACATTTATCAAGGTCACATTTATCATTCACTTCATTAATTTTCCCAAGAAACCGATATATGATTTTTGAAAATACTAGCAATTTTATATTTGTTTATGATCGACCTATGTAAAACTCTGCTGTGATGCCAGAGTCTATATGTTTGCTATAAGCTTCATTTCATTGCAAACACATTGCTATTCAGGTGCAAGGTATTCAGGTGCATTGCTATTCAGGTGAATGGTAATAATCATAATCTTTTCAGCAAAACCTAGAATGGCATCTTAAGATACTACAAGATGTAATCAACGTGTTAAACCATACTAGAATATGCAAACAATTTAGCAAAACAGATCAAATAAAACGGTAAGAAAAAAATTTTGTAAATATGGGCCCTGACGTTTATTGCCAAAATCATGTGATAAAGTCCTAAAGCATGTAACCAACGTGCTAAAACATGCTAACAATATGATATGATGTGTTAACATGCACTGCAATATCGTATTATATTGTTAGCAACCTTTACATGCCTTTTAGTAGAACACTTAGTGGTAAGATAAAATGTTTTGTGAGCCCAGAAGTTTATTTTATTATTACAGGTCCAAAAGTGTATTGCCAAAATCATGTTTGGAGTCATTTTTCACTGCTCTGCGTCTCTCCATATGTGAATTGCCCCTTAACAGCACATTGTTTCACACTGCACATGTTTGACACCGCAATGTGAGGTTAACACCACAAAAGCTATTTGAAAATGGAGACATATGTATTCCCTGACATAGCGCTAGTGTGCGTCTTTGTTTAAGGGTCAGGGTTCCCCTTTCTGCTCTAGTGCTCAAACACTGTTTACCGATGAAAGCATAGACGACTCCGCTCACGATGAGAGCCTGTCAGGCACTGCAATTGGATGAAAGAGAAAGATTAAAGAACACTGGGCCCGGCAGCATGGATAATTAATTCATAATGGATTAACGAGACTACAGAGGCAGCGACTAGGGAGGGAGGTGGGAAAGACCGGGAAAAGCCGAGAGATGGAATTTAACAAGTGCGGTGAATCCTCTCTAGGGTAGCTGTGCGGAGGCTGTTGGGTAATGCCATTGCGAGATGCCACAATCACATATTTGATGGTTTGTAAATACTTATAGACTGACTACTGCTCTGTGGATAGTCAAGAGGAACTACAGTCTCAAGTGGTGCTTCTTAAATGATTAGTACACTTTAAGGCCCAAGACATCAAGTCACAACTAAACTCAGTATTTAAAGCGTGTTGCTTGCCAAATGACATACGATAAGGCTGATTTGTACTTCTGCGTCAAGCGCACACATATGCTCCGGTGCAGACTTCGTGCAGTCGCAGACCCCTCACTGTGGCTGACGCCTGTGCTGATGTGCACCTCTCAAAAAATTTAACTACATGTTGCAATGACGCATAGCACAAGCTCTGTGATTGGTAGTGGTGACGAGTGTGGGAGGTGCTGAGAGGCACGAGCCAATTGGAGCAAGTGTTTACAAGTGTCGAGTCCTGTGAAGGAGCTCCGGATGGAGACTTTTGTTTTGTCTTTACCTTAGGATTAAAGTTGTTGCACGTCCGCCAGTTCCTGCCTCTGAATGATTGAGTTTTAGCTACTTGTAGCATTTAGAGAAAGAAAAAACACCAGCGAAGAAACTCGACAAAGAGGAACATTAAAGTCTTCTGCCTGTTAGCATTTCGGAAGTGTTATTGCAGAGCAAAACAAACAGCACACAGAAGTATAAAAGCTGGTTTATACTTCTGCGTCAAGTGATCGGTGTGACCTGCAGTGCCGGCCTTGCGGGTCGCCGTGCATTTATACTTCTGCATGCTGCTTGTGTTGCTCTGCAATAACACTTCCAAAACACTAGCTGGCAGTGAGGTTTTTATGTTACTCTGTGTCAAGTTTCTTCGCTGGTGTTTTGTTTTTTCTGAATGCTACCTTAATGTACAAGTAGCTAAATCGCTTATTCAGAGGTGGGAGCTGGCGGACATGCAACAACTTTAATCATAAAGGTAGACACATAACAAAAGTTTCCATCTGGAGCTTCTTTATGGGACTCCACACTTTAACATTGGTAAACATTCGCTCCAACGAGTTTGCATGGCTCTCACCCCCACCCACACTCGTCACCACTACCTAGCCGACCAATCATCGAGCTTGTGCTACGCGTTGTTGCATTGTGTTGTTACATTTTTTGAGAAGTGCACATCAGTGTCAGCCACGGCAAGGGCTATGCGACTGCACAAAAACTGCGCTGGATCATACGTGATCACTCAATGAAGTAGTGTAAATCAGCCTACAGACTAAAGCTGGCAGCTAGCTCTCTGCAACTCTCACATGGTCGCCAAGTGAAGCTAAGCAGGGCTGCGCCCAGTCAGTACCTGGATGGGAGACCACATGAGAAAGCTAGGTTGCTGCCGGAAGTGGTGTTAGCGAGACCAGCAGGGTGCACCCAACCTGTGGTCTGTGTGGGTCCTAATGCCCCAGTATAGTGAAGGGGACTCTATACTGCTCAGTGAGTGCTGTGTTTCGGATGAGATGTTAAACCGAGGTCCCGACTCTCTGTGGTCATTAAAAATCCCAGGATGTCCTTTGATAAGGAGTCGGGGTTAAATGCCGGCATCCTGGCCAAATCTGCCCACCGGCCTCTGTCTATCATGTCCTCCGAACCATCCCCATACCATAATTGGCTTTATCGCTCTATCTCCTCTGTACCAATCAGGTGGTGTGTGGTGTCTGGCGCAATCATACCTGCCAACACTCCCGTTTTTCCCTGGAGTGACCCGTATTTCAGACCCATCTCCCATTTTGTGCTGTCTCCCGGACTCCCGGAATTTACTCCTGGAATTTTTTGGTATAGTCTAAAACACCCCTGGATCGCCGACATTATTGTAATGTCCCAACCACCTCCACCAGTTCATTTCGCATCCCCGCCCCCACTTTTCGGCAGGTATGGGCACAATATGGCTGCCGTCACGTCCCTTTATTTATTAGGGGTGAACCACCAACTTATCCAACATATGTTTTACACAGTGATTGCCCTTCCAGCTGCAACCCTGTACTGGGAAACCTCCACATTCACACACGTACACTGCGGCCAACTTAGTTTATTCAATTCACCTATAGTGCATGTCTTTGGACTGTGGGGGAAACCGGAGTTGTTATACAAGAATTTTCAAATTTACTTTACAAGAGAAGCTAGAAAAGAAATTGTGAAGCTTTGCATTATTCTGGTCATATTCTAACTGAGGAAAATTGAATGTGCTGGCCCTAATAAATTACAATAGGCCACAATTTTTTTTCTAATGATATATGATGTGCTCTGTAAAAAAAAAAAAAAAAAGTTGACAACTCAAGTTCGTATAAGGCAACTTTCAACCCTGCAGCAGTACTGCACTTGACTCGATTTAAGTTGAGTAACCACAAAAGTGTCCTGAAGCTGGTTGCCTTAAAATTTTAAGCTGAATTTGTAATTTAAATATGTTTTTTTCTTTCAGATTTCTTTATTTTAAATCTTTAGGAAATATTTTAGGTACATTAAAAAGTGTGATTATGATGACTATCTGACAAGCTAATCCAGCTAAAAAATAGTGCTTAGAATGTCACTAAATTGAGTATTTAAAGCTCATTGTTAAAGGTGCAGTAGGTGATCCGCCTAAACGCTAACCGGTTAGCTTAATATCTATCAAATACAATCCATACCCTGTCATCCAAAGCCACACTTCCTGAACTCGCGAACACACACATTAAAGATGACAGAGACCCACTAGATCATGTCATTCGCCAGTTAGAAAACTTTATAACAATTCCGAGCGAAAAACTGTATTACATCTAGCATGTTTTCAGGTATGTAGTTGGCAAGCGAAACTTATCACTCTCTCATTAGTCTCAAGCTGTGTCTCAAAAGGCACACTATACACTTATACTCTATGTACTTATGCACTTACACACTGAACAGCATAGCATATGCATGTAGTGTCGTCTCAAATGGAACACTAATGTTTTTTTACCAAGCGGAAATTCAAACCTGATGAAGTTTGACGGTTGCTAAATCAGTGAAATAAATGAACAAACTATCAAATAACACCTGCCATGAGTATAACCGCATTCACCATCAGGAGGCGCTATAATAACTCTCGTAGGAGAATTTTGCTTTCACAATCTAAAATAAATAAATTTATCCAACATGTGCGCCCGATAGCTCCGCCCCTTCCGCTATGTGAGCAAACCTGCGGTCATTGAGTGCGTTAAGTGTCCATCCTTCCACACTTCATTTTACAGACTGAATGAGAGCATCATCTTGGTATTTAAAGTGCACTTATTATTTTTAGAGTTTTTAGTGTGAACGCACCACTTACACTATTTATACAGCAAAATTCTACTGGCGTAGAATAGTGCATAAGTATGCGATTTGGGATGCACCTTCACGCTCTCACACACTTTGTCCTAAATCGACTACTGTATGCTTAGCGATTGGCCGGCAGGGTGCCATACTTGCATGCTATTTCAGATCAAATATTCAGAGTAGCATGGTAAACAATATAGAGAGCATGCGCTCTCTATATTGTTTACCATGCTACTCTGAATATTTGGTTGTCAATATTCAAAAATGAATATTGTTGTCAATATTCAAAATTGAACCAATGTAAATATAAAAGGAACTTCAGCTCAGTAAAGCAGGCTAGACAGAACAACGCCATTTACTGATGATTTACTTAATGCTGTAAAATGTCCCTTATGAAACTAAAAGTCACATCAATCTTTCGCCAGATGATTTCAGTTGCTGAACAACACTTCTGTGCATACAAGTTAACCCATTCGTAACAACACAATCTACATAAGCTTGGTGTCATCCTTCCTCCAGTGTGCAAAAGTAACTTCAATATTAATTCAGTATTTTA
This sequence comes from Danio aesculapii, assembly GCF_903798145.1. Taxonomy (NCBI): domain Eukaryota; kingdom Metazoa; phylum Chordata; class Actinopteri; order Cypriniformes; family Danionidae; genus Danio; species Danio aesculapii. The sequence goes on along the minus strand of NC_079443.1, from coordinate 46,467,184 downwards.
AAGTTTTGATTCAGCATTTGTTTTTAGAGCCGTCACTCCTGTCCACGTGATTGCGGCCAGCATGAATGCGCATCTGCGATTTGCATGAACGTGTGCGCAGTTGTTCAAATCTACATTTGTTGACAGACAGTTTAGGCTACTTATCAGATTTATGGGAATTGTCGGCCTGACAATATTTAATTGGATGAACTTTTTTTTTGTCTTATGCCTTTCCCAGAATATAAAAATACATATAAATACATTTAGATCATTTACTTTAATCATTACTATCGGAATAGGAAGAGACTTTCAACCAGCACAACAAAAAATGTTTCTGAAGACAATCACCTACTGCACCTTTAAAGGGCACATAGGTTACCCCTTTTTCATACTTAATATAAGTCTTTTGTGTCCCCAGAATGTGTCTGTAAAGCTTCAGCTCAAAACACCCATCAGATTATTTATTATTGCTGTTTGAAGTGTCTATATTATAGCTGGAAAAAAGGGTTTTCTGTTTTTTTGTACTGCCCCTTTAAGGCTAGTCCTCCCCGCCCACCGTTCCCACGTGCCTGTCAGCAATCGCCGCCCTCGGCTGCTGCAGGAAGCAGATCTCACGTAACGTGTGTGAGAAATACTACAGTAAGAACTTTAACAATCAGTATTTGAGGCATTTTTTTGTGGATTTGCAACGAGTCACACCAACACAATCTGACGGCAATTCGTAACTTTTTTTTTAGTGGCTAATTCGTACGAATTTGTAAGATCTAATTCGTACAATTTAGTACGATTTGCTCATCCGCCAATGACGGTTGGGTTTAGGGGTGGGGTTAGGTGCCACGCCTCCTTTTTAAAATCGTACAATTTCGTACGACTGAACTCGTACGAATTCGTACGAATTAGCCACTAAACTGTCAAAACGTAAAATACTTACGTTTTCTCGTGAGATCAGGCTGGTCACACACAAAGTCATTACAAAGTTCACGCACACACACAGCAAGAACACAAACACATAGCGCAGACACATACATACACACACCCACAGAGAGAGAGACAGCGTGTTAAGCTTTGCACTCGTTTTGCATGCATATATGACAGGATACAGGTTAATCTTCACTGCTGTATGGATATCTGTTATGTTGATGTACAAAATAAACCTGATTTAACGTCCACAAACCGCGATTGAAGCGTCTTCTTTTATAATTGTACTGACACGCGGCTGTGCTGATGAAGTGAATCTGAAGTGAATCGCTATAATTCATTACACACATGCTCTGTTTTAAAACATTTTAAACTTGTAAAACTCACTCTTGATCACGTTTAATGATGATTGATGATCCTAGCGAACTGAACACACCTTTTATTCCAGGCTGCTTTGCGCTCGTCCTCTCTTGTTGATATGATTATACACGTGACTACCGGACATGTTAATGCGTGCAGCTGTCAATCAATATTGGTGGGCGGGGGGACCGCACTCCTACGTAAATTTGCGGTCGATCTGAAAAACCGCTCCAATTGGTCCACTGTTTTTATGTTGTTAAATTTGAAAAAAAAAGTACTGGGTGTGTTTATTTCACCCCAATATGATGGTCTATACACCATACTTACACACATTTCTGTCCAAACAGCTTGAAAAGTAGATTTTTCACCATAGGTGCCTTTTAAACAGAAAATTAGGCGAATAACTGCAAAAATGTTCATTTAAAAAAAAATATATAACCACCCCTACAACCCAACACCAGGCTGGCTATGGCCCGACACGTACATGGATATTTTTATAAACAGTTTTCCCCAGTCTCATTTTGAAAGAAATTTCAGTCCACATGAAAAACGCACTGTGATGCATGTTAAGGGGACACCGAAACAACATGCAGAGATAACGACACTTATGCGGAGTTCACACCAAATGGGGAATTAACTATATTTTGCGAGTAAATTGCACATGTTATTTTATTTCCTCAAGTGCCTGATGTGTGTACTTCATCCACCACTGATGATTGGATCACAAGTGGTCAGCTCAGATCAATTACATGCATTCAAATGCATCTCTTGTGGCCACTTGTGTTTAGATTTATCTCTCAATTCATCACATTCTACATCCCTTTAAAGGGAGCGTTCAGTGTGATGAGCGTTTAAATGAACAAACTCATCTTACACGGCTTCCATGCAAATGGAAAAGCAAATCAATGAAAAATATGCAGATGAAAACTACCAATCTGATAATAGCCTGAGCATGAATAACCTGCTTTAGATAACATGGGACAGATTTTAGACGATATACATTTCTATTTAATGTCGTCCACTTGTGATTGGTCTACTTATAATTGACCCTCCGCACCCGAAAACCACCACACACCAATCGTGACTTAGCAACCATAGCGACACGCGGGAGGTCTGTCAAGCTTTTGAGTGAGGGAAACAAGCCAAAGTGGTTTATATATACATTTATATACCCCCCCCCCCCCCCACACACACACACACATATATATATATATATATATATATATATATATATATATATATATATATATATTCCAGAGCAGTCGGCCAACTCGACTCGATATATATATATATATCGAGTCGAGTTGGCCGACTGCTCTGGAATATTCAGCATGCTAGTTATGGGATTTCTGTCTGCGAGGTGTCGGCGATGCTTCAGCGAACCTCTTTAATGCGTTGGTCAGTAGTTCACACATAAAGACTGCCGAGCACCCTCAGATTTTTTCCCGATCACAGCCCGATCTGTCGGCGAGCTCGTTAACTTCCAAATCTAGCTCAAATCAGGCATAAAATCCTGTAGTTTGAACTAAGCTTTAGCTGAACAAGCCTGTAAATACCTCTGTAAATATTGTATAGTTTTTTTTAATTGTTATTTTGTCACCTTTTCTTGCTGGATGTTTTTTTCACGCTTGTGCTAGTGATGGTGAAATGAAGCTTTCTCAACCAGAGAAGCGTTTGACTCAATTATATTTGAAAAAGGTTAGTTACTCGAAGTTTTTAAAGTTTGGGAAAGCACTGTGTTGCAAAAAAAAAAACTCATTGATGTGGTAATACAACAACAGTAATATAAATTACCCAATTACTGTACTTTTTTTACATATAAGGTGTGTTATTTAACACCACCAATGACTGTAATAAAATCCTAGGTATTCAAACATATTTACGTTTATCGTATTCCATCCAGCGCTACACCCTCCCACTCGGGATCATACTGACGAATCCTGCATGGGAACGAGGCTTTTGGCCAGCACTCACCAGCTGGCCTCCGTTACACACTATACTACAATATGCAGTGGCCTTCTTTAAAAATAGTTGTAAATAATAAAGAAATACACTTCAGTATGGTTCAAAAGCTTTTTACTATAAATTACTATAGTATTTTAGTTGAATTACTGGTGCATGGGACCGGTGCAGTGCTTTGAAACAGTTGAAATGTATGTAATCAAATCTCTCGCTATACGCTTTACTAACCTAAGAGAGTGTTTAAAACTTTGAATTAAAATTCGAAGTGGTTATGTGGGTATAGGCGAAAATGAAGCTTCGGACGTCACTGATCATGTGATGATAGCAAAACGAACCATGCTCCGTTACATTGCTTCATTGCGAGATGTATCTTTTTTTGATGCATGCTTCGAAGCCTCGATGCACAACGTCACTGATTACATGACTATAGCTAAACGAATCAAGCTCCGGTACACTGCTTCACTGCGAAATGTATCATTTATTGGTACATGCTTTCAAGCCTTAGTGCACAACGTCACATCACTAGTGGAAATATTAGAGAGATGTTTTGGCAGAGTTTGTTTGGTTGATTTAGTTGAACAAGCCTGTAAATATTGTACAGTTTATTTTTCTAAATAATCACCCTTCACCTTCAACAGTGGCTTCTGTGTCACTTTTGCCTCCCATCTAATGGTTCGATCATAACAGTAACTATTGTCTCAAATGCTTCTAAAATTACTACAGCATGGCTCAAGATATTAGTTGGTATTAACGTGGTCAGCTGAGATGCATTACTGTTTTCACTTGAACCATTTATTTAAATGTGTCTCTTATGACCGCTTGTATTTAGATTTCATTGAGACCTGTCTTTCTCAATTCATCATGCTCTATATCACCTTCAAGGGAGCATTCAATGTGATGCACAATCAAGTGACCAAAACCATTACAAACAGAGGCTTAAAAACAGAGAAGTGCCTTGATTTTGAACACTTTCTCACAATGTATCACATAAAATTATGTTAGGTGAAAAGCAGGTTTCATATTATGCCTGTTCGAACACATTTGATTGAAGTATTTCAGCTTAATGTACTTTACATTGGTAAGGCTTCAAGATTTTTAAATCTCATTTACACTGGTATTTTGCATCAACTTGTGATCAGACTGAAGAAAACATATCTAAAGTAGTGTGAAAAAGGGTTTGCCCCCTACTGATTTCTTATTTTTTTCCCATGTTTATCATACTTTGTTTCAGATTATCAAAGAAATGTAAATATAATGTAAATATTAGTCAAAGATAACACAAGTAAACATCATGCAGTTTTCAAAAGAAGGTTTTTATTAAATACAAAACTACATAGCCTTGTGTAAAAAAAGTGTTTGCCACTAAACCTAATATCTGGTTGGGCGACCCTTAGCAGCAACAACTGCAATCAAGCGTTCTCGATAAAGTACAATGAGTCTGTTACAGCGCTATGGAGGAATGTTAACCCACTCATCTTTGCAGTATTGTTGTAATTCAGCCACAGTGGAGAGTTTTTAATATGAACTGTCTTTTTAAGATCATGCCACAGCATCTCAATTGGATTCAGGTCAGGACTTTGGCTAGGCCATTATAAGGTCTTCATTTAGTTTTTCTTAAGCCATTCAGAAGTGCACTTGCTGGTGTGCTTTGGATCACTGTCCTGCGACAGAACCCAGTTTTGCTTTAGCTTGAGGTAGGGTTGCACGATACTGGAATTCAATACCAATCGATACTGAAGTTTTAAATACGTCCATTTCGCACTTCTTAAATAGCGCTGATTTGCCATTGTGTTCATGTGCTCAACTGAAATGGCTGTGATTGGCCGTGAAGGTCATCAATACACTGAACTCACTGCTGTTTACTAAGTGTAACCACAGATACAGGGACACTGAAGCATTTTTAAGCTGTGATTCATCAACGGATTGCTCGTATGTCAGCTTAAAGAAAAACCAGCTGATCTACGTGACTTTGAAATGGTCCAGTGTAAACAGCAGTGAGTTCGGTGGAACTGATTAACTTCACAGCCAATTACAGTCATTTCTGTTGAGCACATTAACAATGGCAAATCAGCGCTGTTTAAGAACGTACTCAGTAGCACTCAAATTCTAGCGGGAAATGGACATTTTTAAAACTTCAGTATCGACCAGTACCGAATTCTAGTATTGTGTCAACCCTAGCTTGAGGTCACTAACAAATGGCTGGATATTTGGTCAGTTGGCAAACACTTTTTTCACACAGGGCTATGTACTTTGTTTTTCTTTAATAATCAAAACCTTCACTTTAAAGCTGCATGATGTTTAATTCTGTTATCTTTGAGTAATATTTAAATTAGTTTGGTGATCTGAAACATAAAAGTGTGTCAAACATGTAAAAAAAAAAAAGAAATCAGTAAGGGGCAAACAATTTTTCACACCACTGAAAATACAATGCCACCATCTTCTGAATAAGGTTACAGACAATAATTCACACAAAGTACATTTAATACTGTATTTGACTCATTTTGACTAAATAAGAGATTCATTTACACCAAATTGTTGGATAAAATGTAAGCCAATGTTGGATTTGGCCATATTTGACCCAATATTGGATTCACGACAACCCAGCCCTTTTAAGAGTGTAATATTTATGCTGCTTTTTATTTGTTAAAACATGTATTTAACATTAATTAAAAAGTTACAATGATTCCCAATTCCAGTCCTCGGGACGCCCTGCCCTGCACAATTTGTATGTTGTGATGTTTTATAAACAAATTTTGGGAGGAGCACGCGCAGAAGTTTCAGTATCAAATACGTCATTGACAATTATATACCAAAGCTGTCTTACCTGCAGCATCTTACGACTTTAGCATCCCTCCACCACCCCGTCACCTCACCTCTTAAGCATTACAATCCCGGGGGGAGCGTTCTGGGGCCGGGCTAGATACTTCGCTCGAATCCCTATTCCTCTCTGTTTCCTGATAAGAGGAATAACTCGAGTTTGGGTGTCTTCCCCGAGCTCAGAGCCCTCTCCCCGGACAGCATGCCAAATACGCTTTATTCTGAAACTATTGCAAGTGTGAACTCGTGAATTTCTTACTCGACAAACCTGATTCAGATCATCAGCTTGTTAACAGAGAGGTCCATGAACTGATCCTTGCGTGTTAAATAAGAGAAACATACAAAATGTGCAGGACAGGACCCCCCCGAGGACCAAAATTGGGAACCACTGGGTTACAACAACATAGATGTTTTTTAGAATGTACTATCCTTAGATTTTTGTCTAAACCAAAGTACATGTGCACTGCAACACAGTTGGCCATCTCACCAAAGAAGCTGCTGACATAAATGACATTTAATAGGGAACATCCTGGGTGCATGAAGCTGAAGAGTATCTTTAGAATGAAATGTTAAAATTTCAAAGGTCTTCTAGGGTCAGAGTAAGCCTCTTCAAATAAACATTAGCGTCTGCTTTGTAGATAAACCGCTGTGCGATTCAGGATGCTTCAAACGCCTTAGCATTAATAATCTATTTAAGAATGGTTAGCGAATAGTTAGTGTTTATTCAACCTGTACTTGCATACCATCACAATTCAACCACAGCATGAGCAAGAATTCCCCAGGACGTCTCTCTCCCCTTGATTTAGGGGGGGAAATATAAATTATGCAACTTAAGGGATGAGTTTCTCTATTGTTTTCATGTGCCTTTGTTGCTCCCTGCTTCTCAGTGGCGGCTCAATCAATCAAGCGCTCTCTCAGGCCACAATCCTCATTTTCCAGCTTCTGCTTTTCAACAGGCGGACAATAGAGCTTTGCCTTAGTGATTCACCTTGAGCGCAGGTGAAACCTCAGCGGGATCGAGTGACACTTTCTGTCGTCTTCCGTGTCTCTCACTGTCCCAGCTGTCTGCCGAGTCACGCGATATGTCTTTTGGAGATTCGGAGCGGTTTAGCTGTGCACGTAGAGATCGCGTGAAGCATTCAATTTCATGGCGGGGCAGAGATTGCTCTGGCTGTGACAACATCAGCGGGTCCTTTTGTCAGCGCAGTGGATGTTCAATAATCGCTCGATAGCCTGAATTACTATGGATAAACAGATCCGCAATGTGGGCCAACCGAAAATTTGAAAAGTGGGTTGTGCTGATCAGTGGCCTGTTTAGTAATGTTTGAGACTGAACATTTTCATCATTGTGAATATACGTGTATTAGAGCAATCATTTACTCAAATGCTCACCCTAATGTTAATTTAAACCTGTATGATTTCATCTCCAAACTGTAGTGCCAGGGAATGCAGAATCAAATAAAATGTATAACATAACATAACATAACATAACATAACATAACATGACAACAAAACACAACATAACATATGAAAATATAACATAGCATGGTGTAGCATAACATGATAAAATGTATAGCATGACATGACATAACAACATAACATAGCATAAAATAACATGATAAATTGTATAACATGACATGACATGAAAACATAACATAACAACATAGCATAAAATGTATAACATGACATGACAACATAACATGGTAAAATGTATAACAAAACACGACAACACAACACACATAACATAGCATAGCATAACATATTATAGCGTAGCATGACATAACATGATAAATTGTATAACATGACGCCATGCCATGTCATGTTATACATTTTATGTTAAGATAACACAACATGACATGACACAACATAACATGGTAAAATGTATAACATGATATGACAACACAACACACATAGCATAGCATAACATAGTATAGCGTTGCATAATTTAACATGATAAATTGTATAACATGACATCATAACATGGTAAAAGGTATAACATGACATGACAACAACACACATAGCATAACATAGTATAGCGCAGCATAATTTAACATGATACATTGTATAACATGACATAACAACATATAATGGAATGTATAACATAACGTGACAACATAACATAACACAAAATGTATAACATGACATAACATAACATGACAAAATGTATAACATGACAACATAACATAACATGGTAAAACGTATAACATGACAACAAAACAACACAATACAACATCATAGCACAGCATAACATAACATGTTAAAATGTATAACATGACATGACAACATAACATGACATAACATGGTAAAACATATAACATGACAACAAAACAACACAATATCATAGCATAGCATAACATAACATGATGAGATGTATAATATGACATGACAACATAACATGATATAACAACATAGCATGGCATAGCATAGTATAGCGTAGCATAACATGATAAATTGCATAATATGACATGACATAACAACAACATAACATGACAACATAGCATAACATATCAAATTGTATAACATGACTTGACATAACAACGTGGTAAAATGTATAACATGTCATGACAACACAACACAACACACATTACATAGTATAGTGTAGCACAACATAACATGACACAACATAACATGACAACACAACATACAATGTATAACATGACATGACGACATAACAAAACATCACATGACATGACACAATATGACATAACAAAATGTATAACATGACATGACAACATAGCTGTCAACATAGGTTCGGGATCTGTAGAGCTGCGTATCGTTGGATTTGCTCTTCAGTGTTTGGACTCTCAGTAGTTATTATTAAACCACACTGAACTGAACTGAGCTAAACTGAACTGAACTTAAACACTACAAACTGAACTACACTGTTCAAATTTACTATGACCTTTTATGTGAAGCTGCTTTGACACAATCTACATTGTAAAAGCGCTATACAAACAAAGGTGAATTGAATTGAATTGAACTGAACATGACAACATACCATGGCATAACATGGCAAAATGTATAACATGATATGACCACATAACATAACATAACATAACATAACATAACATAAAATGTATAACATGACATAACATAATATGACATAACACGATAGATTGCATAACATGACAACATAACAGCACAACATAACATAACAACATGATAAAATGTATAACATGACATAACATAACAGCATGGCATAGCATAACATGAAAAAATGTATAACATGACATGACATAACATAACAAAATGTATAATATGACACAACAACAACATGACATGACAACATAGCATAACATAACAAAATGTATAACATAACATGACATGATATAACATATAACATGGTAAAATGTATAACATGCCATGACAACACAACACACATAACAGTATAGTTTAGCACAACATAGCATGATAAATTGTATAACATGACATGACATAACATAACATGACACAACATGACATAACAAAATGTATAACATGACATGACAACATACCATGACATAACATGGTAAAATGTATAACATGACAACACAACATAAAATGTATAACATGACATAACAACATAATATGACATAACATAACATGCTAAATTGTATAACATGACAACATAACAGCAAAACATAACAACATGATAAATTGTATAACATGATATAACAACAACATAACATGACAACATATTATAACATACCAAATGTATATATAACATGACATGATATAACATGGTAAAATGTATAACATGTCATGACAACACAACACACATAACATAGTATAGTGTAGCACAACATAACATGACAAATTGTATAACATGACATAACATAACAACATATAACATGACATGACAACATAACATCACGACATGACACAACATGACAAAAAAATTATAACATGACATTACAACATACCATGACATAACATGGTAAAATGTATAACATGATATGACATGACAACACAACACAACATAACATAAAATGTATAACATGACATAACAACATAATATGACATAACATAGCATACCATGATAAATTGTATAACATGACAACAAAACAACACAACAACATGATCAAATGTATAACATGACATGACAACATGACATCACATGACATAACACAACATAGCATAGCATAGCATAACATGATCAACTGTATAACATGACATGTCAACATAACATAACATGATAATGTTTAACATGACAACATAACAGGACATGACATAACAACATAACGTAGCATAGCATAGTGTAGCATAACATAGCATGACAAAATTTATAACATGACAACAACAAGACATGGCATTAAAGCATAACATAGCATAACATGATAAATTGTATAACATTACATGACAACATAACATGACATGATAAAATGTATAATATGACATGACAACATAACATAGCACAGCGCAGCATAACCTAACAAATTGTATAACATGACAGCATAACATAAAATGTATAACATGACATGATAAAATAACATGACATGGCATAACATAACATGACATTACAACAACATAGTGTTATCAAATGCATAAATGTAAACATAACAATGACAACAACAACAACAACAACAATAAAGGAGAGAGTAAGACTCATGCTATGTATTCCAAATATGCCAAACTCATGCAATAGAATTAAGCAAAGAATATACCTTCATTTCACCTTTGGCTCTTTTTTGACTCCAAAAGTCTAAAACATTTCAAAAAACAGTAAGTTAATGAAACATTGAATGTGCTTTAAGACCCTCAAAATAGTCTTACTTTCTTTCTTAATTACATTTTTAACAATAAAATAATGAAATGTATTTAGATAATTTTTAAAACTACCAAATATAACACTTTATCACAAAGTTGAGGCTTATGTAGGTATACTTAATGACATTACTCCCATTGTAATTTTCATCTTGTTTTGATGGTTTGTTAAAAATACAGTAATTATATATGAATTATAAAGAGTCTTAATAAATTATATCTATTTCAATAGAGTTAAAAGCTAGTCATTTTTAAATTATATGTCTGTTGTGATCACCAGCAATGGCGCCCTCGTGGATCACTGAAGAGCACTTCCCATATTCATCTGAACTACATTTCCCATCATACTCAGCATTCACACACTGGTTTCAAGATTACTTTGATTACAGACACAGATGAAAGACATTATCATTAATTACTTGGACTATATAAATACACCTTTCATACACACATGCTTGTTAGTGTTGCTACAGTCCTAAGCTGTATGTCATTCTGTGTTTTTGACCTTTTTCTATTGTTTATATTATTTCGATTCTTGCCGTCTGCCTTGACCATTCATCTGTTATAAAAATTACGCTTTGGATTTGCCTTTATTGCTCTGTATGCTGTTTTGTCAACCCCTGACTACTCAGCCTGACTACTCTAATAAACAGCATTCGCATCCTACCCCTTATCTTCAGTCCCTCCATTCGCAACAATGTTAATTTATTCTATTTTACAAAATTTTTTCCAGTCTAGGCTATTGGGTTAATTTAGTTATTTTCGCTTGATTGCACTCTTGAATTTCACCAATTATCAGTAGTACTATTTATCAGTGAGACAGGTTTTGGTCATTAATTAGTTTCTTTTAAAACTTACGTTTATAACATTTGTTTTGTACGCTGTAAAAAATATCCCTAAATTAGCCGTTTTCCGTATTTTGATTCATGTTTTTATTTTTTATAATGCAATTCACAACCATAAACAAACATAAAACACTTGTTAATCACATATTACGGAAACTGTTATAAATATATTTTTCGGGGTTTTTCACTTTTATCATATAGTATAGTAGACATGAGACTGGAAAACATGAGGAGCATAAAGTGGGGGGAAGCATCGGCAAAAGAATTGAATTGAGGTAGCCGTGAGCACCTCAGTGCTATATGTCGGCGCACTTTACCAACATATTACACAAATTGTTAATTAACAGATATTTTTTACAACCTAGCTTTACTTTAAGGGCACCTACGATGACAATCAACTTTTGTAAGTTGTTTGGACAGAACTGTGTGTAGGTATATTGTGTCCACTGTAATATTGATGTATGTGTTTTATTGATATAAACACAACAAGTTTCTTTTTTTAAAATTTCCTGACGTTAATAATAGGATCCAACTCCTAGTGATTTTGAGGCCCACCGCAACGTAGCGTAGGAGTGCGGTTTTCCCCGCCCACCAAATTGACTGACAGGTGCCATATCTCCATAATAACATGTATACACATGTCCACAGAACAATTTTTGCAAAGAAACTGGGATTAAAACAAGTGTCTGTGATCAGCTGCACCTCAATAATTCTTTTTTAAAAACATGAGCATGTTAGTAATAAATAGTAAAATAGTAAAAAAATTTAATTCTTGACCGCTATAATACAAACCGCAAGTACAAAGATGCATTCTGCCTGAATGTGTCCTAAATACTTTATGAATCAGTAATATATTAAAAAAAAATCTGAAAATATTAGCTTTCACTTGTAATACTGAAAAATATTTATTATAATCACTGAAAATTACCCAATTTTTAAAACACTCTCGCGACCCCTTAAAATTATTCTTCAACCCCGGTAGGGGTCGCGACCCCCAGTTTGAGAACCACTGTTCTATATTATATAATCTGATGGGTATTTTGAGCTGAAACTTTACAGACACATTCTGGAGACACCAAAATGTTATCTTACATCTTGTAAAAGGGGTAAAGTAGGTTCCCTATAAGTGAAACTGATACTTTTAGTGCGCAAGTAATGTTTCTGTACTTTTACTCAAGTATTTAATTTATGTACTTCGTCCACAACAGCGGAACACAAGTGTTTAGCTCAATTACTGTTTTGATTTCAAGTTTACTGCCATCATTTTAAAGACACAAGGTGGCAAAGAAGAGCAGGCATTCCGCCGTTCCTCATGGCTGGAACCTCCTGGCAGGCCTGGCACAGTGGGGAGCAACATAAAACACAAAGCTTGTCTTTCCTTCAACTTCACTTACACTAAAAACTGTCACAAAGCTGGTAAACAACAAGACTCAGCGTGGCAATATGCCACTCTATAAACGCTTCTCCTTCACTCGCTTCAACAAAGCTGCCGAAATGTCTGGCTTACATGCAAGGAACCATTCAAAAACATCACATTTTGGCAAGTGCGGCTGCGGTCTGCCAGCCAATGTGAGGAGAGAAAGAGTGAGAAGTGTTGTGAAGAACTCCTGGAGAAGAACACGAATAATAGCACTTCCCCACAGGGCAGAAAATAAATAAATAAGCCGTCAAATATTTTTATTAAAAAATTAATTGTCAAACAATTTATCCTAGCCTCAAGCTGCTAAAAAATTGTGGTTGTTCACCCTCGTGGTCTCATACTAATTAGCTACTTTCTCAATGTGTTTCACAGAACATGGTGCTGCAGGCTGGGTGTTTCCAAGGATAGAAGAACACCGTTAAACAACGAATAACGCTGTTTTACATCCAGTGAGGGGGAGAATACAGAGGCTTGCACTTTGTCAGCTTAATTAGACAGAATAAGTGAGAATTTAGCACTACAGACATGTGCAAACCCTGCATGTATTGTAGCCTTAAAGAGACAGTTCACCTGAAAATGAAAATGTTGTCCTCCCACTCACCCCCATGTTGTTCCATACTACTGTTATTTACTTTCACTAAGTGAAATTCTGGGCAGAATGTCTGGGTAGCTACAAAGAAATGAAAGAAAAAAGTATTACAAAACTTTAACCAGTCCATGACATTTCTGAAGCTGTATACAGTAGAAGTGAAAATGGTTAGCCCTCCAGTAATTTATTTTTTTTCAAATATTTCCCAAATGATGAGCAAGGAATTTTTCACAGTATTTCCTATAATATTTTTTTCCTGGTTACAACTGAATTATTTAATTATAAAAATACAATTTGTATTTTTTTTTTAATGTAATATAAGAGAAAGTCAGGGGGCGACGCAGTGGTGCAGTAGGTAGTGCTGTCACCTCACAGCAAGAAGGTCGCTGGTTTGAGCCTCGGCTGGGTCAGTTGACGTTTCTGTGTGCAGTTTACATGTTCTCCCTGCGTTCGCAGTACATGCAGTACAGGTGAATTGGGTAGGCTAAATTGTCCATAGTGTATGAGTGTGTGTGGATGTTTCCCAGAGATGGGTTGTGGCTGGAAGGGCATCCGCTGCGTAAAAATGTGCTGGACAAGTTGGCGGTTCATTCCGCTGTGGCGACCCCAAAGTGATAAAGGGACTAAGCCTTTAAGACTTGTTTGCTTCATTTGAGCTAGATTAAAAGCAGTTTTTAATTTCTTTTACATTTTAAAGTCAATGTAATTAGCCCTGTAAAGCAATATTTTTTTTAAATGAATGAAAGTCACATGCATTACAGAGGTGTGAGTTTTTCACAGACTTCAACAGAGTGTAGAAATCTTGATGGTTCTGTGGGTCTCGTCTATCAAATCTGATCTTTTTTTTAGTATTTTCTATTGGATTCAAGCCAGGTGACTGGACCATTCTACAGCTTGATTTTCTTCCTCTGAAAACATTTGTGAGTTTCCTATGTTTTGTATCATTGTCTTGTCATGTCTGCCCTGATTTCATCTTCATCATTTTGCTAATGTAGATGTTGGACTGAAGCAGCTAATATTAATTTATAATGACGAAGGACAGAGGGTTGCTGTATAACTACACAAAGAGTTTTCAGCTGCTGTCTGGGCGTTCACTGCCTTTCTACACCTCCCTTTCTTCATGTGTTCAATACATTTTCCTCGCGTCATTTAATTTTATTACACATAACTTAATTTGTAAACTAATTAATTTTGTTTTCTTTTCATATATGGATTTATTTGGTTATTATCAACATCTGGTGAAATCTTCAAGTCAACAGCACCTTTAGAAATGATTTCTAAGAAAATGGTGACATGTTGAATACTTATTTTCCCCACTGTATATGTGTATGTGTTTTATTTGACTGTACTATACATTATGTTAAAGGGATAGTTCACCCAAAACTGAAAGTTTACAATTTTTTTACTTACCCTTCATTTGTCAAAATGAAAAGAATGTTTTGCTTTATTTTAAAAAGAGCATCCATTGAATTCCATAGTATTTGTTTTTCCTTATATGTTTCTAACATTATACCTTTGTGTGATCAGCAGAAAAAACAATGGTTGTTGGTGAGTAAACTGGGTACATTTTCATTTTGGGGTTAACTATCTCCATAAGACAGCTCATATGACATGTAAGAACTCAGTTTATTACTCATGCTGTCTGACAGCCAACGTTTTGTAAGCTCAGTAAACTACATCAGGAGTTTAAACTGACAAGACTAAAACAAATGCAGAAGTTTTTGTTGTTGCTGTAGTAACGGACACACAAGCTGTAAAGTTACCACCCTTTTCTGGAAAGGGGCAGGTAACAGCAGCTCATTTGCAGTTTAAGAGACACCCACAAATATAGCATGCTGATGCTTGCAGATGCTACAGAATAAATGATCTCAGAAGTATTTTGAGCTGAAACTTTACAAACACCTATTAAGCACGTCAGCATTTTTCTCGGAAAACAGTGCTGTTGACTTAAATTTTCACCGGATGTCTGTAACAACCAAGTAGGTCAACATATGCAAAGAAAACAAATCTAGTTATTTACAAATTGAGTTATTATGTAATAAAAGGAAATGATGCAGGAAAAAAGTTTTGAACACATGAAGAAAGGGAGGTGTAGAAACGCAGTGAACGCCCAGACAGCAGCTGAAATCTCTCAGTAGTTCTTTTAGCAACCCTCTGCCCTTCATCTTTGTAAATTAATATTAGCTGCTTCAGTCCAACATCTAAATTAGCAGGATGATGAAGATGAAGCCAGGTTGGACTTTTCAGCAAGACAATGTTCCAAAACACAGCTAAAGAATCTCTCAAATGCTTTCAGAGAAAGAAAATCAAGCTGTAGAATGGACCAGCCAGTCATCTGACCTGAACTCAATAGATCAATAGAAAATACAGATTAGATTTGATAAACGAGACCCACAAAACCATCAAGATTTTTACACTCTGTTGAAGTCAAAGCAATGCATGTGACTTCATTCTCCATATGAGAGGTGTCTTTAAGCTGCCATCACCAAAAATAGCCTTTTATATAAAGTAAAGTACTAACTACATTTCAGTAGTTCAGAACTTTGCCCTTGTGTCATTCCATTGTTATTACACAAAACTAACTTTTCAGATTTTTTTGTTTTGTTTTTATGTTTGGATTTTTACCAAAACCTGGTTCAATTTCATGTCAACAGCTCCTTTAGAAATGTTATTCCCAAGAAAAAACATGATGTGTTCAATACTTATTTCCCTCATTGTATAAAAGCATGATATGACCCAGGGATGGGCAAACTCGATCCTGGAGGGCCGGTGTCCCTGCAGTTTTGCTCCAACCCTAATCAAACACACCTGCTTGTAGCTTTCTAGTGATCTTAAAGACACTAATTAGGGTGTTCAGGTGTGTTTGATTAGTGTTGGAGCAAAACTCTGCAGGGACACCGGCCCTTGAGGATCAAGTT
This sequence comes from Danio aesculapii, assembly GCF_903798145.1. Lineage (NCBI taxonomy): Eukaryota > Metazoa > Chordata > Actinopteri > Cypriniformes > Danionidae > Danio > Danio aesculapii. Next base: position 46,450,633 of record NC_079443.1, on the reverse strand, counting down.
TGCCCATGCCTGATATGACCCTTTAAAGTTGACAGAAAATTCAGTCATATGACTTCTGAAAACATTCAATGTGCTACACATCTTTTACGAAACTCAATTCACAGAATATTCTAATGCATAGAAAAGATATTACTTTAAAGAAAATAAAAATAAGATCATGACAAAAGTGTTTCATTTTTAAGCGATCTATCCCTTTCATTTGGAAACGTCTGTTCATATTCATACCCTCCCTTTTAAACGACCCAATTCCGGACCAAATGGGAATTTTATGAAGGAATCAGGCAATTAATCATTTCCTTTATAACTTGCAAAGGCACAAGGCATCGAAATAACCAAAGAAAAAAAAGAAGTTTGAGTAAATTACAACCATCCAGCATGATGCCATTATTGGCTGTACACTAAACACAGACTCAGACTCAACATTCTGTAAAAATCATCTGACCGTAATCATGTCATTTGAGAGTATTTAATTAGTTCCTGCAGTTAAGACAGACTCCTGTGTCTCTTCTAAATTACATTTCAACATGAAGTGCTCGTGTCCGGCATTGTCTAATTGCTCTAATTTCCCCATTAGAATCGAACAATAACTTCATGGATGAAAAATAAGCCATTTCACGTTTGACATCCATCATTTTCCAACATGTTGAGTCTGTCCTCAGTGCAGCGTAGACTTCTAATGAATACCATACCATAAAAAAAGTGGAAAACATGCCAATACTGAGAGCGGAGAGGATTCAGACAAAGACATTCCCTAGTGCACAACCCCAGACCCTTCTTTTGTTTCTTAAGAGCTTTCAGATGGTCCTGTACAAACCATAAGTACAGTATAGTAAATGTTCACAGACTGTACAGTTGAAAGCAAATTATTAGGCCTGCTATCATATTTTAATTCTTTTAAACATATTTCTCAAGAGCTGTTTAATGGAGAGAAGATATTTGCAACACATTTTAAAACATAATAGGTTTAATAACTAATTTCTAATAATTCTTTTTGTTTTGCCATGATGCACCCGCTTCAAATGTTATCACTCGATTGAATGGGCATTATCAGGGGTTTTCAGCTGATAGATATGGGCTAATAGGGGCCTTCTGCGTCTATTATAATAATGAGAAAAAAATAATGAGAAAAAACCAAATCTCCTACCACAGCTATGCTGATGACACTCAGATCTACCTAGCCTTACTGCCTAATGACTACAGCCCCATTGACACCCTCTGCCAATGCATTGATAAGATTAACAGTTGGATGTGCCAAAACTTTCTTCAGTTAAACAAAGAGAAAACTGAAGTGATTGCGTTTGGGAACAGGGATGAGGTTCTCAAGGTGAATGCGTACCTTGGCTCTAAGGGTCAAACAACAAAAAATAAGGTCAAGAATCTTGGTGTGACTCTGGAGTCAGATCTGAGTTTCAATAGTCATGTCAAAGCAGTTAGTAAATCTCAAAAACATTGCAAGAATTAGATGCTTTGTTGCCAGTGAAGACTTAGAGAAACTTGTTCATGCTTTTATCAGCAGCAGGATGGATTACTGTAACGGCCTCCTCACTGGCCTCCCCAAAAAGACAGTCAGACAGTTACAGCTCATCCAGAATGCTGCGGCCAGAATTCTGACCAGAACCAGGAAATCAGGGCACATCACACCTGTCCTCAGGTCTTTACACTGGCTCCCAGTTACATTCAGAATAGATTTTAAAGTATTATTACTGGTCTATAAATCACTAAATGGCCTAGGACCTCAGTACATTATAGATATGCTCACTGAATACAAACCTAACAGATCACTCAGATCTTTAGGATCAAATAAACTAGAAATTCCAAGAGTTCAGTCAAAGCAGGGTGAATCGGCTTTCAGCTACTACGCCCCTCGCTGCTGGAATCAGCTTCCAGAAATGATCAGATGTGCTCCAACATTAGGCATATTCAAATCAAGACTGAAAACACATCTGTTTAGCTGTGCCTTTACTGAATGAGCACTGTGCTACGTCCGACAGATCGCACTATTATGTTTTTTCTCTTCTTTTTCATTCTTTTATAACACATTTTATCTGTTTTTATGCTTATTTATTTTATAATTATTATTATTATTATAATTCATTTTTTTTTTTTTAACCATTTTTCTTATTTGTTTTTATTTCTCTTATACTTGTTTCTTTTATTCCTGTTTATGTAAAGCACTTTGAATTGCCACTGTGTATGAAATGTGCTATATAAATAAACTTGCCTTGCCTTGCCTATTAGTAGGCTCAGAGGTCTGTAATAATCATACATTCACACGGTTAATCAGCTATAGTAGTAGAGAAGACTCCGGATCCAGATCTGTTTTTACATTACTGTGATGGCTGGGTTTAGGGTTGGGGTAGGGGTAGACGTTAATAAAATACAATTAATGGGATGGAGCCAGTGGTGTAGTGGTTAGTGCGTCGACACATGCACTCTGGTGCTTACGGCAATCCGAGTTCGATTACCGCCTCGCGGTCCTATGCCGACCCTTCCCCTCTCTCTGCTCCCCACGCTTTCCTGTCAGTTCTCTTTACTGTCCGAATCATTAAAGGTGAAAACCCTCAAAAAACTATTATAAAAAAAAAAAACAATTAATGGGAAATTTAATAAATAATATTAATTATTCTTGTGGTTAATCAGCTATACTAACAGAGAAGACTCCAGATCCACATCTGTTTTAACATTACTGTGATGGTTGAGTTTAAGGTTGGGGTATGGGTAGACGTTAATAAAATACAATTAATGGCAAATTTAGTAAATAATAAATAATTCTTGTTAACTTCCGGCTGCAACCTTATCTATAGATGATTTACCATGTGAATGGATGATAACAGCCTTCTGAGAATACCACTGAATTGAGAAGGCCCCTACTGGCCCAAATCTATCAGCTGATAACCACTGATAATGCTCAACCGAGTGATAACATCATTCATTAATTTTCTTTTCGGGCTAGACCCTTTATTAATCCGGGGTCGCCACAGCGGAAAGAAACACCAACTTATCCAGCACATGCAGCGGATGCCCTTCCAGCCGCAACCCATTTCTGGGAAACATCCGAGTAATAACATTCAGTACATAATTATTTTGCAAGATACTAGTATTTAGCTTACAGTGTAATTTAAAGACATAACTAAGTTAATTAGACAAGTCATTGGAAAACAGTGGTTTGTTCTGTCAATACAATAGAAATAAAATGATTCAAATCTTTAAATTGGCTGATAATATTAGCCTTAAAAATGTGAAACTGTTTATTATAGTAAATACTGTGACAATTTAATTACTCTGTTAAATAAATCTTGGGAAATATGAGAAATAGAACAGATTGAAAAAATGATAAATAAAAAGCTTTAAATTGGCTAATAATTCATTCATTGCTTCATTTTCCTTCGGCTTAGTCCGTTTATTAATTTGGGGTCGCCACAGTAGAACAAACCACCAACTTATCCAGCATTTGTTTTACACAGCGGATGCCCTTCCAGCTGCAACCCATACACTCTCATTCACACACATATAATACAGAAAATTTTAGCTTACCCAATTCACCTGTACAGCATGTCTTTGGACTTGTGTGGGAAACCGGAGCACCCGGAGGAAACCCACGCAAACACAGGGAGAACTTGCAAACTCCACACAGATATGCCAACTGACCCAGCCGAGGTTCGAACCAGCGACCTTCTTGCTGTGAGGCGACTGTGCCACTGTGCCTCCCTGGCTAATAATACTGACCTAAAAAAAATTTAAACTGCTTTTATTCCAACCACATATTTTATAGAAAATACAATTTACTTGCTCTGTTAATCAGAACTTAAGAAATATTAGAAATAGATTAGATTGGAAAAAAAATTTATACATAAAAATCATTAAATTGGCTAATAATATTGACCTAAAAAACAAACTGCTTTTATTCCAACCAAAAATATTAAAGAAAATACTGTGACAATTTTCTTACTCTTCTAAAACAGAACTTGGGAAATATTACAAAAAGAATAGATTAAAAAAAAAAATAAAAAATCTGTAAATTTGCTAATAATATTGATCTCAAATAATTGTAAAACTTCCTTTATTTCAACCAAAAATGTTATAGAAAACACTGTGACAATTTCCTTGCTCTGTTAAACAGAACCTGGGAAATTTTAGAAATGGAATAGATTGGAAAAAATAAAAAACAACCTTTAAATTGTCTTTTATATTGACCTTTAAACATGTCAAACTGCTTTTATTCCAACCAAATATATTATAGAAAATACTGTGACAAATGCCTTGCTCTCTTAAACAAAACTTGGGAAATATTATTAATAGAATAGATTGAAAAACATTTATAAATAAAAATCTGTAAATTGACTAATAATATTGACCTAAAAAATGTAAAACTGCTTTTATGTCACGCTGGTGACTCAAGGCGAAGACAAAAGGTTAGGATCCAAGTGCATTTAATGGAGATTGTCATGCAGATAACAAGTGGTTAAATATAAAGGGAACATTCAAAATCATAGTCGTATAAGCACTAGGTCATACACAAATTAGCCATCCAAAAGTAACAAATAAACACAAAGAGAAAACGAAGACGCTCTCTGATGATAGAAAAGTGGAAGTGACAACCGGTGTGTGTCTTGCAGCATGTAGGGATTTGCAGTTAGTCTCTGAATTGTAGTTCACCAGCGATCTTCCTGGCAAAGATTGCTGGTAAATGTGACATTTTATTCCAACCAAAATATTCTAGAAAATACTGTGAACATTTTTTTTGCTCTGTTAAAATGAAAACAGAATTAAATTCCACAGGAGGAATAATGGTTGCAGTCATCTTTCCCTCGAATGCAGCCAAGTATAGATCTCCTGGAGGAAAACCTTCTCCAGAGTGCTAAGGACCTCATACTGGGTTTACCTTCCAACAAGACAATGACCTTGAGCACACAGCTAAAATAATGAAGGCTTCACAAAAACTCTGTGACTGTTCTTGAATGGCCCAACCAGAGCCCTGACTTGAGCATTGAGCATCTCTGGAGAGACCAAAAAATGTCTGTCCACCAACGTCCTGACAGAACAGGAGAGGATCTGCAAGAAGGAATGGCAGAGAATCCCCAAATCCAGGTGTGAAAAACCTGTTGCATCTTTTCCAAAAAAGACTCATGACTGTAATAGATCAAAAGAGTGCTTCTACTAAATACTGAGCAAAGGGGCTGAATACCATGTGATATTTCAGTTTTTCTTTTTTAATAAAGCTGAAAAAATGTCAACAATTATTTGTTTTTCTGTTAATATGGGGCGCTGTGTGGACATTAATGAGGAAAAAATGAACTTTTAGCAAATGGCTGCAATATAACAATTGGCAAAAATTGAGTGAAACATTTAAAGGGGTCTGAATTCTTTCCATAGCCACTGTATGTATATTTCTCAAACAATATTTTGGACTGGTAAAACTATGTAAACACCCTTGAGCAAGATCTATTTACTTAAAAGTAAAATGTGTAGTTGGTGCAACCAAACAAAGAACTGCGCATGGTTGGATTTGCTCTTCAGTGTTTGGACTCTCAGTAGTGAATATTAAACCAGAATGAACTGAGCTAAACTGAACTTAAACACTAAAAAATGAACTACTCTGTTCCTATTTACTGTGACCTTTTATGTGAAGCTGCTTTGACACAATCTACATTGTAAAAGCGTTATACAAATAAAGGTGAATTGAATTAAATTTAACTGAATTTAAATATATGGTAAAACTTAAGGTGACTATAAACTTTCATTTTTATTTATTTGTTTCATAACACTATGAACATTAAAACTAAATTAATGCATTTTTAATAAAGTAACAAATACCAAAAAAAGCCTATTTAATATTGCAACCACAAAACACAAATGAATTGTCATTTTACTACTAGGTTTTACTGGACTATTTGTCAGTAATAAAGATTTTAATCATTTGAAGTACAATAAAATGTTGTATGATCACTACTCATTTATATGCATCTTCATCAAACAGGTCAGAATAAGCATATTGTTTAAATTCACAAATATATCTGCTATGCTGAATGACGATAGAACAACATTTCACCCATATTTTGACAATTTATTTTCACAGAAAAGTATCTGAAGTGTGAAACTTATACAATCACCAGTGATCCAGCCCTTGCAGATCGCTGGCAAACACCCGAACTACACATCTGTCACTGAACTGGACTACATATACCATTATACACCTCACTTTCACACACGTTTGCCGAGTCTTGTTAATCGGTAAGAGAGCATTTTGACGAGTTACCCTTGTGTTTTTGACCCTTGTTTATGTTGTTTTGCCGCCTGCCCTGACCATTTACCTGTTTATAATGACTACTCTCTGAATTACCTTCATGCTCCAGTCTGTTCCTGTATTGACCTTGCCTGTATGACCATCCCAAAATAAAGCTGCATTTGGATCCTCACCTCTGTTACCTACTTACATCATTACAGAAACTGACATTTTGTGTGGAAATATGCTTTCTATGTACATTTTATTTGATGTGAACACCAGAGTGCAACATTTCATTAGTAAGATATAGGTACTAAAATAAAATTGTCAAATATTTTAGAAATAAACACTACAATGTATGCTAAAAGCAAGAACACACCATTTTTTTTGCTAATGAAACAAAACATTTAGTTCAAGATAGTCTAATATTATTTAGTACATTTTGCTATTATACTGTAAATGTTGCCACAGAAACAAGCAATCACTGTGCATGATCACGAGAACTGATCCAATCAGCTTTACACAACATAATTACCTCACAATTACAGCAATTCAAACATGACGTAAATGCATCATTAGGACAAAAACATACTTTATCCAAGCACACCAAATAAAATATCAGTGCTTGGCTATAGAACACACATTATGCAATGCAATCATGTGCACTTTAAGGAAACTATATAAAATCATATGCAATTGTTTTTATTGTTTTATATAGTGTGGCAACACACCCAGGGAAAGCTGCTTATTGGTCAGTTTCTCAGATTTGGGTTTGTTCACCTGCTCAAGCAAGGAATAAAAAGACATACTGTGCCTCTGTCCTTTAATCCTCTCTCTCTCCCTCTCTCTCTCTCTCTCTCTCTCTCTCTCTCTCTCTCTCTCTCTCTTAATTAAATTCAATAATTGCTTTATTGGCATTAGAAAAACATAGTGAACACAATAAATCAGGCATGTCCAAGCTCGGTCCTGGAGGGCCGGTGTCCTGCAAAGTTTAGTTCCAACCCCAATCAGATACACCTGGGCTAGCTAATCAAGCACTTACTAGGCTTTCTAGAAACATCCGTGCAGGTGTGTTGAGACAAGTTGGAGCTAAAATCTGCAGGACACCGGCCCTCCAGGACCGAGTTTGGACACCCCTGCAATAAATAGTAGTATAGTATTATAATATATAGTATAATAATAATAATAATAAGCAGCACGGTGCCGCAGTGGGTAGCACAATCGCCTCACAGCAAGAAGGTCGCTGGTTTGAGCCCCAGCTGGGTCAGTTGACATTTCTGTGTGGAGTTTGCAAGTTCTCCCCGCATGTCCCCATAGCTAATATTATAATTTTTTTATAACTCATCCGTTTCCTTTATATTTGGTTATTTCAAGTCTGCATAATAAGGGCGTGGCTACTTGAGCCACAGCTAGGTCTTGCTGGTCGCTGTCACCACCTCAGCTGATTAGCCGCTGAACTGGACATGTACATCGTATTTTTGTTTTGTTTTATGTGGCTTTACACAGTCAGTTGCCTTTTGGAAATATTTTCTACAATTATCAGATGATATAGCATGCTGTTGTGCATTTAATTGTGCTCACAAACCATTCGAGTAGCCTCTATTTCTCAGGTGAGTGAAATTATATACTTGTACTATCTCTATAAATTTATTGGATTTATTTCAAATCATTTATCATTTATGTTTTTCTTTAGACCTGTAATGCACTCCAGAATCTCACAGATTGATTAGCTGTAGGCTCTAGAACAGTCATCTAAAATGTTGTCATACAGTGTTATGCCGGGGTCACCAGTGTTATGCCTGGATTTTAGACTATATTTGAAGTGTTTGGAAGTAATTCAAGTTTTCCTCCAGTAGAAAAAATGTCGTAAGAACAATGTTTAGTGGCTCAATGTGTTACAACAGTGTTTTTTCAGTAAGATAAAATTTTTTTAGGGGGTTTCACTTTTATTGGGATAGGACAGTTGAGACTGTACAGACAGGAAAGTGTGGGGAGCAGAGATAGGGGAGGGATCGGCAAAGGACCTCGAGCCGGGAATCGAACTCGGGTCGCCACAAGCACCTCGGTGCTATGTGTCGACGCACTAACCACTAGCCTATTAGCACCGACACAACAGTGCTTTTAAAAGACTCAACACTTCATTGATATAGTGTACAACCAAGCACATGTGGTCAGAACACAAACGCATCGCAGGTATTGAAGTATTATTTAATTTCTCCCTAAGAAAAGCCAGTCTAAGCAAAATTCTTGCATGTGTCTGTAGCTACACTTATGCTCTGCCTCTTTACCCTTGTTTGGTTTCCCCCGGTTTGTGTGATAACGTGCAAACAAAATTGAGCCGATTTGCCACGCCTACTGGTAGCTTCTATTGCGTTCTTCAGAAACCTATGGGTGACGTCACAGATATAACATCCAAATCTTATAACAAAATATAAACTTATAAACAAAATAACCAAATAAGTGCTGGCACGTAACAGTAACATATTACAAGTATTTCATCAATTCATTCATTTTCCTTCAGCTTAGTCCCTGATTAATCAGGAATTGCACAGCAGAATGAACTGCCAACTACTCTGTCATATGTTTTACGCAGCGGATGCTCTTCCAGCCCCAACCCAGCATTGTGCTGGAAAACAATTCCATTCACCTTTATTTGTATAGCGCTTTTACAATGTAGATTGTGTCAAAGCAGCTGCACATAAAAATCATAGTAAATTGAAACAGTGTAGTTCATTTTTTTTTTTTTCTCTCATACACTCATAACACTCGCCTAGGTCGCCTCTGGATGCGCCGGCCCTGAGAATACGAAATCCTTCTTTTTTTCATGAGGCCAATTGAAAACCGAACTTGTAATTCAGCATTAAATATTTGACCTTTAAAATGTAAAACTCCAAAAGATTACCTAAACAAGATTACTACACTATAGGCTAGACTACGTTACAATGAAACTACCAATTTCATTTAATGCTGAAAACAAATTAACCAGAATAATATTTTATTATACCTCTTTTGTAATACTGATTTGTCGCTTTATTACTTATGTCCTTGACCAGTAAATCAGAAAAGTCCGCTTGCCAGCACTTTTGGTTTGGTTTTCAGAGCAGCTGCAAACTCCAGTAATAAACAGCGCTCATCAGTGCAACATGCGGGGTTGGACATTTCCATTTCTGTGCGGAGGGGGACTTTAAATTTGATTGACAAACTTACAATAGCTAAAGTGTTGTGTTAATCATCAACATTAAATTACATTCATACTACGCCTTACACCCGTTACATGTTTTCAATGTATTTTTTTCTTTGCTGCTATCTCCGTGGTCTCTGACCAGGGGGAGGCTAAGCCTTCCCCAGCCTTACACACGCTCCGCCTATGCTACAGCTGCACAGATTTAAGTTTAAATAACCAGAGGTATTTGCATTATTATTAAGTCCTTACATAGCAAAGACGTCATCCCAACACAGAAGCAGCGCTGCCATTTCTTTGAGCAAATGCAAATCTAGCGCCGTTTGTCATCATATCAATCGCTTCGTTGTGGAAAACCTGCTGTCAGTTCATTCCTCCTCCTCCTGACACAGTGTGGAAGTTGATATCCACCCGACACTGTTTAATCAGAACACCAACTGCTCCAGGGTAAAGCCATAAACAACCCAACTGGCGAGTGAATGGAGTAAATGAGCTGTTATTTGTGTTTTTTTTTTATAAGGAAAACAGAACAGTGGGTGTGCCTGTTCATGCCAGGTGCCGCAGCCGTCATGCTACAATGCCTTTATTTGGATAAGAGCTGCCGCAGCGCGTCTCCGAGGTTCATATCAGGATTCGTAGCTACCGCTGCAAAACAACAACATTTTACAGCGGTTGCTATGGAAGTGACCTCAAAGTAATCTCTAGTCCTTCAGCGGATTTGAAAACTGCACAGCGAACGTATACATGCAGTAAATCAGCATGTGTTTATTTTTAAGGTTATCCTGTCTGATGATGGCCAAGTGCATGATTACTGGAATTATGAATACCCTCTTCTAAAGCAGCACCGCAAGCTCTGTTCTGTTGCCTTTTAAGGTCTTTAATGCCTAATAGCTTATGCAACACATCAGACCTGGAGAACCAGAGCAAAACATTTTCTTTGCCCCCTTCAGCTTGCTTTCAAAACCCACCGACGGCACCGGATTCCTCAAGAGAAAAAACATTATCAGTCCCTTTCCAAGCTTTGGGCTGTGGTTGCATTGAGTTCATTGTCAAACTCCAAAATTAGTTTGTTTTAGATCTTAAAAATACCTATTGTTCTATTTGGAATATTTAAGTTAGATTTCATTTTTGATCAGAGCATATATTTTAAGCTGCCATATGGTCATGTTACAGCTCTCACATTTTACTTCCATAAGAAGCTCTTATTTCTGGCATTGGTATAAGATTGCAGAAGTTGTTTCAGGGTATATGCAGCAATACTAAAGGAAATTTCAATACCTTTTTAAGACTTTTAAAAAACCTTCTCAGAATATTTTAAGACCTCATCGCCACTTCAAGTTCTAATCAGTATCAAACCGTTAACATAATAAACAGTTGCTAATAAACATTTGTAGTTAAATAAATGAATATTTATACTCAGATAAGCTTGGAAAAAACAAATACTTTTTTATACCTTTAAAGGGCCTTAATTTTCTCAGAATTGGTTTATCAACGTTTAATACTTTTTAAGACCCAGCGACCACCCTGTTGTTTGGACTAGAAATGTACAGTTTTTAAAAGAAAGCTGAAGGGTCAAAGAAAATTCAATTTCTTTGAAGAGTATACAGTAATGAAGAGTATTTTCCCACCCAAATTAGTTTTATTTAAATGAAGCTGAACTGATGCTGTTTTAGCACAATTATCTGGTTATGTTTCATTATAATATACTATTTTCATAACTTTAACTTCTTATGGAAGTGAGAACTGTAACATGACCATATGACAGTTTAAAATATGATCTGATAAAAAGAAAAAAACTAAATTACAATTAAATTAAATATTCCAAATAGAACAATAAGTATTTCACTCCAAAAAAATTTGGAGTTTGACAATGAACACAATACAACCTCAGCTGTAAGCTTGGAAAGGCACTATACTGAAACCACATGGCAAACTCATTCATTCATTAATTTTCTTTTCAGCTTAGTCCCTTTATTAATCCGGGGTCGCAACTTATCAGCACATTTTACGCAGGGGATGCTCTTCCAGCCGCAACCCATCTCTGGGAAACATCTATACACACTCATTCACTACGGACAATTTAGCCTTCCCAATTCACCTGTACTGCATGTCTTTGGACACCCGGAGGAAACCCACGCAAACGCAGGGAGAACATGCAAACTCCACACAGAAACGCCAACTGACTCAGCCGAGGCTTGAACCAGCGACCTTCTTGCTGTGAGGCGACAGCACTACCTACTGCGCCACTGCGTCGCACATGACAAACTGTTTTAAAGTTAAAGGAAGCTGAACTGACACTGGTTTAGTAGAAATATGTCTGGCTATGTTCATTATCACAATGTATAGTATTTTCATTATTTAATAATGTGGTGCCACTCATGTTTTTCCAGCTGGGATGCTATGGTTACTTTGACTTGAAATACATGGCAGCAATAACTTTACATTCAATTTATCTTAGGTTTATTTGTATAGGGCTTTTCACAATAATCAGCATTCCAAAGCAGCTTTACAGGTGCACATTATTACATTACAGTCAAAATCAGAAAAGTTAGGTGTTGTGTTTAGGGTGGACAGTATAAAAAACATAGTTAACCTGCAATCATAGTGTATAGTGTCCTTTCCAAGTCTATGTGTATAATACATTTTCAATAAAGAATATTGGGGAAGGGGCCGCCCGGTGGTGCAGTGGGTAGCACAATTGCCTCACAGTAAGAAGGTCATGGGTTCGAGCCCCAGCTGGGTCAGTTGGGATTTCTGTTTGGAGTTTGCTCTGGTTTCCCCCACGAGTCAAAAGACATGCGCTATAGGTGAGTTAAATTATCTGTAGTGTATGTGTGTGAACGAGTTGGATGTTTAGCAGAGATGGGTTGCAGCTGGAAGGGAATCCGCTGTTTAAAACACTTGCTGGATAAGTTGATGGTTCATTCCGCTGTCCAGATTAATAAAGGGACTAAGCCGAAAAGAAAATGAATGAATGTATTTTTGTATTGCTTAAGATTTTGTGTTGGCTTGAAGTCTGTCTCTTCAAGTCCTCATAGGATGACTAAATGACTAAACAACCGCTATCAACATAACCCAGCAAACAATTTTGTATTTAATAGACATCTAAACGTAGACAGCTTGGCTAAAACAAGGCTAAACTTGGGCTGTCACTGAAAATCTAATAGACATCTAGGAATAGCCCAAAACTAGACTAGTCGTCAAATAGACAGATTCTTTATATGTGGTCATCCATTTATGTTTAATTGATGACTGGTCTAGTTTTGGCCTTTTCTTAGATGTCTATTAGATTTTCACTGACAGCCCAAATTTAGCCATGTTTTAGCCAAGACGACTATGTTTAGAAGTCTATTAGGCATCTATTAGACGTCTTTTAAAAACGACAAAAAAATGCGTGCTTGGAATGGTGTAAAACTCACCAGTTCCTTCCTAAAAAAAACAAAACATCGACAGTGCCTTTCCAAGCTTAAGGCTGTGGTTGTCAAACTCCAAAATGTGTTTGTTTTTAGATCTTTAAAATACCTATTGTTCTATTCAGAATATTTAATTTTTATTTTTTTTTGTTCTGTTTTGATTAGATCATATTTTTAGCTGCTTTGTAATTGTAATTATGAAGCATGATCATATATTTGTACTAGTGTCAGTTCAGCTTCATTTAACTAAAACTAATTTGGATGCAAAAATACTCTTAAGTACTGTATACTCTTCAAAGAAAAAATTTTCTTTGACCCTTCAGCTTTCTTTTAAAACTCACTGCTTTCCTCAAGAAAAACAAAACAAAATAACAACAACAACAACAAAACATCAACAGTGCCTTTCCAAGCTTAAGGCTGCAGTTGTCAAACTCTAAAATTAGTTTGTTTTTTAGATCTAAGATATAAAGCTGTCATTTGGCCATGTTCCAGCTCTCAGATTTTACTTTCATGAGAAATAATGAAAATAGTATATTTAGTAAGTATATAGTATATATGTACTCCCATCATTGCATTTTTAAGCTTAAGGCTGCATTTGTATTGTGCTCATTGTCAAATTCCAAAATTTGCTCATTTCAGAATTCTTTAATCTATTATTATTTTTCCACTTTTATTCTTTTTGTAAAAAAAAAAACTAATTAAATTAATAATACAATAAAATTAAATAAATAAATTAAATAATAAAATAAAATTAAATTATCTAAAATTCTGCGTCTGCTCCCACCAATGTCTTTCCAAGCAGGAGGATGTTGTTGCATTATGTTCATTGTCAAACTCCAAAATTTGCTAATTTCTAAAATACACTATTATTTTTTTGTAAAAATAAAATAAAATACTTTCACTTTTTTGATCAGATTATATTTGAAGCTGCCGTATACTAGAGCTCTCACATTATATTTCCATAATAAACAATGAAAATAGTATACATTGTAACCATGAAACATAACCAGACATTTGTACTATACAAGCATCTGTTTAGCTGTGCCTTTACTGAATGAGCACTGTGCTACGTCCGACAGATCGAACTACTATGTTTTTCTCTTCTTTTAATTCTTTTATAACACATTTTATCAGCTTTTATTTTATTTTTACCATTTCTATTATTTGTTTTATTTCTCTTATACTTGTTTCTTTTATTCCTGTTTATGTATAGCACTTTGAATTGCCACTGTGTATGAAATGTGCTATATAAATAAACTTGCCTTGCCTTGCCTTGCCTAAACATAAATGCGGGGGAAAGATAATATTCATCACTCCATAATCTTAAAAAAATAAATAATTTCTTTGCTCCCTTCAGCTTCCTTTCAAAACCCAGACAGCACCTGACAGTTTCCTCAAGAGAGAGAAAAAAAACAGTGTGGATTTTTCAATAATGGCTTCTTTAACACAACAGAAGCAAATGATATCATTATTCCCCACGAGCGAACGGTGCGCGCACGCATTTTCAAGTTTATTTGTTTAGACTTCTCCAGCTCATCTACACAGCCTGTGTGCTATTTAACCTGGGGAAATGCAATCCCTCATCAGGCTTTCAGTCAATCTAGCTGCGGAAAGCTGACCTCGGCAGTCAGACCGAGTGTTTATCAATGACTCCCACAGTTTCTTCGCCTACAGGCAAAGAAAAAGCCGCCCCCGACACCTGTCAATCAACTGCATTATGAGGATAAAGTGGCTTGAAACGCTGCTGGAAAAGTAAGACTGTCGCTGTGGCGCGGATGGGTGATCGACACCGAGTGTTCCTGCGCTCATTATTTCCATCGTTAAAACATGAAAATGCATGCCTGCAAACTTTACGACTCACACCGCACCTCTTTTGAGCACGCAAAGGTGTTTTCAGGTGCACAATAGATTAGATGCAGAATTCATTTCAATGTATAAAGAGCAAGCCTATAAATAAGATGAGCTCTGTTTTCAAAATTCAATTCAAATTACAGTCAAATGTGTCACATGTATCTAAAACTGTAATCTAACCGCTGAATTCAAAAACCCTTTAACTGCCCCATCAAGAAAAAAACTTTTGGATTACATTTCTTAACTCCTAATTTCGCTAGTTAACACACTCAATGCATTTTTTAACGACATATCCCATAATTTCTAAAATATTAACCTCTACCAAATGGTTGATTTGTCGATTTATGGTAAAATACACTGTAAAAAATGATTTGTTCATTCAACTTAACTTAGTTAAGTCATCTTGTTGCATTGACTCAGTTAAGTTGTATTGACTTAATAATCTAAGTTTTCTCAATTTAAAATGTTTAGTTGACTTAAATAATTATAAACTACTTAATTCAAGTTAACTGGACTTGCAAAGTTGAGTTTTAATAGGTTAACTTACATTATTAAGTTAGCAGAACTTGGCAAGTTTAGTTTAAATACATTAACTTGCATGTTAAAGTTCACTGAACTTAATTACCATATTTTCTCAATTAGGAACAATTTTTACAAAGTAATTAATAATAAAAGTAAAATTAATCTCAAAAGGAGAAAAAAATAAAATTAAAATAACTGTAAAAATCTAAAACACAGGCTCTGGGGGAAAAAAAAACAAGAAATACCTCACACTGCTAGAAATAATTCTATGAAGAAAAAAATAAATAAAGGCAAAACATATTTAATAAACAGTGTACACAATCAAGATCAGAGTAATCAGTAAATCTTGGAAATCTTTCAAAATTATTTGTCTACTGCCGCTTAAATTTTTGTTTACTGTGTGCATTTGATGGGATATATTTGGTAAAATCTCAACTGTATTAAGTCAGTTTTTTCTGGGAAAGTGCTGAAAACTTGCATTTATGTAAATTTTTGTGAATATTTTTCTTAAATACTAGTCTACTGTAAACATACAAAAAAGACCTGTTGTAAGTCAGTCTGGCCTCTGGGAATGCGCTGCAACCTTTAGATTGAGAAAATTACATTAGGGTAAATTATTGTAAATATTTGTTCTTAAATATTTGACTACTGTACATTTATGAATGGAAACACTGGTAAAATCTCACCTTTAAAAAGTCAGTCTGCTCTCATGGAACAACCTTTAAAATGAGAAAAGAACATTTAAATTAATTACTGTTAATATATTTCCAAAATATCTTCTACTGTATATCAATGGGAGATCCATTAAAATCTATATAAAAATACCTTTAGTAGATTAGTCAGGGAACTAGAAAAGTACTATTTTTTATACACATAGGGAGATATTGAAAATTCAAACCTAAAACTTTACTAAGCATTATAAATGTGGACAAACTCCACCTGCATTAGCAAAGGTCTAATCTGCTTTAGAAACATTTATACTGGGAACAATACATTGACAATCCGTTCATATGTGTCATTTTACGAGTTATAACACAAATTTGAAGAAGCTTTACTTACCAAATGTGATGACTAAACAATTTACAAATTTGGTGAAAAATATCCCATGTGTCTGACTTCTGGTATTAAACTGGCAGTTGGCAAATTCACTTAATGATGCATATTCCGCCACCTGCTGGATTGGAAGTATTGGGCGCAACTTAAAGGACGGTGGTTCAGCATATGTTTTTAAGTTGAGTCAACAAACACTATTAGAGACTAGTTGATAAAATATATTTTATTTGCATAAATTAGACTTTGGCATGCTAAAATGACTTGATTTAGATTGTGTTATGTCCACATGCCTCCTCATTCATTACACTGTTTTGTGTGTTGTGTATGAGCTTGACCAATGTGCATGAGCAAATGGGTTGTGTTGCATGGCAATTAGTTATTATTTGACGTTTTTTATTATTTGAATTATGACTTTTCAGGGCTCAAAATGGAGGATTTACCAAATTTATCTCTGACCAAACCAAAAATAAATAATTATTTCTTAGCCACAAATTTAAAATGTGTCAAAATATAGCTGTATACATGCACTTTTTCAGGGTATATGGAGGAATTCTGAAGGTAATTTCAATACCTTTTTAAGACTTTTTAAAAACCTTCTCAGAATATTTGAAGACCTCGTCGGGATTTCAAGTTCTAATCAGTATCAGTACCTTTAACTTAATAAACAGTTGCTAATAAACAGTTGTAGTTAAATAAATGAATGGAGCACAACCTTGCAACAGACCTCAGATAAGCTCAGAAGAAACAAACCTTGAAAGAATAAATTACGTGGTTGTTATCAGCAACAGGCTTCAGCCACTATTTAAACACGTCTTTCTCCAACCAGAGGTGGCAAACTTACATTATCCCATTTCTGTT
Organism: Danio aesculapii; assembly: GCF_903798145.1. Classification (NCBI taxonomy): domain Eukaryota; kingdom Metazoa; phylum Chordata; class Actinopteri; order Cypriniformes; family Danionidae; genus Danio; species Danio aesculapii. Next base: position 46,433,532 of record NC_079443.1, on the reverse strand, counting down.
TTGCTCTATGGCAGGGCTATTCAACTAGTTTGTCATGGGGGCCAGTTCATGAAAAGCATCCCAAATGAGGGGCCAGAGAGATATGACTTGGAATATGAGTGATGACACAACAGCATATAAGAGGCCATATGTTGTATTTTTGCTCCTTAAGACTCCCACGTTGGCTTTTTCTACATAAAAATTTTGATATATTGTATTTTGAAACTACATAACATCAGTGCATTGTACAATGTGGCTTTTTTTTTCAAACATTCAAATGTATTTCGAAGCACAACAAAAGCAGAGCATTGCTTAAGTAGGTTTCTTCTACATTCAGACACATTCATATGTTATGTTTTCAACTGCATCACAATTATGGAGGCAACGATTATAGATTTTGGTTGTACAATTATATAGTCTGAAGAATAAACATGGTTTCACAGTTATCACGTCTAATGTATATTTAAGCTTTATATTAGGTAAGTATTTAAATGAACTGTTGTTATCATCTGCGTTCATACATTATCATTTTGATAATTTGTAATAATTTGTCTAACATATCTTTTGCTTACATTGCACTGAAAGCCACGCACAACTCTCACCGATAAAGCGTGAGATGTTTTCTTCTCGGTGTGTCTGGGAGGCGCGAGTGTCTCGCTCCGCTTGCGCAAGCATATTGGCATATATTCTTACATTGGAAATAACAAATTTGAGCACGGAAAAGACGCGATATGTAAACGGCCTGCTGCTTTAGTTAATCCAGTGTGTGTGCGTATTAGCCTTGGTGTATCTATAAGCTTGGAGCTTTAAACTAGCGCACAGGTGGCATAAATTTGTTTAGTTGCAGCAGTTTCATTCCGTGCAACAGAAACGCGGTGTTGAGAAGCCTTTAAGATTAAGTATCAAAATGTTTTCGGCTGCTTGCGCCATTCACTTGCTTAATGTCAGGTGACTCACGTTCTGCACAGCCTTCATCTGCAGCTCGTGCTGTTTTGAACAAATGCACGTCACCATCACTATAGCGGCCGTTTTTCAACTGAACAAAATTTACTTTTGATGTCGTGGTCACACTATTTGGAGGGCCAAAACAAATTGGCACGCGGGCCAAGTTCTGCCCACAGGCCACCAATTGAATAGCCCAGTTTTATGGTTTCACTACATGTGGAGAGCGGCACATCACCGTCCTGCGCTTGTCTGAGGTGAACTGAAAGAGGGGGGGTTTCATGACCCTTTAAAACAGTGTTTGGAGGAGTGAAGAGCATGAGACTGATTCCTGTGACGCTCCAGGGACAGACGAGTCTTCGCTGAGGTCCAGCTTCCAGCCTCCACTGCTGAGACTGCAGCTCTGCACAACACGTTTGGCCAGCGGAGAAATTGAAATGGTCGTGCCCAACTGAGTCTGATTTCTCTCGAGGTTTTTTTTTCTTTACTTTCACCAACTGGTGAAGTTTTTTTCCATCGCCGATGTTTCCACTAGCTTGCTCTTCAGTGTTTGGACTCTCAGTAGTGATTATTAAACCACACTGAACTGAGCTGAACTGAACTGAACTTAAACACTAAAAACTGAACTACACTGTTCCAATTTACTATGATCTTTTATGTGAAGCTTCTTTGACACAATCTACATTGTAAAAGCGCTATACAAATAAAGGTGAATTGAATTGAATGGTTTTAGAATGAAAATGACCAACATCTGAGCTCATCTGAGCAACAACATGTGCATTGAGCCGACTTGCCCAGGTGAGAGCTGCACACGTCAGACAATTCATCAAGGATCTACCACTGGATCTAATCTCACTATATTTGTAAACGTGATATTTAATTCATCTTGTTGTCTATATCTAACGACATATTCCCCGACTTTGGTCTTTTGAATGATTACCTGTTCTCAGGTAACTTGTTTTGGCTGAGCATAAAGAGTTATATATTATATTAATATACTATAAATTAATACATATAATACATTAATTAATGTAACCGTGTACACCAATTCAGACAAATTGACTGAGCCATTGCAGAGATGTATGGATGCAGTCCTCCAAGCTCATGCGAGTCATACACAATATTAATTCTTTTTCCACTGCTTCATGACATTATATTCTATACTGTACATAATTTCTGTTGAGTGACAATACTTTTGTCTAGACAAAGTCAGACCTTACTGTCATATTTAAATAATCAAAAATCAAGGCATGATCATATTTTATTTAGGTAAAATAAGAGTAATCTAGAGGCCTTTGCCTTTCATATAAGCTACTTCAGATACCAAATGATCAACTAGAAGTCAAGGTATTATTTGTAGTTCCTAAAACTTGAATAGGAGACAAGACTTTTGTCAGATAGTGTAATCTGATCCTCATATGGAAACACATAAACTGAGAAAGGGTGTTAGGTTGTGCTCTACTCTGCCCTGCTAGATCAGATTTCGATGTGAACAATATGAGCATATTTCTCATTCTTTCACTTATGTCATCCCCATTTATTATATAGGTCCTACCGCATGCATGTCAACAAGTGTCTATTGGTAATCCTTCTAAGGAATTTTAGGATACGCACCTGAGACAAAGCAGTTACATCTCTCTCTTGGAACAGCAACCTGCATGACAGACTAACCTCAGGAATGAGAAAAATCACTGTGATGTTTGTAATATTCCAGTGGAGAAACTTCCTTCGTCTTTTAAAGGCAACTAATTATAGAGAAAGATCTGCAACAATGGCTATACACCATGTTAGCAGTTTTTATTTACTGAGTCACAACCAGATCCAGACCATGCGATTAGTTCCATGTGGACGATGAATCGCTTCTCATAAATTCTCATAATGTAATTGTAAACATGCTGTACTGCTTTCAAACTAAAACGATGGTACTATAGTGGCGAACTATAGCAACCCACAATCTAAGGAGTGCTTGAGGACAACAGATCGATTACAAAGAAATACACTACACATAAAACACTGACATTGCAAACCAAGTACTGTGAGAACTGACAGATTATAAACACAGGGATGAATGATAATCACTGCATCCAGTGCGTTACACAACTAAAAATCATGGAAAGAAATTAACAATGAGAACTTGACTAAAACCTAAAAGGACATTTAGGACAAAAGGACATTTCCAAAAGAGGGATTTGATTTGAGTGACAAATATTTTAATTGTCTAAAGGCTTGTCATACTCGAAAGCAATGTCTATTTCAGGTATGGTACTGTATGTTTATCAAATTATATTGTTTAATGACATATTGTTAGGTTTTAAAACAAAGAGTGGAAAAATAATGTTATCTAAGACAGTGTTTCTCAACCACGTTCCTGGAGGACCACCATCACTGCAATTTTTGCTGATGTCTCCTTTGTCTGTCACACCTATTACAGGTCTTTCAGTCTGTGCTAATGAGCTGATGATCTGAATCAGGCAACTCAGGCTCATCTGAAAACGTACCCTTATATACATCTCTGGAGAGTGCCAAATACGTCCCAGGAGGTAGGTACGTTGTTTTGCACTTTTTGTTTTTCGCAAATCCACCAGAGGGCGCTGTGTACGCTTTTTGAGATCTCAAATTTCTTTAGCGAATGCCATTTGCACCTGCTCTTCTTGCATAAATCCACTAGATGCCGCTGTCGACTGACTAACTGACAGATCGACTGAGCCACCCTCCTTCTTTCCTAAACCCAACCGGTAGTGTTTTCAAAAACAATAAAAAAAAAAAGCCTGATTTTTACCACGTTTTCAGATTTTACCACATCCTCACCCTGTTATGTACTTGTTTATTTTATTTTTTGGCTTTTGTTTTTGTCTTATCTGCTTTCTAGAACCGTTCTTCACTGGACTCGAATCCTGTCGTCACAGTCAACTCCACTCCACGTCACAAGCCAATGTACACGGTGAGCCACTGGACAAACTGGTAATGGCAGAAAAGCCGTCCATTCGGAGTTAAGCGGTCAGCTGGTAAGCGTGAAATGGAATGGCATCATGCCCCCTCATAGTGTTCATTTTAAAGACAAAATGCAACCATATGTATACTGGCTACATAATTCGTGATCTCCAGAAATATATATATAGGTAATTTGTCAGAATGAGCCTATGTTGGAATCAGGTGTGTTTGGTTAAGGAGACATAGGAAATGTGCAGATCTGGTGGTCCTTCAGGAACGTGGTTGAGAAACACTGATTTAATATACATACATAGCTATCAACACATATATTTAACACAAGAAAGACATTTTGATGGGTTGATGGATTTATGTGGAAGAAAGGGTCACAACACAATACAGCATGAAGGAGAAAGGATGAAATGTAAAACTACTCTGACTGTGTACGTCTGAAAGACGAAAGTCCTATACACCAAGGATGCCTTGAGGGCAGAGTTGGGTGTAACGCGTTACTGTATTTTAATAACATTTTTGAGGAACGCAGTAATTTAACAAATTACATTTTAAATGGGTGAAATGTGATTACAGTTACTAAAGTAAATATAATTAAGTTACTTGCGTAACAAATATAGCTTTTAGAAGAATAAAATCATTGTTTTAAATCATGTTTCCTGCTGCAACGTCAGCACTTTTAAATTGCCTGAGAACGCGAGCTGAAATGGCTGCTTCTTCAAGGGGAAATACAGACATTACATTGATTTCATTGAGCACAAAAAACTAAAATATTGCTGTGAAATGCAGTCTGTGTCCAGTCTCTAAAGAAAATTCAACTGCTTATAACTCGACCAGCAACTTGTTCAGCACAAGAACAGAAAGCATTCTATGACAATACTCGTCACCAAGGAGGACACCGGCGCCCAAAAACACAGCAGTCTAACTCAGCCTAAACAGGCTAAATAAAAATTTTGTGCAGGATCGAGAGTGAAGGTACCTTCTGAATGTGAAGAGCTTATGGGGCCATTCACATATCGCGTCTTTTGTGCGCGCAAATTCATAATTTCCAATGGAGGTGCGCGGCTTCCGCACACATATTCGGAGCGCATATTGCACACGCTCGCATTTTCCAGGCACCCCAGTTGAAAACCACGAGTCACACAACAAGAACTGACTGAGCAGCTTCATGCTTTGTATGAATAATTCACATTTCGGTAGACTAATTACCTCAGACAAAAACAAAACACCCAAACACTGCAGTGCTTTTTCATACTATGCATGTCAATGGTTACAGGTATTTAGTATTCTTCATGTCTTCTGTTGTGTTAAAAAAAGACAAATAGGTTTGGAACGGGTTTGGAAGTGAATGATGAGAGAATGTTTTGGCCGAACTTTTTGAATATGTCAACCCAATGTAATGTGTTTCAATATGAATATTAAATTACTGAAAGAGCTGCAGTTTATTTAGTATTTTTATAGGTTTATTTTATACGTTTTAAAAGTAACTTCAAAGTAAAGTAATTAGTAATCTGATTACTTTTTACATGACGTAATTAGTAATGTAATCAGATTACAATTTTCTAAATTTTCTACAATTTTCTAACTAATTTTGTAACTTGTAACCTATTGCCAACACTGAATGAGGGTGAGTTAATTATGGGGAACTATTACTTTAATGTGTCTTGGATGCTAAAACTGGATGTTAAAATTTTAAATACATAAAATACATTTACAATGTCACGACACCTATGACAGATATGAAGTTTTGGACCTTTTTGGGAACTACTTCATGAATGCTGAAAAATTCATGCATATTTCAGTCAGTACTTTTACAGAACATCACTACGGTACAAATAACCTGCAATATGTACACCTTGTGACCTGCTCTCATAAATAGGCCATGAAGAAAGCTCTCAACATCTGCGCTCATTCTGTGCTGGAAAGCCAAAAATGTGCTGTCTGTATTACAGTGTTTTCTGCGGTGTCCTTGGAGACAGACGTAAACCAGCTCGAGAGTGTATTTATGTTGACTGATTAATCACAGCGAGGTGGCCACAGAGGAGCTGAATCTAAACTAGTCCTGTCTCATAAACCACCTTCTATGGGTCACCAAAACAGGGGTACAAACAGAGGTGCAAAATATCACAACCACATAATTTCTCTAGTTGTTTTCCAAATATACAGGCAATTAAGAACAATAATTCAACCTAATGACTTGTTTAAAGGAACAGTTCAAAATGAACATTCTGCAATTATGTTAAAACACAAAAGGAGCCACTCTGAAGAATCATCATGCAGATCTTAACTATAAACAACAGCAAAGAGGAATTTAATAGAGTTGGATTAAGTTAGTTTCACAACTTCCTTCACAATTTTTATGGGTTTTCATCTATCCAAAGAAAAAACACTTCAATATTCTCATATAAGTATTGCACAGTCAGCAAATTTTTTTTTGCAGTGTCTGAAACAGTTCATTTAAGGATCCATTCTCTACTCTGATTAGCCAGATCTGTATTGACTGCGTCAAATACATTTATCATACACATTGATCTGTAAAATATTTACATTCAGAAGCAGCTACATTGCAAACTACAGGAAAGTTCATCTAGATAAAAAACAGCAAGTTTATCCACAGCAATATCACCCTGCAGCCAAAGACCCACTGACTTCACACAAGACTCACTGAAGCTAAGCAGGGCTGAGCCTGGTCAGTACTTGGATGGGAGACCACATGGGAAAACTAGGTTGCTGTTGGCATTGGCGTTAGTAAGGCCAGTAGGGGGCGCTCAATTTGCGGTCTGTGTGAGTCTTAATGCCCCAATAAAGTGAAGGGGACACTATACTGTCAGTGAGCACCGTCTTTCAGAAGAGACCTGACTCACTGTGGTCATTAAAAATCTCATGGCACTTCTTGTAAAGAAGTAATTGCCTCCCAATCATCCCCATCCATCGAATTGGCTCTATCACTGTCTCTCCACTCTCCCTATAGCTGGTGTGTGGTGAGCACACTGGCGCCGTTGTCCTGTGGTGGCCGACGCATCATCCAAGTGGATGCTGCACACTGGTGGTGGTGTGGAGAGACACCCTCATGATTGTTAAGCGCTTTGGGTGTATGACCATACACAATAAATGCACTTTATAAATACACATTACATTACATCTTTTCGTTCATGGAAGGGTTGCACACCAGCTCTTTTCACTTGGAGAACTACATTAGTGAACATTTTTGAAGTGCTTGACATTGAACATAATTATTCTCAATTGTTTCTAATTCATCAGAGGTTGCCACAGAGGAATGAACCACCAACTATTCCGGCATATGTTTTACGCAGCGGATGCCCTTCCAGCTGCAACCCATTACTGGGAAACACCCATACACACTCATTTACACACACACACTAGGACAAATTTAGTTTATTCAATTCACCTATACCGCATATCTTTGGACGGTGGGGGAAACTGGGGAACCCAGAGGACACCCCTCGCAAACATGGAGAGAACATGCAAACTCCACACAGAAACGCAGACCCAGCCGAGACGCGAACCAGCGACCTTCTTGCTGTGAGGCGACAGTGCTAACCACTGAGCCACCGTGTCGCCTTTTTTTCAACTGTATTACTGACATGCATTTTCTAATTAAAAAGATTTAAAGGCACAGTGTGTCATTTTCACCACTCGAGGGTGCGTGTTTAAAACAAACCAAGGCGTAGTTTGATGATGCTGTGGATTCGTGTAGAATCATGGGAGTTGTGGTCTTTATTACATCCTATGAGACTCCTGCAGATATCATGTTGATGGATGAGTTAAAGTATTTAACAATTATTATAATAGTAGAAGTAGAGTAAGACAGTAAACTGTCGAAGTGATTAAGAGCGTTGAATCAATTGCTGATGAAAGTTGAACGTGACGCAACACAAACCAACAAAGCTGCCTCAATCCGACGCTTTTGGTTTTTCTGCTCGTGATCATGTTTTATCATACTGAATATATTTTAGGCTTCTGTTATAATGCCGCTCTGTGCCGTCTAATAAAACACACAACATATTAAGACATTTTAAGAAATCGAGGGTGGGTGTGTGATGCCATTAGAATTACCACACAAGACATGGTCCACCATATCACTAGCTGAAATTTCTTATTTCTCTGAATTTGCTTTTTTAAATTTTTGATAATACATATAATTCAGCAACACAGTATAACACTTTTTTTGGATATTTTAATGATGAAAAAAGCAACATATTGTGCCTTAACATGCATAAATTACAGTGTGCCATTTTAAGTTCATAGGGATTTCGAAGGCTCCAGAAGCTGGTGGCAGCAGCATCTGGCTTAGCAGAGCTGCATATGTAATATTAATACTACAACACGCTTTGTCTCTCAGAAGTGTATATTTGGCTTGAGTTGAGAGTTGCTGAAGCATGAGCTGAGATGCAGATGTACATTTACTTTCATTTGGAACAGTACCACCTAGAAAACTGTAAAAACCACAAGTATAGTATAAAACTGTTCTGTGCCAAAAGGAAGCCCTATGTTAACAGTGTCCAGAAGCACCATCGACTTCTGCGGGCTCTGAGGCATCTCAAAGTGGAAACGTGTACTGTGGTCAGATGAATTAGTATTTCACGTATTTTTTGGGAGAACTGAACGCTGTGTGCTTCGGAATGAGAAGAAAAGGATCATTCAGACTGTTATAAGCAAGAAGTCCAAAAGCCAGGGTCTGTAGATAGCACCATTAATGCTGAAAAGTACATAGAGATTTTGGAGCACAATATGCTGCCTTTTTATCCAGGGATGCCCATGCATATTTCAACAAGACAATGCAAAACCACATTCTGCACAGATTACAAAGTCCTGCCTGTGGAGGAAAAGGATACAGGTACTTGACTGGGCTTCCTGCAGTCCCGACCTGTCTTCAATAGAGAAAGTGTGGCGCACTTTGAAGCGAAAAATACGACAACGAAGACTCCGTACTGTTGTCCACCTTAAAACTTGTTTGCAGGAAGAATGGGACAAAATTACACCTGAAACACATCATCACTTGGTGTCTTCAGTACCCAATCATCTTTAAAATGTTGTGAAAAGGAATGGCAGCATTACAAAGTGGTAAATGCTTACTGTTCCAACTTTTTTGGAAATGTGTTGCAAGAACAAAAATTGGAAAACGTGTTTATTTAGAAAAAAACTATAATGAGGAACACATTAAACAATGTTGATTGTATTGTCTGCAATGAAATACAAGTCAAAGTAAATTTAGAAATCACTACATTCTTTTTTATTTGCGTTTTCTATACTGTCCCAACCTTTTCTGATTTGGGGTTGTAAATAAAAGGTGAAAAATATTTTTCTCACAATCATGCCTCTAATTATCTTTTGGGTGAAACCTGTGTCATTTCTGGTCAAAAGAAATTGCTGGTTAAATAAAAGTAACTTGAAGTGAGAATTTGCCAGAGGTATGAATAATTTCAGGCTTGACTGTATAACTTCCTTTGTGTTCAACAGAAGAAACTAATTCAAATAGGTTTAGAAAAAGTGGAGGGAGTTTAAATGATGACTGAATGTTCATTTTGGGGTAAACTATGCCTTTGTGTCAGAATCTGGAACATTTACTCCATGGCATGTTTAGTTTGGGCACAGAAGTTGGTCTGTGATCATCTTAACAAGCTGGTTTTGGCCCACTTGAAAACTCTGGACAGACAAGTTAACACAACAGACCAACAATGCAGTCTTTATCACAATGTATAATTCTTTATTATGCACACAGTATTAAAAACAGCAGTGTTTTTTTACTCAAACAGAAAAAATCACGGTTTAACCTGAAGCGAAGATGAACAGAAACTGCTAGAAATTGTCTAAAAAATATAAAATATGGTTTAAGCCTGGAATGATGCTTAAATTGATAAAATACTACAATAACAGCTACTGTGAAAGCTACAATAAGCACAGGAAGCTGCTCTCAGTCCAGTCTAATGGATGACTGATATTGGCAGAATCCTGGAACATAAACAGGTGTGCTCTGTTCCAGAACAAAACAAATGATCCACACCTGTGAAAACTCCAAAGAGACCGAAGAGAATAGCAGTGCTATCAGTTAGACAAATGTCATTGCACCAGTGTGACCTCTACTAAAATTTAGTTGCAAAAAATTTACAAAATGCAAACATTTAGTCACAGTCTGGAGCCTTGAGTGACCAGCACAATTTTATTGTGTGGAACCTACACTTTCAGAAATAAAGGTACGCAAGCTGTCACTGGGCTGGTACCTTTTCAATAGGTACAAATTTGTACCTAAAACGTCCATATAATACCTCAAGGATACATACTAGTACCTAAAAAGTACCTTTTTGAAAAAGTACCACCCCAGTGACAGCTCACAAACTTTCATTTCTGAGAGTGTACTGTAACCTCTGATTAGCTGTTTTAAAGGTTACTATAGGTCAAACAATATACAAACTATGTTTCTAATTTGACTTTACTTTTAGGCTATATGTAGAAACAAACACATATTTTACAAGAAACGTGTCTTGTGAACAGTTACGGTGCTGTAGATCTGCCAGTTTCAGACTGTTGAATGATTTTTTATTTTTTTGCATAGACTGATTCACTCAAAAAATGACGTTTATTGTTTGTTCAAACTACTTATTTAAAATGAACTGAAACAACACAAATCTGGAGTATTTTTTGGGGGACAACTTAATTGCCCAATCCACTTAAACTTGTGAAAACGATTAAGTTACCTTTATTCCTTCATGTTGCCCAACACAAACCGATTGTGTGTAACCCAGCATTTTTCACAGTGTTGGTGCAATTATGCATTCACAATGGTATGAACCATTATAGGGGTAGTGGAATGTAAATGTATACTATCTATTAGTTTCATTACTAATATTATTAAGATAAAGATTAGAGAAAACAATTTCTCACAATTAAAAGGCTGACCACCCATAAATCTTGTTTTGACGTTCTTCAGAGGGGATGGTTCAAAACCCCCTGTAATTCGCACCCTGATATAAACAATATTGAATGTGTTTTGACAATAAACATATAGCATAAAGGTTTAAAACAACATGAGTTAAGTTGGATTTCTGGGAGATCCCTTTAAAGTTAGCACTTTGTAAAAAAAAAAAAATCTTACAGCCTTAAATTGTTTAGTTGAGTCAAATGAAATTTTCGAATCTTCCATCTTACATTAGTCAAACTGGCTTAAAAAATTAAAGGTGCTGTATGTAAGTTTTGGACTCTTTTAAAGCATAAAAATACCAAAATATGCTTGCAGATATTTAAGAAACATGCCAAGTAAACATACTTGTTTATCTGAAAAACAATGCTGAAGTCAGATATTCTGCTTTGAAAATGTGTTTTCCGTGCCGAACGGCTGTGTTTGTTTTGGTCATTTAACCCACCCCCTGCCAGTTTAGCCAATTATATTTTAACATCTCGGGTTACCTTGGTGGAAAACCGCGTATTTCATTCATTCATTCGGAAAGGCTCTAAAAGCATTCGTCCGTGACCGAAATGCAACCTCCGGTGGACAGTAGCAGACTCCGAAATGAGACGCAGATTCAGTTCCACATGAGGTTATTCATTAGCAAATGATGTAAATATTACAAATGTAAACATTAGTTGGGCAGGTTACATTGTAAGCGCACTTCCTACCAACACGTTTCGTGATGAGATACACAGTGATAAGCAATTTGGCTGTTTGCACCAGACAAAACAAGACATAAATTTAAATACAGCCATTCAGAAGCACAGAATATGCACTCACTCATGAAATGATAAGGTTTATAACCTATTTAATACATATTAACCCTCTTTAACATTATTAAATGTACATGCTGAATCACTCATATGTGTGTGGTTCTAAAGTTAAATTTTAAATGGTTTATTTTATTTTTAAGACCTGAGGTGAACTATCTGCTGCTGCGTTCAGTAGTATGGAAATAAATGTCATGTAAAATGGCATTCAACTCACATTATTAGCATTTAACACTGAATAAAGCACATAAGGTGTACCTGAGGTGATCATTGTCAGTTTTCTGTCGTTCAGCTGCAAGAAATAGAAGCCGTTTCTAATATATCAATTTGAGGTGTTGGTTAGGACAAAAACTCTTTTTAATATGGAAAATATTCTTTCTATCGGGTGCCATCGCTTTTATTTGAAATACGGTTTAAATCACTTGCTCCTGTCCTCAATCTGGCAATCTGCGCTTGCGTTTGTTTTGATCCAGAAGTGCAATACCTAGTTCAACCACTGGGTGTCAAACTTACATAGGGCACTTTTAAGTTAAAACCTTATTTAACTGTAAAACATTAGTTGAAACCTGATTAACACATTAGAATAAATTAAAGTAATTAAAAAAAAAAACATTTGTTATCGTGACTTTTTGTCATGTCATTGTATACAGTGCATGTCATTTTAATTCTTCTAAATACTGAGTAGGGGTGGGGTTTATTTTTGTGCTTTTTTGATGTTTATTTCTGTGCTTCTCCTCTCATCTTTCACTCATAGCAAACTAATGGTTGGGTCCAGGGGCATTGCTAGACATAAAGCTCTACTGGGGCACGCCCCCCTCTCAAAAAAAACAAAACAAAAAAAAAATTAATAAATTATATATATATATATATATATATATATATATATATATATATATATATATATATATATATATATGCACAAAACTATTTATTTTAAATAAACTAAGTATTATTGTTATTATACAACTATTATTCTAAATAATTAATCCTAAATGTAACCCGAAAATAATCATTTAAGAAATCTTTTGCATGAATATTAATTTCATTTGAATGAAATTCTATATAGACAATTTTATTGAATACAAAAAAAGATGTTTTATAAAATTATCTGTTTTTTTAGACTTGACACATGGCAGAGAATTAGCTTTATTAAGTTTTACCTCCCTGACTTGTCATCACTTCCTTCATACAACAAAATCTATCAGGAGGCATGCTTAGTAAAGGTCACCATCATACTATTTAAATTTTAGCTTTGTCGACTGCGTGCCGACACCTCCGCATAAAAGACTGTTAATGGCGATTTTGCAACGCATGAGCAGCGCGTTGGCAGCGGGTGTTTTTTTCGGCATGCATGTTAATAACCGGGACTCGCACCAGGAGAAGAGCAGCGCGTTAGGGTCTAGCAGGAGCCAGGAGGGGTGTGGGAGGCGCGCGGGTTTGTTTTTTCTGCGTGCATGCAGAGAGTTTGCTTTTTGCTTAAACTACATTGCTTTCACCAGCGTTGTTTCGGTTGCACATGGAGAGTAACGTCTTTATTCCGGGATTACCACTCTTAATAAATACACTTGCATATGAAGTGATTCATATCTCATATCTCAAAGCATTTACTAGGGCACGTGCCCCAGTAAATTGGGTCTAGCGTCGCCCCTGGTTGGGGCTAAGCAAATTTTGTGCAAGCAGTCAAACTGACATCAGAGTAACTGCTATTCCATAGTGAAAGCAAATGTTCAGACTTTGATTAAAGATTAACAAAATAAACGTTTTATTTTAGTAAAATAACTAGCATGGATTTATGGTTCACCTAAAGGTCAACAACACTCAAAAATTACTTTTGTTGCTTGTTCAAACTACTTGATTAAAATGAGTTGAAACAACACAATTCTTAAGTTTTAGGGGGACATTTTTTTAATTGTTCAATCCGGTTAAAATTGTAAAAACAATGAAGTTAACTTAATCTATTTGTGTCAGGACAACATGAAGGTATTGTGTGGAACCCAACTTTTTTTTAACAGTAAATGTGCGCTATGGCAAAATAAACATTGATTTCATGCAGACTTGAATATCTATTCCTATTCAAAACAGCAACACCTGATATTAAAACTCTTTGATTTACAAGAGGTCTCAACACAGCAGAGATCTGTGTAAGCTACGCAGACAGCATTTCTTTATGTTCCCTCCTGTTTCCCGGGAGAGCAAAGTCCACTTTATCAGTGTCGACTTTGCTGCAGCAAACAGAGCAAGAACACCAATCTCTGCACCAGATGCCAACAAGACCTAATCCTCCACTGACTTTCCAGCCCGCTGCATCTGAATGCCAAAGTCTAGATGCCAGAAGGCAAAACAGCATGTTAGTCCTGATTTAGGGGGTGTGGATTGCATGTGTCTGACGAAGGTTTTCATCTACTGAATCCACATCAGGACAGAGAGATTCTGGCTGTTTACATCTGTCTCTAGTGATTTGATCACAAGTAGTCAGATGAGACAAATTACTGTTTAAACAGGATATTAACGTGTCTCAGACGTGGCTCCTGTGATCACTTATGATTGGGTTTTGTTGAGCAGAGAGCTTAATTCCAGCAAGAATATTGAGAAAAGCAATAATATTATCAAACACAGTTTGTCATTTCAAAGGAAATAAGCGCAAAACGTTTAAGCACAAAAGTTCGAACCAATAATCGAACTTATTGAAGTTAGACATACATATTTAGCAAATGTGTTTTCATCACAGTTTGTGTTGATATAAATGGGAAAGTGTAATAGTTCTGTTTACAATTTACAGTGAAAACATCTGCATCGCAAAATACAGAGCTTTTTCCCCCATACAGTGTGCGGGATTAAATTCCATTAAGACAACACTTTTAGCAGTTCATCCAATATCTCAGTTTGTTACGGGGGGATGAATGAAATGTTGTCAAACATGGAAAGTGCCAAACGGCAGTTAAAGTCGATAAAATAAAAATAAAACATCCAAAAATACATGCAACTCCAGAGGAAATGTGGATAGCGCGGTGACGCAATGACATTAATCGAATTATGTGTTATAACATGTAAAACGGGATCATGAAAGGAACTTCAAAAAGCAACTGATGTAAACACCTCAATCATATTATTGCCTTATTCAAATTAAAACAAATGTTTTGATTACTGATGTCCATGAAAACGTACTCCTTGTTATTCCTTAGGTGAACAGTTAATCTGTGTAAATTAATCCATTTGAAGAAAAAAGTTTGCTTAGGTAATCTTCAACCAAATTTTGACCGTTTACTTCCACATTTGGAATAGCGGTCCTTTTCTAATATTGTCAGTCTGACAGCTTCAGCCACAATATTCTTAACCATGCCCCTCTTACCAATAGTTTACTATGAGGAAATGATACACAAAAAACAAGCCCCATCTCCTACTCAGTATTCCATTTCAGCTGGAAGTATCGACATTCATTCATTCATTTTCCTTCGGCTATTTCAGAGGATGCCACACTGGAATGAACCACGAAGTATTCTAGCATGTGTTTTACACAGTGGATGCAATTCCAGCTGCAACCCAGTATTGGGACACACCCATACACACTCATACACTCCAGACAATTTAGTTTATTCAATTCACCTATAGCGCATGTCTTTGGACTTTGGGGCAAACCAGAGCACTCTGAGAAAACCCACGCTAGCACGGGGAGAACTCCACAAAGAAATGCACACAACATACAGAACGCTACGGTTACTAAAGTAACCCTTCGTTCCCCGAGGGGGGGAACGGAAATGCTATGTGGAAACTTCCACTATGGGGATTTCGTCAGAATCCAATCATCTGAAAGAGTATAAAAACGGGCCAATGAAATGCCAATGAGTTGGCAGCGTCAGCGTGCACAGCTGGCGTCAATGACAATCAGTCATGCTATAAAGACGCAGCCAGTGCCATGCTCGACATCCTTTTCTAGCTGAAGAGACTTTCACGCTCAACAGCTAAGGGACAATCGTTGTGGCGAAGGAACATAGCATTTCCGTTCCCCCCCTCGGGGAACGAAGGGTTACTTTAGTAACCGTAGCGTTCCCCTTCGGATGGGGAACTCCAATGCTATGTGGAAACTTCCACTATGGGGAAATCTATGGAAAACGCCACAACGAAAGAACCTTACTGCGCCCCTGGCGAAGGGTGTGCCACGCAGTAGAGCAAGCGCACCTACAACGCCCCGAGACACAGTCTTCCAACGTGTCCCCTGGCCCTCACTTACCTGTTCAGAAACGGTTATATTTTTCGGGGAGTCGCAATAACCCAGTAAAAAGGTTTTGATACGACAGTACGTTGGGAAAGCGTTCAGTCCCGATAGGGAGGACGCTGCGGAGCTCACCTGCTACCCAGAGGGGAGACCTGGTGACAATCTATGGACCAGCCCAGAGATGGGGGGGTCCTAGCATAAGGATGGTTAGCGGGGAGGGAAGACACGAGCCTGCCCTAGAAGGGGGGACTATACCGTGGCTGAGTGAACGTATGGGATCGCCAGCGGGGATCACACATAGCAGGCACCTATACCCAGAACGCGGGCTGACCAGCGGGCATGCCGACAACGTAACGGGCCAACACCTGACTCCTCCGCTGAGTCAGGTGCTGGGGGCCTCGGAGGAACTCTGCAGGGTTCGCCAAAGAAATGGGGAACTAAACTGACAAAGCTGAAAAAGCGCACGTATCTCCGGGTTAGGGAGAGTGGCGCAGCAAGCGTGTTTCGACACCTCAACCGAATCGTTTCCTCAATCACCAAGGGTTGCCTAATACCCTTGAGGAAACCGACTCCACTCGCAGATTGTAACCTTGCAAATGTATTGGGTGTCACCCAACCCGTAGCTCTACAAATGTCTGTCAGAGAGGCGCTGCGTGCTAACGCCCAGGAGGATGCGATGCTCCATAGTGGAGTGCGCTCTCACCCCCGGGGGACACGGCTCACCCTGGCCCAAAGGCGAGGAAGATGGCATCCACTATCCAGTGGGCCAACCTCTGTTTAGATACGGCACTTCCCATCTGCCGACCACTGTAATGGACAAAGAGCTGGTCAGAGGATCTAAGGCTCTGAGTGTGGTCCCCATATATTCGCAAAGCGCGAACAGGACACAACAATGAAAGGGCTGGGTCTGCCTCCTCCGTGGGCAGCGCTTGCAGGCTCACTACCTGATTGTTAAAACGACGTGGTAGGAACCTTGGGCACATAGCCGGGCCGGGGTCTCAGGACAACGTGAGAGTAGGCCGGCCCGAATTCTAGGCACGAGTCACTGACCGAAAATGCCTCCAGGTACCTAACCCTCTTAACCGATGCCAACACGACCAGCAGAGCTGTCTTCAAGGACAGAAATCTCAAGGATACTGAGTCGAGTGGTTCGAAGGGATCCCCACGTAGGCTCGTAGCACTACCGCGAGATCTCAAGAGGGTATGAGAGGGGGGCGGGGGAAAACATCCGCCTCGCACCTCTGAGGAACTGGATGATGAGGTTATGCCTCCCCACGGTGCCGCCATCCATGCATCATGATGAGCGGAGATGGTGGCCACGTAAACCCTCAGTGTGGAGCGCGACAGCCTTCGCTCCACCTGTCCTGAAGGAAAGAAAGCACAACACTGATCTGGCAAGATCGGGGGTCTTCTCGGCGAGAAGCGCACCACTCAGTGAATAGACTCCACTCCAGGGCGTAGGCATGCCTCGTAGAGGGTGCACTAGCCTGAGTGATGGTATTAACCACCGCCACCGGTAGGTTACCTAAGTCTTCCTCGTCGCGTCTTATGGGCCCCACGTGGAGGTTCCACAGAACTAAGCGAGGGTGCCAGATGGTGCCCTGTCCCTGAGAGAGTAGGTCCTCTCTCAAAGGGACTCGCCAGGGGGGGCGTCGCGAGGAGGGAGAGTTCTGATATCCAGGTCCGGTTGGGCCAGGGGCGCAACTAGCAAGACCTGCCCCTCGTCCTCCCTGACCTTGCACAGAAACTGCGCGAGTAGGCTCACTGGGGGGAGTGCATACTTACGCATGACTCGGGGTGGAGTCGCCATTCTCCCGGGGAAGGAGCTGCCGTGAGAGCCTGTTGGCCGCACGGTTGAGCCCATCCGGGGTGTGAATAGCAAGCAGCGACTTCAGCCGCGTATGACTCCAGAGGAGCAGACGGCGAGCGAGCTGAGACATGCAGCGGGAGCGTATACCCCCCATCCGGATGGAATACGCTACCGCGGCCGTGCTGTCCGTCCTGACCAGCACGTGTTGCCCCCTCAGCACCGGTAAAAAGCGGCGCAAAGCGAGAAACACTGCCAACAGCTCTAGGCAGTTGATATGCCAATGCAGCTGGGTTCCCCTCCACAGGTCCGCAGCAGCATGCCCGCTACACACGGCCCCCCACCCCATACTGGAGGCATCTGCCGAAACGACAGCCTGCCTGGACGCCTGACCTAGGGGCACACTGGCCCGTAGGAAGGAGGGGTCCTTTCCAGGGGGTGCGGGTGCGGTGACACAGCGCAGTGACAGTCACTCGGTGTGGGCCCGCGTGCCATGCGCGTCTGGGGACCCGATCGTGAAGCCAATGCTGTAGTGGTCTCATATGGAGCAATCCGAGCGGCGTGGCCGCGGCTACGGATGCCATATGCCCCAGGAGCCTCTGAAATAATTTCAGGGGGACCACTTTTTTTCCTGTCGAACTCTCTCAGACAGTTCAGCATTACCTCGGCGCGCTCTCGTGAGAGGCGCGCCTCCATAGTGATCGAGTCCAGCTCCAACCTGAGAAAGGAGATGCTCTGCACGGGGGCGAGCTTGCTCTTTTCTCGGTTGACCTGAAACCCCAACGGGCGGAGGTGCCGGAGCACCTTGTCTCTGTGCATAATCAATTGCTCCCGAGAGTGGGCTAAAAATCAGCCAGTCATCGAAATAATTGAGCGTGCGGATGCCGGCGAGCCGAAGGGGCGCGAGGGCACCCTCCGCGAGCTTGGTGAAAACTCGCAGAGACAGAGAGAGCCCGAAGGGGAGGACATTGTATTGCCACGCTCGACCTTCAAACGCAAACCGCAGAAACTGCCGGTGGCGTGGAAGTGTGGAGATATGAAAATACGCGTCCTTCAGATCTATTGCTGCAAACCAATCCTGAGGACGAACGCATTGCGTGATGCGCATCTGCGTAGGCATTCCGAAGCGCAGCCTGTGAAAGCAGCGGTTCAAAATGTGCAGATATAGGATTGGCCATAGCCCACCGCTTTTTTTTTTTTTTTTTTTTCGGGGCACGATGAAGTGCGGGCTGTAAAACCCGTGCTCCATCTCGGCTGGAGGGCCGGCTCGATTGCATCCTTCGCCAGGAGGACAGCAATCTCCTCTCGCAAGACAGGGGCGGACGCAGGACTGACCCTGGTCGCCCGTGAACCTAGGAGGCCGTTTAGCGAACTGAATCGCATAGCCGAGTCTGGTCGTATGGATGAGCCATTGCGATGGGCTGGCCCGCGCTAACCAGGCAGGCAGAGCCCCCGCAAATGGTCCCACCCGCACGATCGCTGACGTGCCAGCGGCGGGGCAGCGTGGAGTGAGTGGGCTCATCCGGGGAGCGCTGGGGTCCCACAGGAGAGCAGGAGAGGAGATGTTCTCGTCTCGCACTCAAACTCCAGGAGAGGGGCTGGGAGTGGAGAGAAAGGAGACCGTTCTCTCGTGCTCCATGAGCCATTGGCGAAATGCACCGATCCTGCGAGCTGGAAGGCATAGCGTCCCAGACTGGCAGTGTTCGGGCTGTCACATCCGGAGGAGGGGAAAAGTGCTCTTTCACTGAGGATTTTGACGGCGGTTTTTTTTTTTTTTTTTTTTTACGCCTTTAAATAACGTGCCCCGCCCTCCAGCGGGGAAAGAGCAAATTCCCTCCTCCCCAGATGGCCCGCCTCAGGGACGCTTCGCGGTCCGTTTTACCGAACTTAGCGGCGCCCTGGGCGGGGGACGCTGGTTGCCGGCGCGATGCTCGGCGCAGCCGCGTGGCCGGAGGCGCAGGCGGGGGCGGCGAAGCAAAGCTGCGGGCGGGCGTCCTCGGCGAAAAAGCAGTGGATGTGGATGGCTCGGCGAGGGGGAGCGGTCATACAATCCCGCCGATAGAGACCTCGCCCATCGCCTCCGACTGCTCTATCACCGGCGTGAATTCCTGGGCGAATTCACCGCCAGTGTCGCCGAACAGGCCAGCCTGGGATATGGGTGAGTTAAGAAAGCGAACTTTGTCAACGTCACGCACATCACCAGGTTTAGCCTGAGGTGGCATTGCTGGATCACGGATGTGATCATCGTCCTTCCCAGGGCACACACAGCCGACTTTTTTTTTTTTTTTTTTTTGTAAGAGCATAGTCGGTTGCGGTGCGGAGCGCATGCTCAGTCCTGGGTCAGAACCATCCTCGCGCAGCCGGGCCAGCGCCTGCGCTTGGCCATAGCGTGCATGGTGAGGGGGAAGGCGCACGCAGCACACTGCGTGAGCCTACTGTGCCCATCCAGGAAGAAGGGGATGGGGAGGCTTAGAAGGTCTCGCCTTCATCCTCCACATCACACCCCTCTAATCGGTCCGGCCGCGGGGCTGGGGGATAAACCATCTCCAGAACCACGGCCGAAGCAGCCTGGGAAAGCACAGCCGCAAAGTCTGCTTCTGGATTCGACGCCGCGCTCAAAGTCCCGGAGGGAGCGAGCGGGTTCGAATCCTCGTCAGACCTTGACAGCCCAACCTCCAAGGATGGTGAGGATGGAAGCGCACGCAGATCGGGCAGAAAAAAGTGCCCTCAGGACAGCGTGAGTTTACTGTGCACTTCCGGGAAGAAGGGGATGGGAGGCTTTGAAGGTCTTGCCTCCTTATATCCTCCACATCACACCCATCTAGTCGGTCCGGCCGCGGGGCTGGGGGATAAACCATCACCAGACCCACGGCCGAAGCAGCCCGAGAAAGCACGGCCATCACGTCTGCTTTTTAGATGCTAACGCCGCGCTCTCCACCCCGGAGGGAGGGAGCGAGCGGGCTCGCATCCTCATCAGACAATGACAGCCCATCCTCCGATGCAGCGATGGACATCTGACCCCCGGTGTCATCAGGTGAGAGAGCGACCATCCAAGGACGGAGCGCTTCTCTTCACCTGAAGCTTGGATGGAGCGCGTGGAGGAGCGAGAGGTCCGCGGCCCGGGGGCGGCGGATTTACTCCCACTGAAACCCTCAGATCTGCCCGAGTGCCAACCGCAGTGCGGGGGACAACTGGGGTGGGTGGCTCTTTTGCAAGAGCGAGCCGCGATCTTAACTGCGCAACAGACATAACATCAGTGATGGCATGCACTGCCCGCGAGCACCGCATTAACATGCTGGACCCCCAGACATGAAACGCTGTGCTCGTGCCCATCATCTGGGGATAGGAAACCACCGCATCCAGAAACGCACGGTCGGAGTGACGTCTTGAAAAAGACGCGCTGCACGACCGTGTTGCTCTTTTAGGAAAGCTATTTTCCTATATACAAACCGCTCTTGGAGGACCGGACCCAAAGGACGCCAGGCAAGGGAGAAATACCCAGCTCGACCATCTGCCACTGCGTATACGCGCTCTGGACCGGGAGAAGCTGCTTCTCGATCTCTCTCTGTAGACACAGGTTGGAGATACCCTCAAAGACTCTCTCAGAAGCTTCGTGAAAGGCTCTGAAAGCGAAAGGATGTCGAGCATGGCACTGGCTGCGTCTTTATAGCATGACTGATTGTCATTGACGCCAGCTGTGCACGCTGACGCTGCCAACTCATTGGCATTTCATTGGCCCGTTTTTATACTCTTTCAGATGATTGGATTCTGACGAAATCCCCATAGTGGAAGTTTCCACATAGCATTGGAGTTCCCCATCCGAAGGGGAAATACAAGTCTCAGCAATTTCCTGTCCACACTTTAAAGAATTGTTCAGTATGAGGCTCTTTGGGGAACCAAAATAGGTTCTTTCATGGCATCACAGTTGAAACACCTTTTTGCCTCTTTCTGGCACTGTTAGTTTTAGAAGTGAAGTATGAAGTGTGAAATGATCTACGACATTGTATACAGCATACCATACTACCACTAACCACAAGTGGTTGTTCCCAGAGGAGCTCTCTTTTTTCAGATGAAGAGGTCATCCTGTTATAGAGGGAGGGTTCAGAATCGTAGGAGACCAGTATTGATTAATCTGGCAGCTGTAAAGCCCTGGGACGCGTGGATCAGCACTGAACTGGCAGTGAATCTGTGGCTGGAGGGACGAGGCTTTGAAATAGGGGCCAGAGTGAACGCCACTAATCTTCCCACAGCAGGCCCTTCCCCTCCAGGTCTGGCATCCTGCAGGCAGGCAAGAATCACAGAGAAAGCCCTTTTGGCCAAAATGCACTGGGGTTTTTTGTAAACCTTTCTCAAGTTATCCAAGCCCAAAACCACCTTTTCTCTTTTGGGGAGAAATGTAGGCATATCGAAATTGCAGTAGTGATATTCGATGCAATGAAGAAAGGATGATATAAAATTGGATTTTTTTATTGAGCCAGATCATTTTTAAGCCAAACCTGCCAGTCAGTCCTGAGCAGAGTGTAAAAACAGGGAGAAAAAAGGTGGCGTTTTCTATTTTGGTCCATTTTGCCTAATGAACTGCTGCCTTGGAGCGTGTGATGGGAAAAGTCTTACAGTGCTGTGTCATGATTCTTCTGCTTTCTGTTTAACGAACTCGTACTGGCCAATGGAGCATTGGGATGCAGGACCATGTCTATTTACAATCCAAATGAGTCATTCTCAAAATATGTGGACCTAGCAAGGATTTTAAATTCAGTTTAGATACTACTTTCTCCATAAAGTTTAAAAGTTGACAAAGTTAAAAGACAAATAGAGGGTGATTCAAAAAGAGTACCACAACTTTGGGTTGATGTCACTCGAGTGTCTGGAGGGGGTCATATTGAACATCTATGAACTTGTTTTCTACTGGAAAAAACTGTGTTAAGTACTCTTCACATTGATTAATTACCCAAGGTTCCATCATGTTTCTTTGATTAAATACAAATTTTCAAAGTTGTGGTTTTCTTTTTGAATTACCCTGTATATTCCAATAGGTTTTAAAAGTAAGTTGGTTAAGCAAACAAATGATAAAAAATGTAGTATGTTACACAACTGTTTATTTGATCAATTATAATAATAATAATAATAATAATAATAATAATAATAATTATTATTATTATTATTATTATTATTAAGCCTCAGCTGAGCCAGTTGGTATTTCTGCGTGGAGTTTGCATGTTCTCCCCGTGTTCGCATGGGTTTCCTCCGGGTGCTCTGGTTTCCCCCACAGCTCAAAGACATGTTGGTGAATTGGGTAAGCTAAATTGGCCGTAGTGTATGAGTGTGAATGAGCGTGTACGGATGTTTCCCAGTGATGGGTTGAAGCTGGAAGGGCATCCGCTGCGTAAAACATGGGCTGGATAAATTGGCGGTTCATTCCGCTGTGGCGATCCCAGATTAATAAAGGGACTAAGCCGAAAAGAAAAGGAATTAATGAATGAGTGACACAGTGGCTTAGTGGTTCGTACTGTCAGCAGGGGCGGTTCAAAGTAACTGGGGGATGTTGGGCTGGGCAGGGGCCATTTGTACTTTTAGGGGGCACACTAACATACATCACAAACTACTCAATCAATTATTTGAAGTCATTGTTATGCATTAATCTGAGTCTTCATAAACAGGATAATTAAATAAACTCAAAATAATCTTCCTTGTTAATTTATTTGACAAGTAACTTTGTATTGGTAAAGGATAACACATTTCTATCATTCAAGTACATCAAGGCACATTTTTGCACCTTGAAACTTTAACTGATACAGTTGAGGTAAAAAATGTTTTGCCCTCCTATTAAATCAAAATAATGTTTTTCAAATGATCTTTAACAAGCCAAGGATATTATCACAGTATTTCCTATGAAACAAAAATAATTCTCCTGGAGTCATAAAAAGTCTTATTTCTTATAGTTTGTCTTGAATAAAAGCAGTTTTAATTTTTTTTTTAATTATTTTAAGGCCAGTGTTATAATAAAGATGTATATTTTTGATTGTCCACACAACAAACCAGTTATACAATATCTAGACTAATTATTCTAACTTTCCTAGTTAAGTCTTTAAATTACACTTTAATGTGAATACAACTATCTTGCAAAATAACTAGTAAAATATTATGCACTGTCACCATGGGAAAGACAAAAAAGTAGTTATTAGAAATGAGTAAACTATTATGTTTAAAAACGTGTTGTAAAAAAAATCATGTGTTTGAAGACTCATGCTTTATGTCACTACGGAAAACAAAAATGAACAAAGGTGAAACTAAACGAGTTGAATATTACTTTTACATGAGCGTGACTGAAAACTACATTTGATCAATGTGTTACATCTGTTCTGTACTTGTTTGTTAATTCAAGACTGCATTTCCTAAAATAAAACTATGTACACAAAATTTTTGATTAATATCTGCATAGTCAAGGGAAAGCAGAGGGAGCGCAACATCGAGAGAGGCCTCATTCATATCTCCACAACCTGCCACCAATGGCTAATCTTGCTTCTTTGTGGCGTTTTAGTTGTGACACAACGCTTTAGTTGTATTTGTTTGACACAAATACGCTTTTAATGACTGAAACAAAAAGCTTACCCAAAATATACAATTCGTAATGCTTTAGAGAGACGCAGAAATGATTTTTAAAAGTGTCACATGTTGATATGTGAAATGAATAAACTAAATTGTCTGTAGTGTATGTGTGTGAATGAGTGTGTATGGATGTTTCCCCATTACTGGGTTGCAGCTGGAAGGGCATCCGCTGTGTAAAACATATGCTGGATAAGTTGGCGGTTCATTCCGCTGTGGTGATCCCTGATGAATAAAGGGACTAAGCCGAAGGAAAATAAAGGAAAGGAAAGGAAACTAAAATTGCAGCAAGGTGTCATAGCACAGGTGAAGTTTCATGTACACATTACCAAGTTTTTACCATAAAACATGCCTTTAATCAATTTCCAGATACATTTCCCTTCTAGTATTTCCCATTATGAAAAGAATTTCTAATTCTGTTTGAGACTAATAGTAGCAGTAATAGTATAGTTGCAGTAAAAAAGGGGCACGTGTGTACAAATGTTTTTTTTTTTGTTATTTTAATTATTTTTAGGTTATTATTGCATTATTATTATTAATATTATCATTATTATTAGTTGCAATAGTAGTAGTTGTAGTAAAAAAGGGGCACACGTGTACATACAGTTGAAGTCAGAATTATTAGCCCCCTTTGATTTTTATTTATTTATTTTTTAATATTTCCCAAATGACGTTTAACAGAGCAAGGAAATTTTCACAGTTTGTCTGATAATATTTTTTCTTCTGGAGAAAGTCTTAAATTTTTTTATTTTGGCTAGAATAAAAGCAGTTTTTATTTTTTTATGAACCATTTTACGGTCAATTTTATTAGCCCCTTTAAGCTATATATTTTTTTGATAGTCTACAGAACAAACCATCATTATACAATAACTTGCCTAATTACCCTATCCTGCCTAGTTAACCTAATCAATCTAGTTAAGCCTTTAAATGTCAATTTAAGCTGTATAGAAGTGTCTTGAAAAATATCTAGTCACATATTATTTACTGTCATCATGGCAAAGATCAAATAAATTAGTTATTAGAAATGAGTTATTAAAACTATTATGTTTAGAAATGTGAGAAATTGGGGGAAAAATAAACAGGGGGGGGTAATAATTAACTTCAACTGTAAATGTTTATATTTTAAGTTTTGTTATGGAATTATTTGTTTATTTTTAGGTTATTATTATTGTAGTAGTAGTATTAGTAGTAGTAGTTGTTGTAGTAGTAGAAGTAGTAGAAGCACACAGGTAAATAGCTAAACAAATAGATGTTAAACCCTTTCATATTCATGTTTTGTGTTATTTTTCCTTTTTTTGGGGGGGGGGGGGGAAATAAATGAGTATGTAGATAAATTGCTAATCAAGGAAGCAAGAAAGTAAGCAAATAAATCACATATAAGTATATTTCAAAATTTTTGTTTGCTGTTTGTTCAAACTACTTAATTAAGGATCAACTTAATTGTTTTATGTTTGATCCATTTAAATTTGTAAACAGTAAGTTAACTTTCTTTCATGTTGTTGCAACACAAATCGATTGTGTGAAACCCAGCATTTTTTACAGTGTATAAAAAATAAATAAACAATATTATTGTATGCAGCAGAGCTTAACCCTTTGTTTTACCATTTTCAAGGCCAAGATACTTATAAACATGTACTTTGAGAGTAAACCAGAATTTTTTAAATATTCTCTAATCCTACAGAAAACAAACATTTCTACATTTTTTATTACTTCAATAGCATTTCAATCACACCGCAATAAAGAATTTTATAGTGAAAGTGTCCTCCAGAAGCAAACGGTTCATACAAATTCCTTATGAAGAAGCTTTATAACATCAGTGCATTTAGGAATCCTCTATAAAAGAAAAGCACAGCATGTCCTAGTCAAATCACTTAAAGCAGCCTGTCTGTCTGAATGACCTTCAGTCATTGTACAATAAGAGATTCACACTGCACAACAAGCTCATAAAACAAGATATCTTAACACTGCCTTCTGCAGAACTACAGAGGTATACAGGACATGTGTGTTATTTCAGCCTGATCTCACGAGAAAACGTAAGTATTTTACGTTTTGACAGTTTAGTGGCTAATTCGTACGAATTCGTACGAGTTCAGTCGTACGAAATGGTACGATTTTAAAAAGGAGGCGTGGCACCTAACCCCGCCCCTAAACCCAACCGTCATTGGAGGATGAGCAAATCGTACTAAATTGTACGAATTAGATCGTACGAATTCGTACAAATTAGCCACTAAAAAAAAAGTTACGAATTGCCATGAGATTGTGTTGGTTTTTTGGACTGTGATGCTCAAATTAAATAAGTTAATTTATTCTTTCATTTTACTTCAGCTTAGTCTCTACTTCAGAGGTCACCACAGCGGAATGAACCAGCAACTATTACAGCATATGTTTTATGCAGCGGATGCCCTTCCAGCCACAACACAGTATTGGGAAACACCCATACACTCATTCACACACTAAGGACAATTTAGCTTATTCGATTCACCTGTACCGCATGTCTTTGAACTGTGGTTGTGTGATGACATGCCTGATGTCCTAATAATTCAACATTTCAAATTTTGTCACAGACTTCCTGTGAGGGTTGGGTTCACGGGTAGGGTTGGTCTAAGGCCATATATGGATTTTGTACAGTATAACTCCTATGGAGAGTCTTCTTAATCCATAAATACAAGTGTCATTACGCAATTACCTTGTATATACAATTACAATTACGTTGTCATGTGCAGGGGACGCTGACAAAGCGGATCAAAATGCAGGTTTATTCAACATAGAGTGGTCTGGCAAGCAATGGTCAACACAGGGGCAAACAGATGAATATGGGCAATTCAGAATTGTGGTCAATAAACTGGTGAATGGTCAGTACAGGCAGCATGCAATGTAAACAAACAAAACAGAGCAAGGGTCAATGCAAGGCAAGGCAAAGCAAAGGAAACGCATCTTAACGTCACAGATAACAAGACAACAGCCAAGATGTGTGTGTAAGCGGTGTATTTAAAGTCCATGTAATCAGTTCATAACGATTCTCTGGCTGTGTGAGTTGTGTGATCAACAGAATGAGGAACCGGTGTGTGTTAGCAGTGATTGTGACATATGTGTCCTCGTAAACCACAAAAACAAGTACACACACATCCACCCACCCACCCACACACCCACCCACACACTTGTATACATGATTAACAGGGACACTCTATAGGCATAATGCATTTTATACTGTAAAAACTGCTTATTACATGTACATTATTTTATATTAGATATTGCGTTTAAATATTGTCTTGATGTGTGTAAAGCACTTTGAGTTGCATCATATGTCTGAATAACGCTATATAAATACTACTACTACTACTACTATTATTAAATATTACTAAATTAATAAGTCTCTCTCAATCACACACACATTTTAGCTGGCCTGTATTTTTTCTCCCAGAGTGACAAACAGACATTGTGCAAGGTTTGTTTTTGTCTGACATGTTCTCTCACACACACACACACACTGCTGTCTGCTGCTGAATGTCTCAGCCGTGTGTGTGAGTCACGGCGGGGTGAAGCAGCCAAGCGTGTGGTGGCTGCTGCCCCAGATAGTGACGACAAAGCACCCTGAGTATTGGGCTGCAGCACTGCTCATTTGGAGACAAGCGATTAATTCAGTTCCAGCACAAAGGGGAAAACGGTCTCCACAATGCCCTCAATTTGTCTGTGTATGAACACACATCATCTTCATCTGGCACCGAGGATCTGCAGTGAGAGGCTTCATGTCCTACAAGGATTAGTCTCTCAGATTTGTCTTTGTCGGCTGCTGAAATACGTTTTAATGACTGAAACCAAAAGTTCACCCAAAACCTACAGCTCGCATCATCCTTTGAATTCAACTGCGGTGAAGCTTCAGAAAGAATACACACAAAGAAATGATTTAAATTTTCTTACATGTAGTTGATATGGTTTTAGCACTGTATTTAAAGTCATCTGGAATCATACACTACCTGACAAAAGTCTTGTCGTCGATCCCAGTTGTGAGAGCAAGAAATAATAACATGATTTCCGATGAATCATCTGTTGAACTGCAGCCCAATCATCACTAATACTGCAGAAGGCCTATGTATATCCACTGTAGAGTGGATGGCAACAATCAACAGCCTGAGTTATCAAGACATTTGTGCTGCCCATTACATTACAAACCACAGGAGAGGGCTAATTCTTCAGCAAGATAGCACTGCCTCTCATACTGCCTCCACATCAAAGTTCCTGAAAGCAAAGAAGGTGGAGGTGCTCCAGAATTGGCCAGTCCAGTCACCAGACATGAACATTATTGAGCATGTCTGGGGTAAGATGGAGGAGGCATTGAAGATGAATCCAGAGAATCTTGATGAACTCTGAGAGTCATGCAAGAACGCTTTCTTTGCCGTTCCAGATGACTTTATTATTAAGTTATTTGAGTCATTGTAGAGATGTATGGATGCAGTCCTCCAAGCTCATGGGAGACATACACAATATTAATCTTTTTTCCACTGCACCAAGACTTTATATTCTATACTGTACATCATTTTTGTTAAGTGGCAAGACGTTTGTCTAAGCAAAATCAGACCTTACTGTCCTATTTAAATAATCAAAAAATCAAGTAATAATTATGTTTTATTTTGGTAAAATAAGCGTAATCTAGAGGTCTTTGCCTTTCATAGTATAAGCCACTTCTGATACCAAATGATCAACAAGAATTCAAGATATTATTTGTTGTTCCTAAAACTTGGATAGGTGACTAGACTTTTTTCAGGTCTTGTATATCATTTTTGTCAAAGAAAAAGAGGTGTTTTTACAGTATATTGGTATGTACAGCTGAAGACAAAAATTAATAGCCATTGAGTTAAAATTGTCTTCTCATTCAAATATTTCCCAAGTGACATTTAATGGAGCAAGGAAAAGTTTCACAATGTTTACTATATATTTTTTCCCATCTGATAAAGGTCTTCTTTTAGCTTGGCTGGAATTAAAAACCTAGTAATTACCCTAGTTAAACCTTTAAATCACACTTTAAGCTGAATACTAGTATCTTGCTAAATAACTAGTAAAATATTATGCGTGGCATGATGACAAAGGAAATTCATTAGATAAGTCTTTCCACGTTAAGGTCTCTGCATTAAACAGAACTTTATTTGAAAAAACAAATCGAATTATAATTTTAATATATTTAACTAATAATAATTTTGCCTTCAGCTGTTTATTTAAAATACATGCAGGAAATTATAGCATGAAGCCCTTTATCTTTTTTCATGCAAGCACATAATTAATTTAATTACAGCACATAAACACGTTTAATTAAATAAATAAATTAGCAAAATAAATAATTAAGTTAAGTAAATAATAATTAAATAAATAATAAGTAAAAAATAATTAAGTAAATAATTAAGTGATAAATAAATAAACAAATAAATTAAAAGCTTTTAAATTATTTTAACTAGTCTTTTTCTGGGACATTTTAAACCAAACAGACCGCAGCGATATTATGGAAGGACATGGATATAGCAAATGAGCATGCAATAATAAATCATAATAAATCATATATTTTGATGGTCAATTTGAGTATTAGTAGATTGTCTGCTTATTAGTAACTAACTAACCCTAACCTTACCTAACACTCTACTTTTAATCTAATGAGAATTACTTGGCATAAGATGCAATGTAACTTAATTCAACAAACAGACCATGAAAATAAAGTGACCTTATTCTTTATTTTCTCCCATTTATTTAGGCTGTTGAAATGCATTATGGGACCTTGAGCTTTCTTCTAACAATCGTTAACGTTGAAAAGTTAAAAAGAGTGACTTTTATTAACATTTTTAATTGTTTAAAGTGATTTACTGTCTGGGTTGGTGCTGTACTTCATGGTACAAAAACCTTGTATCAAAATGCCAGTACATTTTCTGTTATTTTACAGACTTATTTCCCTATATATTATATATTTATTTCAAATTACTTTAATTCTAACTAAAATACTAAAATGTCAATTAAAATCCCTTTGTTAAACTGTAGAGTTTATATTTATACATCAAAAGTTGATGGAGCAGAGATCCACATCACATAATGCACTTAACAGCAACTAAACCAAAAACACTTACTGTTTATTAACAGAAACTGTTTATTAACAGATATTTTTTACAGTGTATATGAAACAGAAAGGGTTCCATTGCTTGAAACAGCATAACAAAGCTCCACTCTATGAAAACAGTAAAAAAAAAAAGTTCTTAAAAGTGGATGCACAAACAATGCATTGTGATTAGAATATAAGCTCCTTATAAGACACTAATAATGCTTCTATGATTATGCGAGTAGCATAAGCTCATTAGTAACCAGACACTCTGGCATTAGAGCATAACTCCTTCAAAGCATAAATAAGATTTCTGTTGTATCGATTAGCCTCAGAATCTTTTCAGTAGAGGTGTGAGTGAATAGTGGCCATTTCCCTCTCACAGAAACACCTCCATTAGACAGCGTATGTATCATTTGTAAGATTTAATGGGGCGAAACAGATTTGGCCCTTTCCCTCATTCAATTCAATTCTGTTCTCTAAAAAAAAATCATTTGTGAGATCTGTCGATGGTTATGCTGCGACACATTTTCTGATTGCACCGGTCGCCAACCTCAATCAGTCTCAATATCTGAAGCCAATGAACACCACCCACAAGGGAAACCACAGGTGTGTGCAAACCGGACCGACCTTTTAAAGAGACAGACCTTGTGCCACCCTCAAATCTGCCTGAAATCTCACCGGCTTTGCCTGTAACTGTAGGAAGGGAATTTAATTAACAGAACGTATATTCGCTGTAATAAGTAACAAGAAGTTTTTTTTTTTCTCACTGTGAGTGAAGTGATGTTTCAGTCAGTTACCAGCTCCCCTGAAAGACTCAAGGAAATGCTTGAGAATTATTATCAGTCAAGCCAGTTTCACACTGCACATGTTAGCAGAGAGCAAGCAGCATGTTTTTTTTGCTGCCCATGTTAACAGATTGAAGCATTGGCACTGCATGCTGTGTTGATAATGCTCAAGTGACAATGCATTGTTCAAAAACTCATTGAGTATGAAAAAATTAGCATTTTTATGCAGTATTTACTGTTGATATGGCTGTTTAAATAGCCAATCAAATGAACTTAATACAATTAAAAATTCAACAAATGCCCAAAAATGTCCTTACTAACCCGAACAAAAAAACAGTTTACATGATGTATAATATTAGTTTTTCTTAAGCTACACATTATTTTGATTTTGTATAAATATTATTAAAACTATATCTGGAGTAAAAACAGGTGGAATAATGACATTGCGTTGACAATCCGTAATTGCGTAAACAAAACCACATGGTGTCATAGGTGGTGGTCTTCAGAATGCACCTGAAAAAAGACAATAATGGACGACTATGTACTGCTTTGCTTGTGTGTGTAGTGTGAAATTGGTGTCACTCAGCGATGAACTGATGGATGAATGGAGGTTCTGCCTATAGAATGAATGAATATGCTAGGCAGATGGATGGTTGGACAGAGGTTTTCCCAAAAGAATGAATGAATAATCTGGACAGATGGATGGAGGTTCTTCCAAAAGAAGGATTAAATTAATCAATGAATGGATGGACAGATGAGTGGATGGATGGACAGATGGATGGAGGTTCTTCCAAAAGATTGAATGAGTAATATGGACAGATGGAGTTTCTTCTAAAAAAATGAAAGAAAAATCTTGATGGATGGATAAGGGTTCAGCCAGAAAGATAATCAATCAATGAATGGTCGGACGGATGGATGGACAGATAGATGTAGGTTCTTCCAAAATAATGAAGGAATAATCTGGACGGATGGATGGAGGTTCTTCGAAAAAGAATGAATTGATTTATCAATTAATGGACGGACAGATGAGTAGAAGGATGAACGGATGGATTTTCTTCCAAAAGAATGAATGAAGATTCTTTTAAAAGAATTAAAGAAAAATCTGGATGGATGAAGGTTCAGGCAAAATAATTATTTAATAAATTAATGAATGGACAGATGGATGGATGAATGTCCTTTCCAAAAAAAAACAATGAATGGACAGATGGATGGATGAATGTTCTGCCAAAACATTAATCAATGAATCAATTAATGGATGGATGGATGGATAGATAGATGGATGAACGTTCTTCCAAAAATCAAATAAATTAACGGATGGATGGGTGGGTGAATGTTCTGCCAAAAAAATTAATCAATGAATCAATTGATGGACGGATAGATGGATGAATGTTCTGCCAAATTTTTTTATAAATGAATCAATTAATGGATGGATGGTTGGATAAATGCTCTCCAAAGAAAATTAATCAATGAATCAATAAATGGACGGACAGATGGATGGATAAATGTTCTGCCAAAAAAATTTATCAATGAATTAATAAATGGACGGACGGATGGATGGATGTATGAATGTTCTGCCAAAAAATTAATCAACGGATGAATGAAAGGACAGATGGGTGGATGAATGTTCTGCCAAAAAAAAAAAAATCAATAAATCAATTAATGAACGGATGTAAGGATGAATGTTCTGCCAAAAAAATGAATCAATGAATCAACGAATAGATGGATAGGTGGATGAATGGAAGGAAGGATGAATGAAGGTCCTTCCAAAAGTATTATTCAATTAATCAGTGAATCAAGGAACCAACGGATGGATGGATGAATGGATCGATGGCTGGATGAATAAATGGATGAAGGTTCTGCCAATATAATAAATCAAGGAACCAATGGATGGATGATGGATGAATGGATGGAGGTTTTCCCTTCGAAATTAATGCATTATCCAGATAGAGGTTCTCCCAAAGGAATGATAGAATAATCTGGATGCCAGAATGAAGATTCTGCCAAAAGAGTGATGAATAATCTGAATGGATGAATGGATGGAAGTAAATATAGGTAAATTGCTGCCAAAAGAAGGAATAGTTGGATAGAAGTGGGTAAAGGTTCTGCCAAAAGAATGGATGGATGAAGGAATGATTGGGATTAATAGATGGATGTAAAAATGGATAAAAAGCAAAAGTGTAGCCGTGCTGCTGTTCAGGACTAACAGTAGACCACTGCAGTAATTCAGTCTTAAAGTGACTAAAGCTTTAACAAGTAGCTGCTCTAAACATGTTATAACAGTTGGCTAGACAGACAGAGGCAATTGAAATTCACGTAAACAACAAATAAAATCTGTATTATACTACTTCAGTTGCTGACACGGTCTCATGAGGCAGCGGTTTTCAATTTCAAGCAATTTTTGTGCACAATGAATGGTTATGATTAACAGTTCTTCTCATTAACTCATCTGCTGCGAAACTGACATGCTGTTTGAAAAAGTCACCCAACTTATATTGTTTGTCAGAACATGTTAAATGAGTTTACAGAGCACATTTGCCAAAAATATTAGCTATTTAATGAAACATTAAAAAGTTGGAGCATTAGAACAGTGTTGTCACTTCATCCCAGACACTTCTGTTATTGCGCCAAATAGAGAAATATCTTCATTATACGCTTTAATTAATTTGGCCATGTTATTGGAGGTGATTGATCTAATAGGATCCATATGGTGAGTCATTTTAGACTAATTAAGGCATATGCTACACAGTTTTTTTTCTTTTACAAACTCAAATAGATGATACCTTACAATACAGACATCTTCTTTACCAAAATAAGATGAGAACTGAAGAGCTATTTGAGCAGTGCACCGAGCAAAAAACAAAACAAAAAAAACATGTACTTTGCAATCATTCGAAATAGGTTTTCAGATCACATATTGATGCAGTTTGGGTCAAAATCTACAGCCGCTGCACAAAATCTCTGACAGATCTGTCTACAGCAATTTAAGCTGCTGGTTTTATACTTTATAGCTGTCTTGCAGCCCTTGTTCTGCACCATTTGCTCTACAGATAAGAAATCATGGGGTTTTGTTGATGGAATGTGTGCTTTTTAGTGTCATGCATGCACACCTCAACATTATATCAAAGTTTACATTGGAAAAACCCCAATAATTCAGTTGCATGTATTCATCACATTTGTTTTTAATGTGTCTGCTGGAACTTTTCCAGTGAAAAGAGTTAATTTTATCTGCACATAGAGTGGTTTTATCAACTGGAGTGTCTGGTTTTAATGTTGACCCTGCCTGCCAGGATTCTGGTAAGATGAATATGACTTTGATAGCTTTTATTCTTTCTTATCAAAGCAATGACCTTTTCCCTTAATCCTTTCCATGACACAAGATATGAATTTCAATATCAGTCCTATTATGTTTTGCTTCATTAATGCATTTCCCTTGAATAACTGAAGGTGGTTTTTCATGGCTTTAGACAGATTTGCAGCCAAACACATTTCCTCACTCTTTATCTGTTGATATGACAGAATGAGACGAGAAAGAAAAACAAATAAACCTACATTAAAAATAGCACTATACTCCTCTAAAGTGCTTGAATAATCATCAGCCATTAAAGGGACAGCTAACACAAAAAATGAAATTTCCATCATCATTTTCTTTCCCTCTGCTTGTTCCAAACATGTTTCTTTAATAAAACCACACAGGTCATGGTCTTCAGAACCTGAAAGAAAACACCAATGAACGACTATGCACTGCTTTGCTTGTGTGTGTGTTGTGAAATTGGTGTCACTGAACTGATGGATGGAGATGGGTAAAGATTCTACAAGAAAAATGAATGAATCTGAATGGATGCATAAACAGAATAACAGAGAATGATAAATGTCCTGATATGATGTTAGATGGATGGCAGTTCTGCCCAAAGAATGAATAAATACACTGGATAGATGGTGGTTCTCCTAAAGAATAAATGAACAATCTGGACAGATGGATGGAGGCTCTTCCAAACGAATGAAATAAAAATCTGAATGGATGAAGGTTCTGCACAAAGAATGAATCAATGAATAAAAGGACAGATGGATGGATGGATGTGTGGATGGATGGATGAAAGAATGATATGTTAATGGATAGATTCTGCCAAAAAATGAAGGAATAATTTAGATGGATGGAGTTTCTTCCAAAAGAATGAAATAAAAGTTTGGATGGATGAAGGTTTTGCCAAAAGAATTAATCAATGAATCAATAAATTAACACAGATTCTGAATGAAGGAATATTCTGGATGGATGGTTGGATGGATAGAGGTTCTCCCAAAAGAATGAGGGAATAATCAGGACGGATGGAGGATCTTCCAAAATAATGAAAAAAAATGGATGGATGGATGGATGGATGAAGATTCAGCTAAAAGAATTAATCAATGACTAGATGGATGGATGGATTGGATGGATAGATGGGTGGAGGTTCTTCTAAAAGAATGAATAAACAATCTGGACAGATGAATGGAGGTTCTTCCAAAAGAATAAAGTAAAAATCAGGATGGATGAAGGTTCTGCCAAAAAAAGGAATCAATAAATCAATGAATGAACAGACAGATGGATGGGTGGATGTATGTGTGGATGGATGGGTGAATAATATGATGATGATTGATAGATGGAGATTCTGCCAAAAGAATGAAGTAATAATCTGGATGGATGGATGGATGGATGGATAGAGGTTCTGGAAGAATGGATGGATGAAGGTTCAGCCAAAAGAATTAAGCAATAAATGGATGGACAGACGGATGAATGGACGGATGGATGGATGTTCTTTCAAATGAATGAAAGAAAAATCTAGATGGATGTATATTCAATTGATCAATCAAACATATTGGACCTGATCCAGAATGTCGTCATGCTACAGGCTGCAGCGAGGACACACTCAATGGCTCGTTGCTATTTTGAGCCAACTGAAATAGACCTTGCCAACAATGCACCTTAACACACCTCCTTTTATTTGTTTATTGGTTTATTTAGGACAGTGCACATTAATTAACATTGCTGCAAATACACCAGAATTAGCCAAAATGGCCAAACAAATTAGCTACAAGTTTGAAGGTTTTCCCTGGACAGATGGTTAAAATTGTCTTTATAAAAACAATACAAAATTTGGCTATGAACAAAGTAAATATAAAAGAACCCTAAAATAGACATAGCTACAAATCCTAGTAAATATAGTCTACATAGACAAAACTACACTCACTGGCCACATTATTAGGTACATTATACTAGTACCGGGTTGGACCCACTTTTGCCTTCAGAACTGCCTTAATCCTTTGTGGCATAGATTCAACAAGGTACTGGAAATATTCTTCAGAGATTTTGGTCCATATTGACATGATAGCATCGTGCAGTTGCTGCAGATTTGTCAGCTGAACATCCATGATATGAATTTCCCGTTCCACCACATCCCAAATGTGCTCTATTAGATTGAGTCTGGTGAATGTGGAGGCCATTTGAGTGCAGTGAACTCATTGTCATGATTCGCGCTTTATGACATGATGAGTTATCCTGCTGGAAGTAGCCATCAGAAGGTACTAATGGGCCCAAAGTGTGCCATGAAAATATCCCGCACACCATTACCCCACCACCACCAGCATGAACCGCTGATACAAGGCAGGATGGATCCATGCTTTCATGTTGTTGATGCCAAATTCTGACCCTACCATCCAAATGTTGCAGCAGAAATAGAGACTTATTAGACTAGGCAACATTTTTCCTATCTATTATTGTCCAATTTTGGTGAGCCTGTGTGAATTGTAGCCTCAGTTTCATGTTCTTAGCTGACAGGAGTGGCACCTGGTGTGGTCTGCTGCTGTAGCCCATCTGCCTCAAGGTTGGACATCTTCTGCATACCTCGGTTGTAACGAGTGATTATTTGAGTTACTGTTGCCTTTCTATTAGCTCGAACCAGTCTGGCTATTCTCGTCTGACCTCTGGCATCAACAAGGCAGTTGCACCCACAAAACCGCCGCTCACTGGATATTTCCTCTTTTTCTGATCATTTTCTGTAAACCCTAGAGATGGTTGTGCATGAAAATTCCAATAGATCAGCAGTTTCTGAAATACTCAGACCAGCCCGTCTGGCACTAACACCCATGCCACATTCAAAGTCACCTTAATAACATTTCTTCCCCATTCTGATGCTTGGTTTGACCTGCAGCAGATCGTCTTGACCATGTCTACATGCCTAAATGCATCGAGTTGCTGCCATGTGATATTTAGAAAATAGAAATTTGCGTTAACTAGCAGTTGGACAGATGTACTTAATAAAACGGCGATGAGTGTATAATACTAACATTATGTAACAGGGACCGGAACTGTTAAAACTATTTAAACATACAATTCATCAAGATGGCAGTCACAAGTGGAAGCATGTTAAGAATAGGAGGAGGAGCATGCTATACCAAAAATAAAAGTGTTGCAGAACGTGAAACTAGTTGACAACCAGTTGGAACTAGCAAAACCCTCGCACCGTGCCTGACACCGCATTGTGCCGGATGTATTATAGGCCCCAAAATAGTTATTACAGTGGAAATTGCCTTTAAAAACTTTATTTTGAAGCATTACTGTGAAAACTGCCTTTTGGAAGTTTTAATTTAAGTGTGTATCATTGCCTGGCTCTGCACTGGGAGGCAAATATAGAGATGGGACACACTGGAAGTGTAATTGAATAGCCGTGGTGTAGTGTATCTATCAGCCTGCTGTAATCAGCTGCCTGAGATGATCGGGCCTCTGTGGTTTATTTGTGAAGCGCAGCACAATTAGTCATGTTGATGATTATGTACGGTGTGTTCTTGGGGACATTAACGTAAAATGGATTAAATTATAGCCCTGCATGGTTTTAATGTAATAGGGAGGAGATCAATACAGGTTTTAACTGCAGCAGGAATAAAGATCCGCCTGCTATGAGACTTTATTTCTATTTAGAGGTTCAATAAGAGCCACAGGCCACATGGAGTTACCCATTTTCTTTGTGTTCATCATTATAACATGGGGTACGGATCTGAAATACTTCTTTTTGTGCAATTTAATTTTAATGGATATTTTAATTGAGCTATATCACATTATAAGAAGCCAATTTAGGGGGGAAATTGCACAACACTCAGCTAGATCTTTTAAAACATAATGCTAATTAGCAGTACTGCTACAAATCAATGACAAACCGCAATGAATGAGAATGATCTCACATTTCTACAGCAATACTATCAGTAGAGAAAAAGAAAATAGAAATATTACATTTAAAATATATAAAGCTATTCTGAAACTTATTCTGAAAAATAAATAAATAAAGGTTTCCGCAAAAAATATACACTATTTAACAAAAGTCTTGTCACCTGTCCAAGTTTTAGGAACTACAAATAATAACTTGAATTCTAATTGATCATTTGGCATCAGATGTGGCAAAGGCCTCTAGATTTTGCTTACTTTACCAAAATAAAATATGATCATGCCTTGATTTTTAATTATTTAATTAGGACAGCAAGGTCTGACTTGGCCTAGACAAAAGTCTATATACAGTATATAACAATAATACACAGTATAGAATATAAAGTCATGGTGCAGTGGTAAAAGAATGAATATTGTGTATGACTCCCATGAGCTTGGAAGAAAGCTTTCTTGCAGGACTCCCAGAGTTCATCAAGATTCTTTGGATTCATCTTCAATACCTCCATCTTACCCCAGGCATGTTCAATAATGTTCATGTCTGGTGACTGGGCTGGCCAATCCTGGAGTACTTTGACCTTCTTTGCTTTCAGAAACTTTGATGTGGAGGCTGAAGTATGAGAAGTGGTTTGTAATATAATGGTCAGCACAAATGTCTTGATACCTCAGGCTGTTGATGTTGCCATCCACTCTGCAGGCTTCCCACACACCCCCATAATGAATGTAACTCCAAATCATGATTTTTCCTTCACCAAAGTTGACTGATTTCTGTGAGATTATTGGGTCCATGCAGGTTCCCATCGAATTCATCAGTAAAATCTACCTTCTGCCACTTTTCCAAATGATCAACTAGAAGTCAAGTTATTATTTCTTGCTCTTACAACTGGGATCGACTTTTGTCTGGTAATGTATTACATATTCTGTTTTTTGATGAATAATTGAGCACAAATAATAAATTATAATATATTTTCACAAAATTAGAATAAAATATAATAAAATATATATGGCTGAAAACGTTGTTTAGAATCAATTAAATATATAATTATTATTTTCATAAATATTTCATATATAATAAAATAAATTCTTGTTTACAAAAATAATCCTGTATTATTTTTATAGCATTTCCACGTAAATGCAGAAAATAACATATCATTTCAATATATATAGTTTTCTTAATAGAATAAAATTTATCTTAATAAAATATTAATAAAAATTCTTGTTAATAAGTTTCAATTTTAGATTTGGCTTAACTACTAAAATAGCTTATAAAAATAAATAACTAAATAAAACTGAGAACATATTACATAACTAAAAAATGACAAAATAAAATTACTATACTTACTTACAATACTTAATATAATATAATATAATATAATATAATATAATATAATATAATATAATATAATATAATATAATATATAATATAATATAATATAATATAATATAATATAATATAATATAATATAATATAATATACGTTAATTTTCTTTTAGCCCTAGTACCTTTATTAATCAGGGGTCGCCACGGCGGAATGAACCGCCAACTTATCCAGCTTATGTTTTTACGCAGCAGATGCATTCACACACATACTCTACAGCCAATTTAGCTTATTTCAATTCACCTACTGTATACCGCATGTCTTTGGACTGTGGGGGAAACCCAAGTGAACATAGGGAGAACATGTAAACTTCACACAGAAATGCCAATGACCCAGCCAGGGCTCGGACCAGCAACCTTCTTGCTGTGAGGCAATTGTGCTACCCATTGCGCCACCATGACGCATAATATAATATAATATAATATAATATAATATAATATAATATAATATAATATAATATAATATAATATAATATAATATAATATAATATATAAAAGCGTAATTTGATAAATTAATGAACGAACTATTTATTAATTAAATAAACGAACAAACTAAACAAACAGATAAACAAACAGATAAATAAAATCGACAATAGTATCTCAGAGACATTAAAAATCTAATAGAAAAGCACATTGCTTATAACAAAATATATTAAAAACATAATTAATACTATAACATATAATACAACAAATTTAGTTGTTTACCAAATCATTTCCAGAATTTCGAATCCTGTAGAAAACCCTGAGCAACTCCGGCAATATTTAACGCTTGTAGGATTAAATTAATTTCCAGTTCAACCTCCCCCTGCATCTTTCCTAACCTTGCTGTTCTTCTGTCTGGTGCTCTCTCCTCCAAAGGCAAGGTGAATCCGGGCCGCTGCACAGCATGGGCTCTGACGACACCTGCGTGAAGGGCCTGCTAATGGGACTCTGCCATTGCCGCCTCACCCGGAGCAAGTCCAGTCACCAGAGCCCAGCGGACCGAAGGGAGGTCATCAATCAAGCCAGAAGAACACAGCTCACGGTGCTGCGGCTGCTAAGAGGAAGAGAGAAGGGAATCATTGATCTCACATATATTACGCTCTGATGTAGCATTGATTTAGCAAGTTTGAAATCAAATATAAATTCTAAGATGCAAAAAATGTGTTATTTTGACCTTTTGTTTGCAGTGTTCTGTATTCCACAGTGAGATGTCCAACTAGACAAGATATTTTCACTTTGGCTTTTAAGTTTCATCCTTTTGTCGTATTTAAGGAGCTCACATTTTGGTATGTCTAAAGTTTAAAGATGAAGATGGGTTTTCAGGCAGTAAACCCACATAATTTATTATTATGTGTTTTTGTTCTTACAATTCTATTGTGTCCTGTGTAATTTTCATTATTCATTCATTTTCTTTTCAGCTTAGTCCCTTTATTAATCACAGCGGAATGAACCGCCAACTTATCCAGCATATGTTTTAAGCAGCGGATGCCCTTCCAGCTGCAACCCATCATTGGGAAACACTCATACACTGTCATTCACACACATACACCACAGACAATAAAATAACGGAAATTACCCAATTCACCTAGCGCGCATGTATTTGGACTGTGAGGGAAACCGCAGCACCCAGAGGAAACCCTCGCGAACACGGGTAGAACATACAAACTCCACACAGAAATGCCAACTGACCCTGCCGAGGCTCGAACCAGTGACCTCCTTGCTGTGAGGCGATCGTGCTCTGTGTAATTTTATTTTCTTTAAATATAATGACTATAATATATATTTTTACCATAATTTGCATTTTGGGTGGTTATTTCCAAAAGTGAACCTATTTGCAGTCATTCGCCTCATTTTCTATTTAATGGAAATATTAAAATACTGCATTTTTGTGGCATTTTAAGCACTCATTTTTGCTTGTTGGATGGCGATCACAGCCAAACTTTCTGATGCAACAAAAAGATTTCCTACATTTTTGTCAAAGTGCTTACTGTATTATTTTACCATGAAGTGTTTATTAACAAATGTGCATTTAAACTAAGTTATTACAGTTTTATAAATAATGTAATGAGATTAGAACTTTAAATTAAAGTTTTTAACATAATTAACGATTAAAAAATACATATTTATTATCATCCATCACAAAAAAATAATTAATGATGTTTAAATTAAACCTGTAACCTGTAACCTATAGGCAAATAACAAACTGGCCAGCTTATTTCATCAGTCAGAATTTGTCCACTTGAATTATTAAAATTTTTATTTGTCTTAAAGCCTTCTTCAATCGGTTATTTTCACAATTTATGAAAGCATACGGTCATAAATGGGGCAAATAAGCTCATATGGGGCCAAATGCTCATTTTTCGAACCACCTGAACCCTCCTGGCTACGGGCTGTTTTGTCTCATACGTAATTTAATTACTTGACTCAATACTTAAAATTAATATAAATCCCAATGCATAAACAATTAAACTCTTTAATTCTTTTAACTTGAGTCAAACCAGACCACTTACCATCACTTTACACACGCACACACACAGTTGTTGGACAAATCTAACCTCTTTTGGTTGACAAATTTGCGAATATGTGAATATTCTTTGTTTATTTAGAGTTGACAGTACTTTGTGGCAAGTACATTATAAGTAACTGTTTTAAATTACTTAAAATTGATCCTAAAAAGTAATCCCTTTGTCATTTAATTACAGTTATTAGTTATTTTGTAATTAATTACACCCAACACAAACCTATATACAGTACAGTACAGCAGCCAACATTTGAAGTGGATCAAAATATTTACAAAATTGTCCCAAGACAGGAATGGAGGGTTGTTCAATAGTGTTAGGAGAATTATGATGAAAGGATCCACTTCAAACGTTCATTCTTTCATTTATGCATTTTCCTTCAGCTTATTTCTCAGGGGTCGCCACAGCAAAATGAACCGCCAACTATTCCACCATATGTTTTACACAGCGGATGCCCTTTCAACTCCAACCTAGTACTAGGAAACACCCATACATTCTCACATTCACACACACACACTCTTACACTACACCAGGGCTTA
This sequence comes from Danio aesculapii, assembly GCF_903798145.1. NCBI lineage: Eukaryota > Metazoa > Chordata > Actinopteri > Cypriniformes > Danionidae > Danio > Danio aesculapii. Next base: position 46,390,847 of record NC_079443.1, on the reverse strand, counting down.
ATTTGTGCCGGAACATGCTGGATCTTCACTTTCGTCCGCGACAACCAACCCCCTCCTCGACTCTTAACTTACAGTACGTCCGCGACACCCCTCTGCTATCTAAGGTCCCTATTGCACAACCACCCCAAATTCTTCAGCAGAACAGCACTCCTACTCATACTTCAACCTCAATGTTCCTGAAAGCAAAGAAGATCAAGGTGCTCCAGGATTGGCCAGCCCAGTCACTAGACATGAACGTTATTGAGCATGTCTTGGGGAAGATGAAGGAGGAGGTATTGGAGACTATTTACATTGCTGTCTATGTATTTACAGAATTGTATGTATATAATTAATAGGGCTGTGCAATTAATCGCAATCGCAAAAAAAATCGTGATTTAAGCATATGCAATTTCTAAACCGCATATTTTATCTACAATTTATAAAAAATTTTATTCCGATAATGCTATTGTGCGCATGATTTTAATATGTTAACCAATCAGAGCTGACGCAGCGCACCGCACAATTACAGCTAAGCTGAGCAGGAGAAAGATGTTAACCAGCTGAAGTTGAGTGGGAGAACCGAATAGGCGAGCAGGAAGAAAGAACATAAAATATGGATGCAGGTCTAAATAAAAATGATTTGGTGCCAAAAAGAAATTTAACGTCAGTCGTTTGGGTGTATTTTGGATTCAGGAGAGAGGATGTGTCACAGAGCAAGGTAATTTGCAAGACTTGTTAAATGATTATTCCAACAAAACAGAGCAATACTATAAAACTGTTCCAACATTTAAAACAGCATCATAAAAAAACTGCATAATCAATGCATGTCGACAAAGTCCATCAAAACAAACAAAAGCACACATCAAAGCCAGCCCAAACAAACTGAACAAATATCCATTGTTCAAGCATTTGCAATCGGCGTGCCTTATGAGAAAGTGTCAAAACGGCACAAAGAAATTACAGATGCAATCACCTATCATATATGCAAAGATATGATGCCTGCGCACATCGTCAGTAAAGATGGTGTCCGGAGACTAATACAAACACTTTACAAAAGATACCATCTGCCATCTCGCACTCATTTCACACGATTTGCTATACCAGAAATGTATGAGAAATGTAAGGCGGGCGTTAAACACGAGCTCAAGCAGGTTTACTGAATACTTCGCCACGACCACAGATATTTGGTCCAGCAAAACAATAGAGCCGTACATGAGTTTAACGGTCCACTATATTAATGACAACTCTGAAATGAAAAGTTGATGTTTGTAAACACCATTCTTCCCAAAAGAGCACACTGGAGAAAACACATCTAAAAGTTTAAAAGAAGCTTTAGCATCATGGGGACTTTGTGAAGAGCCAGTCTGATCTCACAAGAAAATGTAAGTATTTTACGTTTTGTCAGTTTAGTGACTAATTCGTACGAATTCAGTCGTACGAAATTGTATGATTTTAAAAAGGAGGCGTGGCACCTAACCCCACCCCTAAACCCAATCGTCATTGGCAGATGAGCAAATCGTACTAAATTGTATTAGATCACATTAGATCGTACGAATTCGTACGAATTAGCCACTAAATCAAAAAGTTACGAATTGCCGTGAGATTGTGTTGGAAGAGCAGCAAGTGTCTATCACCACATTTATTTTATGTTGTCTGTTTTAAAGACAATTTTACAACAGTTTTGTTTATTAAACTTAATACTATGTTATTTCATTGTGAAATGTTTTATTATGCTCTTCTTGTGCACTGAATACATTAAGAATGTATATATGTAGCTTGTTTGAAAAAGAATAAAACAGTTGCCAAAATCGCAATCGCAATATTTGTTTATAAAAATCGCAATATGATTATTTTGTCCATATTGCTTAGCCCTAATATTTACTGTAATTTAGTTCATCCAATTCACCTATACTGCATGTCTTTGGACTGGGGGGGAAACCAGAGCACCTTTAGGAAACCCATGCAAACACGAGAAGAACATGCAAACTCCACACAGAAATGCCAACTGGCCCAGCCAGGACTCAAACTAGTGACCTTCTTGCTGTAAGGCGACAGTACTAACCACTGAGCCACCTTTCGTTTTTGATCAACTCTATACTATAACTTGAAAATGGATAATTTTCAACAAGAAAAGCCTATAAAAAATTAACTCATCATGCTAACAAGCACCAGCTTTCAACTTCCACAATTCCAAATTCATAATTTATAAGGTTTCATTTCAGTTTAAGACGCGCTGCTTTAGAAGGACAACGGCAGCTTATTATAGCTTCTGGTAGGGAGCTAAATGGACTGAACTGAAGTCATTTATTGTGAGTTTATTCATTCGCTGCACATTTGCATTGGCAGAGCTCTGAAAGAGGGGGGGGGGGGGATGGCACAGGAAAGAGGAAGGTGAGCCCTGGCATCCTGTGTGTCTCTGGCATACAAGAGCTCCTTTCTGCTGGGTCAGCCTTTAAACAAACAAACACACTGCCTCTGTGAATGCGGTCCGTCCCTTCAAACAGCAGTAATAGAGGGTCGTGCCTGACAGCCAAAGAGCAGAAAGGAGAGAGAAATGACCCCTGTTCTCTAGAGATAGCGCTGAATCCCAGTGCACTGACAGCTCGGGCACAGCTTTTAAACGCACAGTTGCACAACAAAAGCAAAAGGACAAAAATGAAGGTCACGGTAAAAACCAAGGGCGAACATCAAGTCAGGTGCAAGGCACGCTGGGGCACAGTGCCATGCCTGGAGCTGTTTTGCTTGCCTCTTTGAATGCGTAATTAAGTCAGTGTGCCTACAACTCAAATTAGCATAAATATACACTTTGGAATAATTAGGTTTTTAAAAGAAGCTCCCTGATACTCATCAAGGCTCGATTTGATGGGAAAATTCTGCAATATTGTGAAATATTAATGCCATTTAAAATAACAGTTTTCTTTTTGTAATAAAAATGTAATTTATTCCTGTAATGCAAAGCTGAGTTTTACAATAGGGTCGTATTAGTTAATGCATTTATTAACATGAACAATCAATGAACAACACATTGATTTCAGTGTTTGTTTATGTTTGATAGTGAAAATACAGTTGTACTTTGTTAGTTCATGTTAACTCATGGTACATTAACTAATGTTAACAAGCTTGAAGTTGGATGTTAATAATGCATTAGTAAATGTTGAACTATCCTTAATAAATCCTTTACAAGTATTGTTCATAATTTATTCATGGTAGTAAATATATTAACTACTGTAGCGTCAAATGTGTAGTATGTAAGTTTTTGACTCTTCTAAAACATAAAAATACCATATGTTTACAGATATTTAAGAAACATGCTAAGTGAACATTCTTGTTTATCTGAACAACAATGCTAAAGTCAGATATTCTGCATTGAAAATGCAAGTTACATGCCGAAGTGAAGTTTCATAAACTAATTTCAAGAGGAGCACGTGATATAATTGAGCACGTCTGGCCACTCTGTAATCAGTAATAATCCAATGAGAGTCATCCTAGTTTACTATAAATGGATCAATTTCTCCCTACTGCTCTATCTTCGTTGGAAGAATCCCCCCTTCCACCCCATCTTCTCCTTTTCCTCCCATTTCTAAAGGGGGAGCTCTCAAGACCTACCTGATCTCAGATCTCCTGATATGCTTAAATATTCCTATTAACCCTCATTTGTGTAATAAACAAACAAGTAGAGAATCAAAAGACATGTGAAATTTTATCCCTGGCAATGTCTGACACTGGCGCATATATATTGTAATAGACGTGCCAGGCACAAAAGCTTGACAAGCGTAGAAACAGTAACTAAGGAGGGCGGGGGTTAGGGAAGGGTCAATTAATACATATTAAACCTCTTTAACATTTTTAAACATAGATGCCGAATCACTGATATGCATTGATTTGCATTATTTCACAGTTTTAAAGCTAATTTCAAACGGTTTATTTTATTTTCAAAATCTAAGGTACAGTAAACTATCTGCTGCTGCTTTCAGTAGTCATACCTGTCAACAGTCATCAGATTCTTTGGGTGCGTATTTGAACAGACGTATACACATAATTAATAATAATAACATCTAAAGAAGTCGATCTTGGTGTTTTTTTTTTTTTCCAAACACAACTAAATTTGTCCTAAATGAGCAACTGTTTATTTACAATAAAACAGCTTCAGAAGAACTTAAAAAAAAAGATTTATATTGGGGGGGGGGGGGGGGGGGGAATCCCTTATAATGGTGGGCATATCCCTTATTTTTACATCCCAATGTTGACAGGTATGAGTAGTATGGCAATAAATGTCATGTAAAATGGCATTCAAACTCACATTATAAGCATTTAACACTGAATAAAGCACATAAGGTGTACCTGAGGGGAGCATTGTCATAGTTTTTCTGTTGTTCAGCTGCAAGAAATAGAAGCCGTTTCTAAAATATAAATTTCACGTGTTGGTTAGGACAAAAACTCCTTTTAATATGGAAAATATTCCTTCTATCTCATGCCCTTGCTTTTAGTAACAAAATGATTCTAATCAGCCATTAGGCTCGATGGTTACTGTAGGCACACCCCTGTTGATGTCGTCAATCTGGCAACCTGTGCTTGCGTGTGTTTTCAACCAGGCATGCAATACTTTAACCACTGGGTGTCAAACTTACATACTGATAATGCAATCTCTTTTAAAGTGTGACAATCATTACTACAGTCTTGATCACACAATCCTTCAGAAATAAATCTGATTTGCAGATTAGCTGCATAAGTATCAATATTGGTTATTATTATCAGTGTGGTTTTTCCTGCTTTGATAAAAAGAAAGTTATTAGCTAAGATTAAATAGATTTTTAGTTTGTATAACATTATGGCTGTCTTTACTATCACTTCAATTACTTTAATTGGGGGGGGGTTATTTTTTTATAAGTGTATTTATTTGAATGGTCATGTATCACTGTTTTCATAAATGTATTATGCAGGAAAAGACAATAATTTAAAAAAAAGAAATCATGGCACCCTTTATTTATTCCTTTCTGGATTATTCGATGAATAGAAATGTAAAAATAAAAACAGCATTACATTGAAACAGATGCATTTCATAAAGTTATTATTGTCTTTATGTTGATTGTTATATTTGATTATCTTTAATGTTTCTATCCTTTCTAAATATTTGTTCAATAACAAGTTATTACTGTCTTAAGCAGGAAAAGAAAAATGTTTCTTGAGCATTAAATCAGCATGTTAATGTCATTGCATACATTTAATGTCTTTATTGTTTATATTCAATGTTTATATATTTTTTATGTCTAAAAAACATACAGTAGTTTAGGTTTTTTTTCTGCTGGTAAAATCGTGCCCAGGTCATTTTTGTCCAGTAAGTCAACATTTTTACCTTATTCACAATAAAACTAAAGTATACTATATACCATAAAACCATACAATTATCCAACAATCAAATGACGAGATCAGCTCCTCAATCAAATGAAAACATTAAAAAGAATGTAAAAAGTCAGGATTAATCATTTTAGATATAGCATTTAATAATCTTTTAAATATAAGGTATTGATTAACATTGTGATCAATGTTATTAAATGCATTAGACTTACAAACCTAAAAATACAAATTTCTCAAGGAGCTTTTCATGCACTGTAATGGCCTGCTTCATTCAGTTTGTCAGTTCTTGCTGTGATTAAGTTTGTTTGCATTGATTCTGCTCTTTCTCCTGTGCTCTCCCAATTCTCGTGTGTTTTTCTGTTTAGTTTGATTCTTATTGAATAGAGAATGACTGCTGTGACAGACTCAGCCACAACTCTTCATCGCTCCTATATGCAATGCTGACAATTAAAGTGATTTCTGGTAATATTCAATATACGTAAAAGAGCAATTAAGGTATAGAAACTGTTGTTAAGAAACAGATGAAATAAGCCTATAATAATAGAATAATCTGACAGATCGCATCTCGTGTGGATGATATTCATGCACAGCTTGTACCATCTGCTTCCAAACAGCATATGTTTTGACAGATATTCAAAAGTAATGAGCAAAAAAAGAAAGGCATATTTACCATTAATATTTCACTGCATGTAGTAATATTAGTTTGAGAAGAAGATGATCAAATGTTGGTCTGAGAGTCATCCAGGACAACTTAAAAAACCTATTCCTTTTAGAGGCAATCAAACGAATATATTTTAATTCAAGATTCTTTTTATTTTTTATGAAATATTTATATCATCTTGTCTCGATTACACAGGGTATCTGCAGGGTTTACTAAAGTCTTAAAATGACTTCAATTTCAAAACTTGAATTTTATGCCTTAAAAAGACTTAAATTCGCTGAAATGTGGTTTTGTAGGTCTCGAATCCTTTCAAACAGGTCTTTATTTTCCTTTGTCCATGTAAAGCTACATAATCAGGCCAACACTCATTCAATCCATCTCAATAAAACTTTTAACAAAAGTTACATTTACTTACCATTATGGTTTAATTATCTTGCTTACATTAACATTTACACATTCTCCATGTATTACTGATGCTAATGCTAACTGATGAAGACACTGACCTGGACACACTGTTGTGAATAAATTTAGTTTATTATAGTTTTAAAAAACTTACAATAAACATATAAGTTTATTACAAATATTATAAAACTTATAATAAAACGTACAAAATTAATGCTGAAAAAAGTATAAGTATATAACTATAGTTTGTTTGTTTTTACAAATTATTTAAAATATGTGGCCAAGAAATAGCCAACATAACAAATCTGTTTAATGCAACATAAGCTCATTCGGAAAACATAGCCCTATATACATTTCTGGAGATCTCAAATTATGTAGCCAGAACTACGAATGGCTGCATTTCATCTTTAAAACATATGACGCTGTTCCTTTTCTGGCCTACCAGCTGACCACTTACCTCCGTGTGGATGGATTGCTTTTAAGAACACTGTGGGTTGGGTTTAGGGAAGTGGGTGAATGGGGGAATCGGTTAGTCAGTCAGTCGACAACGGCCTCTGGTGGATTTACGCGAGAACAGCAGGCGTGAAAGGCACTTGCAAGAGACATTTGAGACCTCAAAAAGCATACACAGCAGCCTCTGGCAGATTCGTAAGAACAAAAACTGCAAAAGAACGTAGCTCTTGGGACGTATTTGCCGCTCTCCAAAAATGTATGTGGGGTACGTACTCAGAATGAGCCTGAGTTGGTTTAATGGGACAAGTAAAAATCTTTTCCACTGGACATTAGAACAAATCCTTAGCATTTAGAACTGTATAAGTCTGAAATTTACTTCATTAGGCTCTTAAAAAGGTTTGAAAAAGTCTTACATTTGACTTGGTGAAACCAACAGAGGGGCAGCACGGTGGCACAGTGGGTAGCGCTGTCACCTCACAGCAAGAAGGTCGCTGGTTCGAGCCTCAGCTGGGTCAGTTTGCAATTCTGTGTGAAGTTTGCATGTTCTCCCTTGTTCTCGTGGGTTTCCTCTGGGTGTTCCAGTTTTCCCCACAGTCCAAAGACATGCGCTATTGGTGAATTGGGTAAGCTAAATTGGCCATAATATATGTGTGTAAATGAGAGTATATGGGTGTTTCCCAGTGACATATGCTGGATAAGTTAGCGGTTCATTCCGATGTGGCAACCCTTGATTAATAAAGGAACTAAGCTGAAAAAAAAATGAATGAATTAATGAATGAATGAAACCCCAATTACTGTAATGGTCTCTATGTAGGCACTGCTCAGACCTTCCTCAAACGACTGCGATTATAATCACTCCTATTAGCCTCTCTCCAATGGCTAACCATTTGTTTTATAATTGATTTCAAGATCTTAACCTTTTTAAAACAGCAAATGGTCTGCCACCATCATATCTTTCATACTTTCATACTTTACATAGCCATGTGGTCCACTGAGAAGTATTAGGTTTGCGAGCCAAAATCATATATGAATTCATATGAACTAGCAACTTTTGCAAAACAGATATTTTATATTTATATTTAATATAGACATTTTCCTCAAGAGATCAGGCTGGAAACAATCTATTGAGAAAAGCACAATTTCAATAAAATGTTGCATATGAGAACATCTCAGCTCCATCAGTCCCTAAGGCAAGCCAGATCCCCATGAAGAGATGGGCTATTTAGTTTGTTTCTAGACTGTAAATGTTTTGCATACTGCAACAACTAGTTGCTAGGCAACAATAAATCCCATACATCCAAAAATGACCAAAATGAACTCCAGTTTCTTCTTCACAGAAAGCTATTGTGTATTTTTATAGGTTTTTTTATGATGTTTTCCTTCAATGAGGTCAGTATGAACTGTCATTGTATGCAAACCAGCTGTGTAATGAAAAGAAGAAAAAAAACATTTTCTTTACCGCTTGATGGACAGCATATTTGTTTAGAACAGCATAAAACAGAGTAAATAATAGCATTTTCATTTTGGTGGGATATATCCCATTTACATTTGAAATAAATCATGCGAGTTGTTTACTAAATGCGTGACCAGAGATGATATATTTCACTTCACTGGTTTATGAGATTAAAAAAGAATGACTCTCTGGGCTGCCCTTAGAAATGGTTTCTTTAGATGAATAATGCTTTATTGTTTTAACAAAAAACAAGTGTCAAATACAGCCCTACACAATATATATTGCATACCTCATCAAAATGTCTAGCAGGCTTGAGTTACCAAGTAATAGACAACATGCAAACAAGTTTCTTAACAGTCCACAAGACAAAATAACTTGAAAGATCACACCCTGTAAAAAAATGCTGGGTTCCACACGATCAATTTGTGTTGAGACAGCATGAAGGAATTAAGTTAACTTATTAGTTTTTACAAATTTAAGTGGATTGAACATAAAACAATTAAGCGGTCCCCCCCCCAAAAAAAAATCAAGAATTGTGTTGTTTCAGCTTATTTTAAATAAGTAGTTTGAATAAACAGCAAACATCATTTTTTTGAGAGCACATTCACTGTAATAACCAAAGTATTATTCAGTTTTAACTCTATCTGATAGCGTCAAAAGACAACCGAATGTGCATGTGATGTGCAGCTGATGCAATAACAAGCTTTAAAGGCTCCGCCAATTTCTGAAAAAGGGGCCGGGACACACATGAAAATATATATTTTTTACATAATAAATCTTGCGTAAAGTATATAATCAGACCCGCTTGTATACTTAAACTGTTAACAATTTCCTGTAGAACTGACAATATTTTGCCAGTAACTAGGGATGCACCGATACCATTTGTTGGAACCGATCCGATCTCGATACCAAACTTCAGAGTATCGATCGATATAGATCCTATCCCGATACTGTGCATTTTTTGTAGTTGTTGTTGTTTTTTTTTTTTTTCTAAGCATAATACAGTTTCTATAGCTCTGGTGCTAAACTAATATATCATCTTTAGTAAAAATAACAGACCTATAGGCCTACTATACATGACAGACGGCACAATCTAACCAAAAACATGATGCTTGCTGCAAACTAGGATACATTATTTGAGCATCCCTTATGACATTGATGTGGTCCAGCTTAGTTTCCTTTTTTAATATTACGATTTTTCTTTGAAATCTGCAATATTCTACCACTACTGACCCTAATCATTGGTAAAATTATCTTATATTTTCCTGCAGTTTTTACGCAGACTAAACTAAACTGTCTAAGGCCCATTTTACTTATTAATCCCTTGCCAAATCTCGCCCTGAATGAGACGGAGAAAGTTCAAAACAAGGTCAGCTTATATGCTTCAGCCCCAAAACATAAACTGGCATTTTAAATAAAATGTTGATATAAATAAAATGACAGTGAAATATTCACAGTTTCAGAGTATCCTATATTAGGCTAAATCATTTTTCTGTTAATGACAATCCATATGCGCCCATCAGTGTCATTTTTATTAATTTAAGCAACTACTTTGACCACAATGAGCCAGGCTTTACAAACTATTTGCAGCACTGAAAGTATTCACCTTGCTCTGAAGAATAAACTCAGTCAGAAGGATGAGAGAACAGAAACTTATTGTGAGAATAATCTTATGGACCGGCGCACGTTGCATTAGCGCAGCCGGTGCGTGAATGAAGCGCTTGAACATAGACACAGCGCACAGTCCTCCTGTATCTGCGGACACTTTCAAAACTTAGCAGCACAAAGGGAAGAAATCAGTGCGTTGAGGATCTGTCCAATGTATTATTGAGACTTTTCTAATTTAAAGTTTCAGGTAGGCCACCATTGTGTGTGAAGAGCAGGTAATAACCCTTTCTACTCCATTGTTGCGAATGCGATCTGCTGATCTAACAGACACAGTGCAGCATGATTTAAAAACAGCAATGAACTCCTCGTTGCAGGTCAAAATGAACCCATTTAATGCAAAACTAAATGCATTTCTGCACTGATTATTTAACCTAACAGGAACAAAATAGTCTTGGAGATTTTCTCGTGTAGTCATGAATGCAACATGCAGTTTGAATTGTGAATGAGTGAAGAACGATTGACAGACGCAGAGGCGGGAAGCGCTGAACTGAACATGAATTTAACCACGTGAATATTCCTCTGTACTTCACATTAAACTGTAGAATGGCTTCAGAACATTTAGTTATTTATTTAACTTTTTTGGGGGGCTTTTTTGGCTTTATTAGATAGGACAGTAATGAGACAGGAAGCGAAGTTGGAGAGAGAGGGGGGTAGGGTTGGGAAATGTCCTCGAGGTGGGATTCGAACTCGGGATGCTACTGCACTATATGTTGGCACGCTAACCACTAGGCTATTGCGCCGACAGAACATTTAGGACATAGTAGGCCAACATGACAATTTCACTAGTGCCTTATAATAGGCTACCTTCAAGGCTTAGTTGGCTTATGAACAGAATATAGCGCACATACAAGATCGGATTTGGATCGGTATCAGCTGTCCGATAACCGAGTAAAAATATGTGATATCGAACCGATATCCGAATGGGATCAGTGCATCCCTACCTGTAACTTACTGTAAATCAATTACAGGAAAAATACTGTATCTACATTTATAGCACCACTTATATTGCTCTGTGTATTTTGAAAATTTTATGTCCATATTTAATGTAAGATTTACAGTAATTTTCAGAATGCAGCTTTAAAATACAATAACATACCGTATAACTGTACTATAACTTCATATTACAGTTAAATTCTGTGAAATTTACAAAAACTGTTAACAGTGCAGGACTGAAGTTTATTGACAAATATAAATGTGCAATATAAATCAACAACAGGTTGATGTTCACACTGATATCATTTAACCCTTTAAGTACCAAGTAAACACTTAGAAGTTCACCAAAGTTTACTGGAGGACTTTCAAGAGCCAGTTCGCTTGATTGTGTTTCAGATGTTATATAAGAGCTCAATTTAGCGCAGACGTCTGATTTTTGGCCCCCCGTTAACAGTACAGGATGACAGCAGACAGTGCCACCGGGTATACTGTCATGCTTTGATAACATTTAATAGCATTAGTGTGTTGATAAGTCGATAAATTAAATCCAGGCTTCTCCTGGTGACTTTCTGGAGGATCTAACGTGACTCATAACAGATGCATTTCTGCATATGAGATTGAATCACACAGACACTTGCTAAAGTAAAAAAAAGGAAAAGGAAATATATTATTATAATGAAAAGCCTAGTTTGCAACATAACATAATTTTTGGAACTATGACGTATTCATTAAAAACACTAAACAAATTTTGGCTAAACATTCTAATTACTATAACATGCTAGCATTCTTCGTTAGGAATTAATTTGAAATGTTTATACATAACACTAATTTGTGTTTCTCATTACAGTCATACCTCATTTCAATTGATCAAATTATTTTGTTAATTTATTTTAAATATACCATATAGCAAATACTATACACACCAGTTCTGCCTGGTTCTCAAATCTTATTGGCTGATAGCCGTGAGATATTAAAGTACTATCAGCACTCTTACAGCCTCTTCACCCTTGTGTATCACTCCGCCCACATGAGTGGCAAGCAGAGAACTACAGTTTGACAAATATTGCTGCTGTTGGACAACAATGTACTTTTGAGGCTTTTTTTTAGGCAAGAATGTAGTTGTTTAAATTGAAATATGCAGTTTATTTATAAGGCCTATTTTAAATATTCATAATTTTGGAGATTTAGTGCGTTGGCGGTCAGCCTTCCATACTCAGCAGAGCAAAGATGGTTGATGTTCCGCCATAAGATGAGACTGCATAATAAGTCCTTAGGGAAGAAAAACAGCATTATTTCAACGTATGTTTCTAACAACAGCTAAACAAATCATTACAGAATCGGTAAGTGAGCAGGTAAGTGTCAATCGCTCTCTTTTGTATTTTGTACTGCTGTATTTATACCATAGTAATGTGTTAGTGTTTGCCTTGTTCTGACTTTTTTGTGGTTAATTATTGTGAACTCCTGATTGCAACACAGAAATACTGGGAAATCTCTGTAGACTAAAGGCATTTAATGGCGTTCTGCCTTATAATCTTAAAATGTGAGCAAAACCACCTGTTTTGTCATCATTTTAGACATTATGCTAAATATATATATATATATATATATATATATATATATATATATATATATATATATATATATATAATATAAATTGATGGAATCGGAATTGATAATACGCATATTTGGAAAAGAATTAATGTCACAATGAAAACTGTAGCTGTCTGTATGATATAACAGATTATAATTTATGTTCAATAATATGGTTTTATATGTTTTTATTATTTAGTTTAGGTAAAATACAGTATAAAGAAAAAGATATGCTTATGCATAAATGTGTACTTATATACAATGTTCAGCATAAATAAGTAAACCCCCATTTGAAAATGAGTTTTTTTTATATTCTCAGTGAATAAAGACAATATGTGTTAGTGCTTTTAAGCAAAACAGCTTTATTAAATAATTATATTTTTAGTCACTGTTTGGTCACTGAACATCTTTAGGAAAAGAAAGATGATACATTTAATATCAAGCAAGTATTGCAAAAATAAATAAATGAAGGGTGTCATGGTGGTGCAGTGGGCAGCACAATTGCCTCACAGCAAGAAGGTCACTGGTTCGAGCCTCGGCTGGGTCAGTTGGCATTTCTGTGAGGAGTTTGGATGTTCTCGCCGTGTTCGCGTGGGTTTCCTCTGGGTTCTCCGGTTTCCATGTCAGTCGTAAGACATGCGGTACATGTGAATTGGGTAGGCTAAATTGTCCATAGTGTATGTGTGCAAATGGGAGTGTATGGGTGTTTCCCAGTGATGGGTTGCAGCAGGAGGGGCATCCGCTGCGTAAAACATATGCTGGATAAGTTGGCGGTTTATTCCGCAGTGGCAACCCCTGATTAATAAAGGGATTAAGCCGAAAAGAAAATGAATGAATGAATCAATGAATGAATGAATAATTAAATGAATTAAATTACAAACTACTTTATGTAATTTTTTTCCCCCACCATTTTAATTTGGGTGTACTACTTTTTTTATTTTGTTAGATAAGTTCCAGTTTTGGCTTTGGTACTGACTAATATAGTGTATATTTATAGTGTATATTATATATATATATATATATATATATATATATATATATATATATATATATATATATATATATATATATATATATGTATATAATATATCTTATAACACAAATATAACTTTATTTACGAATATTTTAGAATAGCCAAAAACACACAGTATGGGTTTCACAATAATTAGCAATCTAATCCTTGTAAATCACTGGTAAACACGTAGATCGATATAGAACTACAAATCCACCATTATAAGGACTACAGATCCGAGTGCCGAGTCTTGTTTATCTGTTACTGTGAACATTTCACGAGTTTCTCTTGCCTTGCTTTGCTATGTTTTGACCCTCGCCTTATTTGTTTGTTTACGTTGTCTGCTGCCTGCCTGTACTGGCCATTCGCCTGTGTATAGATCATTTCAATGTGGTGATGTCATTGGTTCATAAAAATTTCCTGTTTGTTATCAAACGATTTCATACTTTTAACAAGAAGCAATTAGATCATAACTTAATGTTAAAACAGCTATTATAACAGTATTTATCAATATGTGGACCTTTTTGGATTCTCAGAAGCTATAAAAATTAAAAATGTAAAATAGCAAATACGTTGGGACCATTGTTTTTGTTTACGTCCCTCAAAATGTTCTATTGACCACGACTCTGGATTGCCCGTATGCATATGTTTGTTCCTGTGTTGACTGTTCTCAGACTATTCTCCTAATAAACCCTGCATTTGGATCCGCACCTCTGTGGTCAGTGTCCCGCTCACATTACCATGGGTCAAACCTAGTATTTTTTAAATTAATGCCAAATAACCTTATAATATTAAGCAACAAATAGGCATGGGATGATAACCGTTTTCAAGGTATACCATGATTTGGAAATTTCAAGGTTTTAAAACTGCCAAAATTGTCTGCTATACTGTTCCTAAGGTATATGTAAGATCTTTTATTTACGCTTTTATTTACCCAGACAGATAAAAAGAACAGATTTTAGAGCAGTAATCACAATACCATGAAACCGTGATATTTTTATCCAAGGTTATCATAACGTCAGAATCTTATACCAAATATAACAAAACACATCCCTTGAAGAGTTTTATAATTTCCTACTGTAAATACCTAATTTTTGATAAGTAATATGCATTGCCAATAACTTAATTTGGACAAATCTGAAGGCAATTTTCTCAGAACTACATTTTTTTCATGAACCTTGGATTCTCGATTTTCAAATAGTCGTATCTTAGCCAGATATTGTTTAATGATCATAAAACATACGTGGAAAGCATATTTATTCAACTTTCAGATGATTTATAAATCAGTACAAATCAAACTTATGACTAATGTTGTGGCGCAGCTTTTAATTAACAATGAGGAAACAGTTTTCCACTCAGCGCTTAGTTTTCCACTTAAACCGTGTGTGCTGTGAGCCAAAACAAAGAAAAAAAAGTCAATGATCACAGAAAGTACACTCGCAAATTAGACAGCACATGTCACCGTTCTCATCTGATGCTCAAGCATATCTGTGTGGTGTCGGTTTAGACATCTTATAAAGTGCATTTGCTCATCTGCTCCTGCTGTGTGCCCATCATGCTGATGAGAGAGAACACCACGAGGAACAGACAGCTCTTTGAAACACACTGACACTATAACAGAGCTAAATAAAGACAGACACACGGATCAAAACTCAATTACCTTCAAAGACGAGAGAGGCATGTTTGCAGGTGAGAGCCATCGCACATTCCAGTTTCTCATTGCTTCACGTTGAAGTGAAAGGCTGAAGATCTCCGACTCCCGCTGATGACAGGTCATGCCTTTAACCAGACACAGAGAGAGCGGTGTGTGTCAGTCAACGCATTTTCTTTGTACGCCATCCGTTTCATCAGCGTTGTGGATTCACAGAGAAAATGAACACCTTTCAACAAGAATAAAACGACAGGATGAGAGACCGCTGAGCTCCGCGTCTCATTGAACTTCTGTCAAATGGAGGAAGCATCTCCAGCTTAGACTAAACAGTGCAAACGTCTGAAAATGATCTCACTTTAATGCATGCTTCCTGTGTTATTGTGTAGGATCTATCTGCTTGCATAAAAACACATGCAATCTTTGTAAGAACTGATTGCGGCTTTAAAACACTTTAAAGGGCACCAATGATGAAAATAATCTTTTGTAAACTGTTTGGACAGAACTGTGTGCAGGTATAGTGTGTCCACAGTCATACTGGAGTGAAAGAAACACAATAAGTCTCTTTTTTTATTTTCTGATATTAACAATAGGATCCAAATCCCTCCCATTTTGTGGCCCACCGCAAGTGATGTAGCAGTGGAAACATGTTCCTCCCTAAGCAGCGTTTCCCCCACCATTATATTAGTCCCCGCCCCCCCCTGAAGTCAAGTTAATTGTATTTTATTTATAGGACCAGATCACTATTTCTTTTAATAAACAAGGTAAATAGCTGTATGTAATATCTTATTTACACAACGACATGTGATTTCTATCTCTACATGGACGCGGGATTACAAATTTCTGCTCTCTGAATCGTGCACAGTGAAGTTCCACACAGCCACTCTCTGATGTATGGGAATCAGACTGTGCGTCGCATCTGACAGGACCTGAGACGCACGTGCGCTCCCATATATTATGCATAGCCTACAGCAGCCAAAACAAAGGTAAATGGTGTGTGGGAGCGTAATGCGCTCGGTCACAGCAGCTAAAATATATACAGATGTGATGGGATGTCTGTTTAGTTTATTGGAGTGACCCGCGCGAGTGATGCATTCTTTCTGGCAAGTGCAGCCATTGTATCTCCAGTGTTTTGAGCTGATGTGTTCTCCCCCATCTAGCATCTCATGCAACCTGACCTCTCCCATAAGCTCCGCAAGTCTCCCGCAAATTTATACCGGCCCCGTGATCCCCCAAAATGAGGTAAAATACTCAGAAATCATGGTGACGTGAGAGTAAATGAGCAAGACAACAGATCGCAAGAGGCACAGTGATGGTCTAAGCATTACATTTCTTCAGTTGAATGAATAGAGCAGTAAAGATACCACGAGTGCAAATCCCTCTATCTCTGAGTGATCTGCTGTCAATAGTTGGAGACCAGCAAAATATTTGAATGGTCCTGCATGTATTTAGGCCTTTTTACATATATAACAACTGAAAGTTCAGTTTTGACAACATTGAAAAATCACTAAAAGCTGGCTGGAATTATTAGATAAATAAAACTTTATTTTTTAACATGAATATTAATAATATAAATTCTTGTAATACACTCATTGCTATAAACAGTAGTTTATAGACCCCTTTCCTTTTAGTTTTATAGTATTTATAGGATTTATAGGTGTGCATTTTAATTCTTATGCATCAAACATATGCTCCAAACTTGTTGATTGAGTTATGTTTAATTATTCTTCTTTCATCGTTTGCAATGTTTCCAAATTGCATTGTAATTTTTCATGATTTTTATATCTGTGTTATATTATTTTCTGCGGCGGTTCATTCCGCTGTGGCAACCCCTGATAAATAAGGGACTAAGCCAGAGTAAAATGAATGGATGCATTATTTTCTGTAAAGCTGCTTCTGGCCATGACATGTTCACACCTGGTTATAAGAGATGTGTTTAAGGTATTATATGCAGCATCTTTCATTTATTCTCCTAGGTAATCCAAGATCTTCTCTTAAGGTTCATACTTGGAGGGAAAATGTGCTTAATGCATTATATAGCTTGAAGCATTAGAATCTGTGCTCAGTATCAGCCGATCACCATGACTAGGTACTCAATATCAGTACTCAGTACTCAATATCAGCTGCAAAAATCCTGATCCCTAGCTTTGACCCAACTTGGCTGTCTGAGCAGCAATACTCCCTCTGGCTGTACAAGACTGATCTTGGTTAGCCAGTAAATACACCCTTAGGAAAAAGAAGTACATTATACTTAAGTAAAGGTCAAGTATAAAATTATATTTTATTTAGTAAGTAATTACGCCCAAAATACACTATAGTGACAAAAGCTTCACACTTTGTGGATAAAAAAAGATATAAAAATAAATGTAAATAAATGTAAACACACGCCATGCCACGCTATAGATTAAGCAATCTATAGATCTATAGATCCCTCTATAGATTAAGCAATATGGCTGACATGCGGCTCTTCTCATATCACTGACATGATATTAAGCAGATAAACAAACACCTGAAACTTACAGTTGAAGTCAAAATGATTTATAATCTGATTTTTAAAAATCTTCTTCAAATATTTCCTAAATAATATTTAACAGAGCATGGAATTTTTCACAGTATTTCCTTTAATATTTTTTCTTCTGGTGAACGTCTTATTACAGCTAGAATGAAGTCCGTTTTAATTTTTTTTCAAAACCATTTTAAGGTCAATATTATTAGCCCTCAAGCAATATTTTTTTTCGATAGTCCACAGAGCAAACCATCATTATACAATGACTTGCCAAATTATCTTAACTTGCCTAATTAATCTAGTTAAGCCTTTAAACGGCACCAATTTTACCCATTTTACAAGTTGTAAGATAAGCCTTTTGTGTCTCCAGAAGGTGTCTGTAAAGTTTCAGCTCAAAATACCCATCAGATCATTTATTATAGCCTCCAGAATCTGCCCATTTTGGTGTCTGAGTACATTGTAGCTGTTTTTGTAGCCTGTGGCTTTAAATGCAAATGAGCTGCTTCTTCCCTGCCACCGCTCCATCGTGCATGTCTGCTTTTTATGCGTTACATCAGATAAACAGCAGTCAGTAACAGAAACAAACACGGATGAAGCTGAAATACAGTTCATTAGTCAAAAACATTAAGTAAGTTTATCCCATGTATTTGTGGTGGAGTTTATTCAAGCCTTTCTGAAATGAGTCACACACAAATGCCGTTTGCAGTACACACACACAAATTAGAGTTTACTGACACCATGTAGCCATGGTGATTACAGTGGTTAAGAGTTACAAAGCGATTTTACTGTTTTTATTACAAACATGCTCTGTTTTAAAAACATTTTAAACTCACTAAAAAAATAAAAATAAAAATCACAGAAATTTGTAACAGATATTTAAATTCAGTTTATTTGCAAAAAAAGTTCTGTGGACAAGTGTATACATGTTATTATAAAAACATGGTAACTGTCAATCAATTGGTGGGAGGGGAAAACCGCACTCCTATGTCACGTTGCGGTGGGCCTAAAAATCACTGAGATTTGGATCCTATTTTAACATCAGGAAATTACATACAAACAGTTCTGTCCAAACAGCTTACAAAAGTTGATTTTCATCATAGGTAACCTTTAAATGTCACTTTAAGCTGAATACTAGTCTCTTTAAAAATATCTACTGTAAATTTATGCACTGTCATCAAGAAATCAGTTATTAGAAATGAGTTATTTCTTTCTTAAGGAGAAAATTTTGTTTTATTTTGGCTAGAATAAAAGCAGTTTTGGAAATGTTTAAACCATTTTAAGGTCAAAATTATTATCATCTATGGAACAAACCATCGTTATACAATGATTTGCCTAATTACCCTAACTTGCCTAGTTAACCCAATTAACCTACATGTAGTTAAGCTTTTAAATGTCACTTTAAGCTGAATACTAGTATATTGAAAAATATCTAATCAAATATTATGTACTGTCATCAAGGCAAGATAAAAGAAATCAGTTATTAGAAATGAGTTATTAAAACTATTATGTTTAGAAATGTGCTAAAAAAATCTTCTCTCTATTAAACAGAAATTGAGGGAAAAATATACAAGGGGGCTAATAATTCAGGATGGCTAATAAGTCTGAGTTCAACTAAATATACCATCTTGTAAAAAGAGCATAATATGACCTCCTTAAATGAAAAAAGCTCAATTTTATCTGTTTCAACCATGAATATTGTCTTTAATACAACACATTTTCTGAAAACCACACTCCACCTATATACCACTCTATTAGATTAAATAATATGGCTGACATGTGGCTATTCTTATATCTGATATTACTATCAGTGATATATCAATTATCAGCAACAGTAAGTGTATATTTTAGGCCAGGTGACTTCTAAAGCCTTTTGTCTTTCGGAAAGGTAGCTAACAGCACTTCCCAATTGTGAAAAAAAAATCTAACCTTCTCACACAAATCCTGCTGTTTTGACAGTCTCGCTGTGTCTGAGCTCTATATATACACGACATATGCTGGCAGTTTCATCTTCTGGCTCTCCACCTTTTCTGTCAGCCCTCCCAGGCGCATCACTACAACTATTTCTGCATGCCATCTGCTAATTTGTTCGCTATTCCCTGAGAGAGACGCTGACAATATGATCCCCTTTCTTTCCAAGCCGAGCCTGTTCTATGTTGCTGTGTTGTTTTTAATTAGGCACACGCAACACTGGTAAAAGTGAAGGACTGAAAGGCAACGCGATGCTGTGTGGCATTAATCTGCAAGTGTGCAAGTTCACTTAGTCATAGACGCAGATACGTCTTTCCACCCACTCATCGTATTTCTTTATTTTACACCTCTTCTGCTCGAGGGTGCATATTAGTTAAAGAAATTGTTCACCCAAAAATGAAAATGTCATCATTAACTCACCCTCAGGTGGTTCCAAACCAGTAGGACTTTCTTATGTGGAAGTTTCTCAAGAATATTCTGAACATACTTTACTAAATGAAGACTGGGGTTGTCAAGGTACAAGTGACAAATAAGGCACCATTAAAGATTCAAAGAATATGATATGATATGAACTTCACAGAAAAACTAGGCGCTAATTGTATTTCTATTCTATTTATTCACCCTCCTATGAATTTCTTTTTAAATCTTCAAAATATTTTCCAAATGATGTTTATCAGAGCAAGAAATTTTTCACAGTATTTCCTATCATTTTTTTCTTCTGGAGAAAGTCTTATTTGTATTATTTTGGCTAGAATAAAAGCAGTTTTAAATTTTTAAAAGCATTTTAAGATCAATATTATTAGCCCCTTTATGCAATATTTTTTTTTTCGATTGTCTACATAACACTTGATAAAAAGATTTGCTTAATTACCCCAACTTGCCTAATTAATAGGTTCACAAATCTCACACTACGACTTTTGCATCGCACTGCTTGCATTGTATTTTTATTGCCTGACACAATGAACATTACATCTATTTCTATATGATGTAAAAGTAGTCAAAACAAATGACAACAACAGTGTTGCTTTTTTTAACAACAGCACAGTGGATAACAGTAAATCTAAATATTATTATTATTATTATTATAATTACTGATTAAATTATTTTCTTATTGTTTTTTTCATCATCTTGTGTTAAAAAATTCTAATCTTCTCAAATCCCTTAATTTTTATTTTTTAACACAAAATAAGATAAAAAAATAAACAAATTAAAAATTAATAATTAATAATATAATTAATTTCTTGAGGAAAACCTGATGCGGCACAGCCTCACCCAGACTCGGCCTCCAGCAGACTTCTGGTAAACTGAGTTTGAGACCCCTGCTCTAAAACATAACCGAAGTCTGTATTGTTGCACCTCTAATATATATAATATATATTCTTGAAGATCTTTTTCATTGTAGAACAGTAAATAATATTACTGTTAAATGGAGGTCTTATAATAAAGATACTAGTTCACTGAATGCATTTGTTCATGTTTCATTAAGGTAGAAGTCTAAAGTACAACATAAAATAATTAGATCAATAATTACACCAACTCATACAATGCTGGTGGCTGTATACAGAAATACACACCCAGGTATCGGTACAGTTCTTGGTATCAGAAGAATCACGAATTCAGTATGGCAAACATAAAAAGGGTAACAGAACATAACTCTAAATATTTCATTTCAAATCACCTGTTGGAAAGTAAATTAACCTACAAAGGCTCATTCTAAAAAACGTAGCCCTATATACGTTTCTGGAGACTGCAAGTTACGTAGCCAGAAGAACATATGGCTGCAAATAATTTTTAAACGAATGCTACAGGGCAGTATGATGCCATTCCTCTTCGCCCATACCAGTTGAACGCTTACCTCCGTATGAACAGCTTTCCCGCTGTAACCAGATTGTCCCCTTAGCTCGCCATGTACGTCGGCGCATGGGGTTTGAATCCGATGAAGAATGGTTCCAGAAAGTGTGTAAGACAAAAATAGAAGCCAAATAATAAAATAAGAAAGTAAACAACAAGAGGAGAATGTGGTAAAACATGGTAAAAATCAGACGAGGGCTTTTCCTTTTCTGGATTGCTTTTGAATTTGTTGCTTGGGTCAGTCAATAGTGGCCTCTGGTGGGTTTACGCGAGAACAACAGGCGCGAATGGCACTTGCGAGAGAAATTTGAGATCTCAAAAAGTGTACACAGCGGCCTCTCATGGATTTGTGAAAACAAAAACTGCAAAAATATTTACCTCCTGGGATGTATTTGGTGGTCTTCAGAAATGTATATAGAGGTACATTTTCAGAATAAGCCTGGGTTGAAATTAAGAGCAATTTTACATTTTACTACCCCTTTAGTTGCTGCGCTGCAGAGGAAGATTGTCCTGATTATTATGACCAACATCTAAAACGTACTCAGTTCCTTTAGTAAACTTAAAAAAATAAGTCTTTGTGAAATGTTAGGGCTCCTGTGCACATATAGGTTGACTGGAAGAGCATTGACCACAATAATATTTCATTTTTTCATACTTTTGTGTCTCACAGAAGAAAGTTACGCAGATTTGGAATGGCACGTGGGAAAGCAAATGATGGCAGAATGTTCATTTTTTTGGGGTGAACTAATGCCTAAATGCCGGAGACCAGATTTTCCAGAAATAAAGATGAAAGAGCAGGAGGGACACAGTCAGTCATGCCTAATGTGTGTGTGTGTCAGACAGGTAATGATGTAAGAAAATGCAAACAGCACTCAGAAGGCATCTGTCCCAGAACGTCCACACTGATTTGATGGATTATTGCTGTTGGCTGTCTCAGAAGTTTCCAGAGATCTAATAACTGACTGTGGACAGTTTGTTAGTAAAGTTAGCTTGCTCAGCCTCTGAAAATATAGAAAATATATATAGTAGAGGAGGATGCTGAGACAGTGTGCCATTTCTGCAGCATGAGTCAAGTCTTGTTTAGCGAGATGCCTGGGCGTTAAGGGATTCAATTACAGAGGATTTCTGCAGTTGAGGTCAACAGTAAACTACCTCAGAATTAAAGAGTTAGCTTTGCAAGATTCCATTCTATCAGCCCAGTGATGGAATCCAATGAATGGTCGAAGGTTAAATGCATGTAAGCCTTTTCTAGCGCTTCTGAAAAAAAAATTGGTTATTTATTAGAATTTATTTATTTGTTTTCAACTGAGAATTCAATCTGACTCCAATTTTAAGTGACTGTCAAATTTAGACTGTATTTCTAATTAGGAATGGGTCACATTTTTAGTTCATGAATCAATTTATTGTTTTGATTTATATCCCATACTCTTCAGTTATACGTTCATTAGGGACCCAATGCCGCACAGAGTTTCCATGTCCCGGGGTTTGCATGTTACTCACGGACAGGATCTCGACATTCTGAATTTAGTCCAAGGATGCAGGGTTAACTAATACCCAGTAAGTCCAGTTGCCTCCTGCTCACTCATGCTAAAAGTGTAATTAATTTAGTCACTTCCATACAACTTGCTAAATCAGAAATAACCAGTAACCGAATAGACTCCGAGCTGAAGTGCCGACTGTTCCAAACAGTCTTGTGCAATTGGTTTGGATATCATGTACACAGACCAAGGTAGCAGCAGCCTCCACATAATCTACTGGATATAAAAGATTTCAGGAGAATTCAGAATGCACCAAAACTTCACACTTTATTTTCCAGATAAAAGTGTATGATGCCAATTACAAAATCAAACAATAAAAGCCAGTTCAGAAGTAAATGCACAACATTAATTACTCAAAGATAAATCTAAGAGTATAGATGGAAATCCAAATTATACATAGTGTTGTGCTTGAGAGCTCTTCACTACAGGCTGGTCTGGATACAGACTTGCGACTCCGAGATATTTCATCCTTCTCTTTAAATACGCTATGAAAGCAATGAATGGTTATTCAGAGTTAAAAGTTAATCAGCAAAGTTAACCAGCGACTAACTCATCTGTTGGGATTTAATCAAAATTAAAAAAAAAAAATATTGAACAAAACCTTGTTACCAGTCACATCGAAGTATTTATCAAAACCAGAGGGGAAGAACAGTTCAGGAAAGAGGGAAAAGTCTATCCTGGGCCTTTTTCTTCAGATTTCAGAGTTTTGGTTGCTTTATTATAGGACACATTTAAGTCTGACTAAAATCCATCCCTACAGCTTGGAGATAATTCTGTTATTTAATTTGCTTACATTATAGCAAAGAAAATCTATTTTTAATGAATTTAAACATTTCAAATACACTGATATTATTTTGTAGGAATGTAAATTATCAGTTGCATTTGTTTTATTGCAAAACATGTCTTTTTCATCAAGAAGTTCCATACAGATTCCAAAGGCAGGCACTGATAATATCAGAGCCTGGTTAAGATAAGCGTGGATGTGCGTTTTACGATGTGGTCACATGTTGATTGGTCAATTTGTATGTCTCAGTATTTGGGCTTTGGTCACATGGTCGAGGAAGAGACAAAATTGGATAGGGTATATGCGGAGCTAATGTTTCTTCCCATATTGATAAGCTTCTGGTGAACGGTTAATGTGACTTTTTTTTTCATTTGATATTTTTCCTTTTACAGCAGCGATGTTGTAATGTAATTACAATACAATTAGTTAAATAGGCTTTGGCATTCATTTAGTTTCTCAAGAGTAAAACGAGACAAAAAGCAGACTCGCAAGCGCCTGTCAGAATCGGCAGGCTAGCGCAGAAGCTCTGTTGAATATACCGGGCTAAAATAAATGTTCATATTTTAAAGACATGGCAGGGAAAAATGTCATTTAATGCAGTGTTTCTTGTACAATCTGAGACCCCCTTTATATCGGATATCACTCAGCCAGTGGAGATTTTTAAGGAAAACCGACCTTAAACGCGCTGATTTTGCAATCACTTCAATGCTTTATCATTTTAAACATTTATTTTGTAACTAATTCTGAAACCATAGAGAATTGTTATCATTAAATAATTTATTTTCATGTCTTTGTGTTTTACTTTTGACTTAACATCAACACTTAATTGCTCCATATTGCAATACAATACAATCAATTACAATCTATTATCTAGGCTATTATAACTGCCCTTATTTCTGTTTTTGGTATAAGATTGAAGAAGAATAGTTTGACTACAAATGTACAGTTTTCACCATCATACTGATAACTTTTTAGTCATTCTGCAAATAACTGCTGTAGTTAAATCCCATTCTTACAATTTAAATAAGTGTTTAGCTGGAAATGTACTTTTAAAATTCATATTACAAAATATTTATACATAAATATGTTCATTATAAATTATGTTTTCATAAATGTGTTACCAGTAACAATGATGGAAGAGAAAGTTATACAGTATATAAATACATACATACCCCTGGGCCATTTATATCGAAGTTGATATTTAGCCGCACCATATTGGTTAGAGGTGTGAACCTACACTGGTCTCACGGTTCAGTTTGGTTACGATTTTCATGCCATCGATTCGGTTCAATCCGATATCTCAGTGCATCACGCTGCATTGACGATGCTTTACATAAACAATTTGATATTTTACTTAGCAACACAATAACTCTTCTATTATAATGTGTAATTTATAAGTATATATTATTTGATTTATATAAACACAATTTTAATACAATTTTGTCCTTTAATACTAGCAGTCAGATATAAGTACTCCACCTTTAATTTTTCATAGAAAACACTCTTTTTCAATATAAATCAATCACACAAAACAACATGAGCATTTATAGAAAATAAACAAATGTAAATATTATCCTGCTTGCTTTTTAAGTGAGTTTATGATTGATTTATGATTGATGATTTTACCAAATCTCAGTCGCTGAAACAAACATTCGCAAACTGCGTCGCATACTTCTATGCTTACAACTACACCCCTGGAGCTGTAGTTAGAAACATAGTTCCTGGCTGTGTTCTAATCCCACTTATCCCCCTATGCCTTATCCCTTTAGAACATTCTAACATTTACACTTGGAATTATTGGAATGATGGCTCTGGCGCTGTTCAGCAAACAGTGACATGGACACTGATCTTAAAGGGTCACGGCGATCAACTGATCTATTATAGACGGCAACACGGTGGAGAAAACTTACTCTGCAGACCTGCTCATGTCTGATCCACAAGCAACGTTATTGTAGTAACAGCCGAGAGAGGAGATAAAACGTTATCTCATGAACACGCCAGCAGGTCAAAGGGGCCACAGAGAAAGAAAGAGAGAGAGAAAGAGTGCGAGAGAGAGTTTAGAGCTTTCATATTTTTTTCCTAGCTGGGTTCTGATGTACTTTCCTGTCAGTGAAAGTCTGTCCAACAAACTCACAAGCAGCAAATTGTGCACAATTATCTGCTTTTTAAGTAGTTGGAGTGTTTTAATTACTCGAGGTCTCCTCCCTCACTATAGTAAGCTACCGTCATATAATGCATATGTGATAAATGACGTCAGTACATAATAACCGGTTATTATTATTATTACTGAACTGATACCGAATTGATTGTGTCCGCATTGCGGTGCATCGAAGAAACAATTAATTTTGACACCCCTAATATTGGTGTTTCAGAACATCTTGTTTTTTATGAGGTGGGGTTGTTAGCCCAACGCTCAACCCCCAACCTGGAGGATCAGGACATACACACATATACTACAGACAATTTAGCTTACCCAGTTTACCAACAGCATATCTTTGGACTGTGGGGGAAACCGGAGCCCTGGGAGGAAACCCACGCGAACACGGGGAGAACATGCAAACAGGGGGAGAACATGCAAACTCCACAGAGAAATGCAAACTGACCCAGTCGGGGATCAAACAAGCAAGCTTCTTGCTGTAAGGCGACAGTGCTACCCACTGCACCACCGTGTCGCCCACACAGCTTATAAATACACAAAATAAATTAAAAACAACTTCCTAGTGATTGATTATTTTACAGGCATTTGCTTTAAATTTACATAAAATGTATTCAAAGAAATATAGAAAAATGCACTCAGTAAAGTTATTTTCATTAAATAAAGACATTCATATTTACAAAAAAACTGCATAGCTGTGGCATATTTGCATATTCTAATACATTTTATATAATATATTTTCATGATGAATTTGCCATAAACAGTATTATTCAAGATACTGAAAGAAAATAAATCATTAAATAAACAAATAGACATTCATTTTACTCTGTAAATATATCTGTAAATATAGTTAACATTGTTAAAACGTTATGACATTAATAAATATATTCATTATTTATTTAAATATGCTGAAAGATAAATTAAATAAGTAAATAATGTTGGGAAAAGGGAATGTATTTTTTATTATTTTTGTATCTTTTTCTTTTCATCAAACAATTATTTGTATTGGTGATTTAAGGGTCATAAATTAACAGGACTGGGATGCTTTACTAATTAGCATTTTTGCAGAAGTAGATAAATGCTGGTCCAAAATTAAGTTCAGCTCTGCAGAAACTTCCTGTCTGAAGAAAGGTGTTGGAACTGAACACAGAACACAGAAAGTCTTAAGCTTTTATTGTTGTGCAGAAAATGTGTAGAAAAAGAGTACTTCAGGGTTTCTGCAGATATCATAATGTCAAATTGAAGACTTTTTAAGACCTTTTTAAGACCATTAAGTATTAAATTTAAGACCTATATCACAATACCAAAAACACACAAGAGAAAATGCAAAATCACAAAATTAGTGGTAAAATAAATGTATTCAAATTGAACAGTACCAAAGACAGGTTAGATGCACCATAATTCTAATAATTCTGACTTCAACTGTATTAAAGACATAATTTGTTACTTAATTTTAGTTTGTAACTTGTAAACTGTTTTAAATTCAAAATTGTAATACATACATCAGTATAAAACCTATGACTGGTGGAAAAAAACATGTAATATTAAAACCACAGGTTTCCACTTCTGCATGGTCTCTTTTTTTTGTTTGTTTTAACAAACTTATCCCTCAGGTTTTTCCAAACTTTTACAAAAACGTTTCTCCTTTCCCACAGCTGTTGCAATTTCTAGCCAAGAATTATTGGTCATCTGGTTCTCCCTATGATCACGCATGGACGGATCATAAAGAAGATGTGTGTACAGTCGTACCTGTTTCAGACAAAATATCTATGAAGTGTTTCATATTCAACTCAAATGAAATGCGGCGCTGCGTGAACTGTTCACCCGAGTCTCAAAACATTTCGTGAGCTCCGCCAGCCGAAATTATGTCTTCACGCACGCGAAGCGAACCTCCGCAAACACATTAATGACATCCCATTCGCTGCGCGCACTGAGTTCAATAACAGGAAGCTGACTGGCTATTCCATGTCAGTCTCATTTGTAGGTGTAATACCGCAAATTACAATTGAACTAGCGTAATAAAGAACTACAACACCACACAAACCTAGCAACAACAACCAAAATGAATTTATACGATCATTAGATTTAGCGTTACATAGACATCGAAAAAATAAGACCTGTGCAAAAATATTTAAGACCTAGAGGAGGCAATTAAAGACTTTTTAAGGCCTTACATTTTGATTGTTTAAATTTTAGACGTTTTAAGACACCGCTGAAACCCTGTACTTTTTCTGGGGTGCGGCCACTGGAGGACTGGACAACGATTGACAAATGACGAATTTCACTCAACTCCACCTGTTAATATCAGCTGCCTATATAAGTTGAAGTCAGGAAATGAAAACTGTTGCGCACCTCCTGAATGTAACTTTTGCATTGCATTATAGATAACAGAATTTTGTGAATCGAATTATTCATTTGTATCCAATAAATTGTTACGATTTTTGACATTGAAGAAAAACCTCTCCTCACCTTTTCTATTGAACACGCATGAAATTGATTGAATGTTCCAACAACAGACATTCAAGTTATTTAAAGGAATTCATAGCTGCTGCAGATGCGTTTTAAATATGTTATTCAAGAGTTCACATTTAGCTGATGATTGATAATAACGCGTGTTTGGCATGCTGTCCCACGAGGGGGCCCTGAGCTCAGAAAATCCTCAAGCCTGGGGCTCCCTCCCATTTGAAGGGCGAGAGGGGAGTTTGAGCTAAGGTAAATCTCGAGAACGCCCCTGCTTGTGAACATGCTGAGATATAGCTATCTAAGAGTTTGTCTTAAGATGCTCCTTTGGAGTAGGCAATTTACTTATGGTGTATGGCTTGGTTATCAAAACCAAAATACAGAGAGCCACTTGCGTTTATCTACAGCAAAAAAAACATTTCAAACATTCAGAATATCACGCAATGTCTGCAGAAGTCATTTTTGGTAGAGATAAGCAGACATTATCACTGTGTTTGCACTGGGTCAGTCCCGCTTGTCTTCAAGCTAGGTGATACACAGACAAACACACACATGAATGAATGTTTTGAAAACTAAAGTTTGTTGTACAGTTGGCGGGTCACTTCAACTATTTGGTACGATTGCATTCATATCAGAAGTAAACGGTACTAGAGTTCACAGGTGCGCACCCGAGTTGAGAAGACAACATTCACACTAGTTAAACGTACAGTACTCAGACGTCAAACAAACCCTGGTGCAGACCAAAAGTGCTAGTGTGAAAGCACCCTTGAACAATGCTGGAAGAGAAATTTACAAAAATTAATATATAAACAAGTCACCTCTTTGTTAGCCCTTTTTGCTTTTGTGTTGGACAAAAAAAATCCTCATAAAACCCACAGTCAGAGTCACAAATGCAATCGTTTAAGTTTTCCCGTTTTTCTCTTTACATCTCCTATCATCTTCTTCTCCGTTCCATTGCTCCCTTCTCATTATCCTTCCTGTCACAGCCCTTATCACAAACATCCCGCGCACAGATTTGTGGGCTTTCTTTAAAGCAAGGTTTATGAGATCGTATGTGTGTGGGAGAGAGAGAAAGAGAGTAAATGGACACATGAACAGAGATCTAGTCCTTCTAGTTTCATCTGCACCAGCTCGAATGGAAATGAACCGCTCACACAGGCCTCCTGCTTAATGAATTATAGAAGCACAGGGCTATTCTACTCTGCCCTTTTAATAAACACTCGCACAGACATGCACAAGCTAATAAAAAATTAAATCGACCATAGTGACTCACACCCAACCATGTGAGGCCGACCAAGACATGGTAAACACGGCAAGTCACGGCATCAGAAAGACCCGAACATATGGGAAATGGTTTCTTTAAGAATTTTAGGGTGCTGAGGAAGAAGATTTTGGTTTTAAATGTAAAATTAGTTTATTATTAAAATCAGGAAAAAACAAGTAATCTGAATAGGGCTTAAATTTATAAAGACATAACTCCACACCACAGTTTTAACTATAAAAACACAGTGGATCCAAACCATTGCAATTACTTTCAGAAACAAATTGTATCCATCAGATGAATAAAAAGAAACACTGACAGCTAATTAGAATCATTTAAATCAACAGATGCTTAAAATAAACAATGTTAAATGTTGCTGTCTGGATGCTTTTGTTTTGTTTTCAAAGCTTGTTAACACCAAAAATGATTGCTATAATGATAACAGTATAATCCATCAGGCAAAATAAAAGAAGCTCATCTAGGAATGCATTTGCAGTATCTACTTACCGAAATAATAACAATCTTATTTTATTTTATTTGTACAAAGTGCAAAAACACTTCGGTCACAAAGGACATTTTTCAGTGTTCACATGCTATTAAAACAGATAAATGTTTCTATTCAATTCATCACATCAACATGCGTGTGTTAAATCAATCAATGACCATAACAGACCATTATTAACAAGTCACACATACCTAGAGGAGACAAACAATCCATTTACTTTCAGTTTGCAATAATTCATTCATTCATTTTCCTTCAGCTCTGATTTATCAGGGGTCACCACAGCGGAATGAACCGGCAACTATTCCAGCATATAATTTGTGCAGCGGATGCAGCGGGAAACACCCATACAGTCTCACACTCTCACACACACACACACACACACACACACACACACACACACACACACACACTATGGCAAATTTACTTCATCTCTCGCGAATGCCATTCGCACCTGCTGTTTTTTCACCAGACTCAAACCCCATCGTCATGGTCAACTCCTATCTGTGTCTCAAGTCCGCTGACGTATACAGAAACATATATAGGGCAACATTTTCAGAATGAGCCTATGTTGTCCAATTTACCTGTACCGCATGTCTTTGGACTGTGGGGGAAACCGGATTACCCGGAGGAAACCCACATGAACACGGGGAGAACATGCAAACTCCACACAGAAATGCCAACTGGCCCAGCCAGGACTTGATCCAGTGACCTTCTTACTGTGAGGCGTCTCTCATTTACACACATAAACATAGACAGCACCAAACAAACACACACGCACACTCACACACACACACAGCACCAAACTGTCTCTCATTTACACACATACACAAACATAGACAGCACCAAACAAACACACAAACGCGCGCACACACACACACGCCACGCACGCTTGCTTGCTCGCTTGGGAGCGATATTGAAAGACCTCCCTTCACTCCTGTTAAAATTACACCACAGTTACTGACCGCTCCTGCGCTTTATTCGGAAATGTATTCCCGCACCGCATGAAATCTGGTCGGGTCCTGCAACAATGCACAGGTACAGCCGCGGAATTGCATACAGCCAAGAGGAAAGGAGAGGGGAGGAAAAATCACGTCAGCAGCCGAGAGGAATAGGTGAAATGGGCCACAGTGAGAGAGAGAGAGAGAGAGAGAGAAATGGAGTTCACTTTCATTCCCTCAATCGCAGAGAAATAGGGGCTTCTACTGTAAGTGCCAGTAAAAGATTTCCAGAAAACACACACACAGTGAAATTTTTAAGTTGTTGGTGCCTGTAGTGTTGTAAATACCCACACTCGCCTCTCTCCTAACAGAGCGCATATGAGATAAATGACATCAGTACATAACCGGTTATGATTATTACTGAACCGATACCGAATTGCCCGCGTCTGCATCGCGGTGCACCAAAGAAACAATTTATTTTGACACCCCTACTGTACATCTACTGTTATTAGCTCATGCTGGTAAATACACTAACTAACATTAACTAATGAAACCTTATTGTAAAGTGTAACCAAAATGTAATATTCAAATTTGATTATTCGTCCATTGTTAATGGTGTTAATTAAACTAAGAACATTTACCATAAAGATAACTGAATCAATAATGACTAGGGATATTTAAAGCTGATTTCAGGGATTGTATGCAAACCTTTATTTTACATCTCATACTTGATGAAGAATACACCCTCGACTGCAAATGAATGAAGAAAAAAGCTCATTTGTGTGTTGATCTCAAGAATAACTGAGGCTTGTACCAGAACTTCACATGCTAGTTTTTGATGCGCTCTTTTGCAACCAAATACCCTGAGATTCATTTATTTAGATCTGCCACCAGACTTTTGTAGATGTCACTGATCAACTCGTTGCTCTGAATTGCATCATGCTTTGGACTTGACATTCTTGAGATCTTGTTACATCTTGCATGCCAAAAAGACATTCTGATAAAGCAAACCTCATGCTTTTTAACATTTTGTTGTTGTTTCAATTATTCTGATAATTACATATATAAAATACAAGTTTTATCTGTAGCCCTACATTCAAACACTGTACAAAAACGTAGGGTTCCACACAATTCCTCCATGTTGTCCCAACACAAATCGATAAATAGGTTTCTGCCGAAAGTGATGTTAGTGAGACCAAAAGGGGGCGCTTCACCTGCGATCTGTGTGGGTCCTAACACCCCAATATAGTGAATGGGACTCTATACTGCTCAGTGAGTGCCGTCTTTCAGATGAGACGTTAAACCGAGGTCCTGTCTCTCTGTGGTTGATAAAAATCCCAGGATGTCCTTCGAAAAAGTGTAGGGGTTTAACCCTGGCATTCTGGCCAAATTTGCCAACTGGCCTCTGTCCGTCATGGCCTCCTAACCATACCTATATCATAATTGGCTTCCTCACTGTCTCCTCTCCACCAATCAGCTGTTGTGTGATCAGGAGCAACATGGCTGCCGTTGGGTCATCCAGGTGGATGCTGCACACTGGTGGTGGATGAGGAGATTCCCCCAATGTGTAAAAGAACTTTGAGTGTCCAGAAAAAATGCTATATAAAATGTAAGGAATTATTATTATTATTAGTATTATTATATTATTATTAAGTATACTTAATTGTTTTTACAAATTTAAGTGGATTGAACATAAAACAATTAAGTTGTCCCAAATAAAACTTGGTTCAACTCATATTAAATAATTAGTTTGAACAAGCAGCAAAAGGTTTTTTTTGTGCAATATGCATCTAATAATGTGTTTATAATCATGTTTGGCACTGTATATAGAATCTTCTGGCACCAACAACCAACCCCAATCCACTTAAATTACCTACTCTATTCTGATGCATGATTTGAACTTCAGCAGATTCTCTTTAGCTTCAATGAGATTGTTTGATGGCATAATAGTCTAAAAAACATTTTAAGTGAGGAACTACTTTCTTTCTCCATGTATTCATGTCCAGCTAACCATCTAAAAAGCAAACATCTCACTACAACCAAATATTGCGTTTAGATTTACCTCAAAAATTAACAACAGACCACAATACAGACATCCATCAGTCTCCTGAATAAGTAGCCACCAAAGGCTTGCTCTTAAGCAGCCAATGATTACATTTACATGGACACCAAAAATACTCTGATTAAGCGTCTACCATGTAAACAGCAATTTTTAATTACTTTAATCTGACTAAAGTCATAAACGAACTAAACAAAAATTGATTTAAGACGTGTGGTGTATGCCGATTTTAGTCGTTATTGAAGTGAAATACAGACATGTAAACATGTTAATCAAATCATTACCGTCATGTAGGATTTTCGCTGCATTTTGCAACAGGATAATCTATACACAGGGCTGTTTGACACCATTCTCTGCACCTATTGAGTCAGTGAAGGACCACAGACACCTGCATCGCAAAATGCCAAGGTTCCAATATCCAATATCTCGTTTGTAATGGGGGCATGCATGAAATATTCCTGAATGAAAGTGAATGTGCCAAACTGCAGTTAAAGTTGACAAATGTGAAAATGTGGATAGCACTATGACACAATGACGTTAATCGAATTATGTGCTATAACATGTAAAACGGGATCATGAAAGGCACATTCCGAACGCAGCTCATGTAAACACCTCAATCATTTCATTGTCTTATTCAGATTAAGGCAAATAATTCGATTACTGATGCCAATGTAAACGTAGTCAATGAGACGCAGAATGGCTGACTTTGTCTATGAAGTCCCACCTCCGAAATCATCGAATCAACGCTATCCTTAAAAATGAACTGCCTATTTGCAATCTAAACAACTAGGTTCTTGCCTAAAAAAGGTCTCAAAAGTCTATTATGTGGTCCAACAGCTGCACAATTTGTTAAACTATTGTATAGTGAGTTTAGTCCTTTGCTTGGCATTTGCTGTGAGTGGAGTGATACACAAGTGAAGAGGCTAGAAGAGCGCAGATACTAATAGAATAGTGCAAGGCTGTCAGCCAATCAGATTAAAAAAAACAGAAGGAACTGTTTTGTGTGTGTGTGCGTGTGTGTGTGTGTGTGTGTGTGTGTGTGTGTGTAAGGAAAATATAAGTGCACATGTTAGAATTAGAAAGCTGAAGTTCTAGTGTTGTGTTGGTGAAAAAGATTTGTTGTTAACAGATTCAGCTGCTCTTGTTGATTTAGACAAGCCATTCTATAGCATGTTACAGTGAAATGGTTAAGCATCACAATGTACTTTCCAATTGCAGAATGCAATTATTTCAGTGAATTAAAGTAAAGAGGAGCCGAGCCAGTGGTTGTTTGTGGGTTACAGTTAACATCAGTGCCTTGATGCATTGACATTTGCTTCAGAAAGTATTGTAATTGTACAACTGGGTATTATTATCCGCAATAAACAATGTGTTGTAGCTCGTGATACTCTTCTGCAATGTATATGCGAAATGTCCCAGGTTATGTGACATCTCTAAAATGGCTTCTAAAAGCCATAAACACCAGCGTCACAAAGGGATCTGAACAAATTCAGGGTTAAACAGTATTGCCACACTAGCTATTAACCTCTCTGACCTGAATTCTGGGTTGGATGCTGAGTTTACGATTAGCCCACAAGCAGACACAACAGTGTGAAACTATACAAGCCATCGCATAAGGTAAAAAACGGATGAAAATATTGGGTTGAAAAGTTTAAGGTTTGTTAGATTTAAAGGTATACTTCACCCAAAATGTTCTTGGTTCCAACATTTTACACCTTTCTTCTTTGTGTTAAACACAAAATAAGATAATATGAAGAATTATGGAAACCTGTATCCACAGGCATCCATAGTCAGGAAAAAATACTAGGGGCTCTGTTTTAACGATCTAAGCGCAAAGTCTAAAGCGCAGGGCACAATAGCATTAAGAGTGTGTCCGAATCTACATTTGCTATTTTAAGGACAGAAAAATACGCTCTGCACCCTGGCGCATGGTCTAACAGGGTTGTGCTTATTCTCTTAATGAGTTATAGGTGTGTTTTGAGCATAATGTGCATTAAACCAATCAGTCTCATCTCCCCATTCTCTTTAAGAGTCAGTTCTGTCATGCCAAGGTGCATTGTTCTATTTACATGGCGGACTTTGTGGAAAAACTGAACGCTTGACTAGCGAGAAAACAGTTAAACAGACCATCTGCACTGAGGATAAAGAATAAGCCTCCTCCATTTGGCCTCTTTACTTTCTCTTTACTTTCAATCATTACCTGTCACAACATTACTTTACTCCTTTTGGGGATAAGGAAACAGTGTTGTACTCACTCCACTGAAGACATCCATTAGCCTACATATTTGATTTAGTTTGTTAAGCTCAAAGATTTCTTTCAAAACTATTTCTAAATTCAGATCTAATTTCCAGCAAATGAATAAATGAACAATAATAACGAAATGTGGTCAAAATGTAAAGTTATATCCAAACACATGTCCTATTCTTTTGCCCCATATAGTGATGCATACATCTCCAAAACCCAACAGGTGGACAAATCTAAACTTGTATTTATTAAAAAATATATATAAATATGTGTATAATAAATAATACTGCTAATAATAACATTATATATGTAAAGATATGTGCATTGCTGTACATCCTGTGTGTATTAAGCAATGTGTAAGCATTTGAACCTGCATAGGCACATAACTAATGTGCTCTGCGCTGTACTATATGCCAGGTTTTAGCTGGTTAATGGCTCGGTCTATTTTAGTTCCTCAAAATAGCAACGCGCCAACAATGTGCCTTAACACACCTCCTTTTTAGAACAGAAAAGCCATAAGTCCACAAAGTGCAGTAAATTTGCTATTTAAACAATGTGGTGTAAAACGTAAAATTTTAGTTGCGCTGGTCTGAAAATAGCAACAAATCACATCTTGCGCCTGGTGTATGATAGGGCTCTAGTTATTGTGTTCAACAGAAGAAAAAACTAAACTAAGAAAGTTGAAAAGGATAGCATTCATATAAAAATTCAAGTTCAATTTATCTTTATTTCTATTGCGCTTTTACAAAATAGATTGTCAAAGCAGCTTAACATAGAAGTTCTAGTAAATTGAAACTGTGTCAGTTCAGTTTAGTTCAGTTCAGTAAGGTTTAATTTTCACTGTTGAAATTCCAAACACTGAAAAGCAAATCCATCAATGCACAACTCCACAAGTCCCAAACCAAGCAAGCCAGTGGTGACAGTATCAAGGAACAAACTTCACCAATTGACGAAAGTGAAGGAAACCAGGCTCAGTTGGGTATGACCAATTTTCCTCTCCAAAAAAAGATAAAACAATTTTAATGTATGCAACCATGTGTGAAAATCATTATGAGCGCCACCAGACTGAAAGCAAGGTGACAACTGTGCTCCATCTGTTGTGTTTAATGCAACCTGGAGCAGAAGATCTGGCTCTTACACCTCCGCAACGACCCATCAATTTACAGCCAGAGTAAGAACAATGACCACTGAACTCATCAGAGATCAATCATTCCACGCGTGAGGCAGCCGGCTTTCCATTCATTACGCCATATTATCAGCTCATCTGGAATACAGCATTTTGTTTTCGGCGGGACAAATGATCTCAGACAATCCGGCCTTTGTTATTCAAGATGTTTTAATGAGTTTTGGGTTCAGGCCTGCATCATAATTAAAAGTGCAGCCGGTACATCTGTCAAGCTACACTAAGCTGACTCGCAGGCACCCAACACATGCTAGAAATAGAGTGAGGGCTTGTTCGTTGTAAAACACATGATCTACATCTGTGTAAATGCCGCCTCACTTCCAAATATTTGCACCTCTTTAAAAGTGACGCAAGAGAACGTTCCAATGCACAGAGAATTCGGTTTCCCTGGCAGCCAAACAAGGATTTGAAATATCGCGCACTGTTCTTTCAGCCACCATGAAGAGTTTACAGGGAGAGAATTATTAGATCCCAGGGCTCCCAAGAACACAAGAATGCTAACAGTGTGCATGGGCCAAATGTAAATACAGGCACTAATTCGGGCCCAGAATCCTCAGCTGACTGCCCCAGTTGTTCCTGCAATGCTTCTGCAGCAGTAAGAAAAAAAATGTGTCACATGCCAGGGGCTATGCTGGAGGATGGACAAAAGACGCATCCTTCCTGCATTTATTTATTACAAAACAAACAACACTGATAGAAAGGAACTCTTAATGAGCACGGCAACAAACAGAGCAAGAAGGATGGTTTTGGATGATCTCTCACATGTAATTGGAGTTAAGTTATAACTTTAGATTGACAATTGCGATCCCTTCATAGTGCACTTCGAAATCATTTATGCCATTTTGAACGCAGCTGTGGCTCATAACAGAAGCTCATGAAACCATTCATTTCTTTCTTTTCGGATTAGTCCCTTTATTAATCTAGGGTCGCCACAGCGGAATGAACCGCCAACTTATCCAGCATATGTTTTACACAGCGGATGCCCTTCCAGCTGCAACCCATTCCTGGGAAACATCCATACACACTCATTCACACACATACAATACTGTCAATTTTAGCATACCCAATTCACCTATAGCACATGTCTTTGGACTGTAGAGGAAACCGGAGCACCCGAAGGAAACCTACGCCAACACGGGGAGAACATGCAAACTCCATACAGAAATGCCAACTGACCCAGTCGAGGCTTGAACCAGCGACCTTTCTTGCTGTGAGGCGATCGTGCTACTCACTGCGCTACCACGTGAAACCACAAAAAGAAAAAAAATACTGTATATATATGTAAGGGGTGTCAAAATTAATTGTTTCTTCGGTGCATAGCGATGCAGACACGGACAATTCGGTATCAGTTCAGTAATAATCATAACCGGTTATGTACTGATGTCATTTATCTCATATGCGCTCTCTCAGGAGGGAGGCGAGCGTGGGTATTTACAACACTACAGGCACCAACTACTTAAAAATTTCACTGTGTGTGTGTTTTCTGGAAAGTCTTTCACTGGCACTTACAGTAGAAGGCCCTATTTCTCTGCGATTGAGGGAATGAAAGTGAACTCCATTTCTCTCTCTCTCTCACTGTGGCCCATTTCACCTGCTGGCGTGACTTTTCCTCTCGGGTACTGGCGTGACTCTTCCTCCCCTCTCTTTTCCTATTGGCTGTATGGATTCCCCCGACTGTACATGTGCATTTTCGCGGGACCCGACCAGATTTCATGTGGCGCGGGAATAAATTTATGAATAAAGCGCGGCAGCGATCTGTAACTCTGGTGTAATTTTAACAGGAGAGGGCGGTCTCAAAATATTGCTCCCGAGCGAGCGAGCAAGCGCGCGCGCGTGCGTGGAGTGCGTGTGTGTGTTTGTTTGGTGCTGTCTATGTTTGTGTATGTGTTTGAATGAGAGACAGTGGGGTGCTGTGTGTCCATGTGTGTGTGTGTGTGTGTGTGTGTGTGTGTGTGTGTGTGTGTTTATACAGACAGCTTGTTATAGCCACCCCCAAAATACAACACTGTGTATGGAAAGCATCGTCAATGCACCGTGATGCACCGAAATATCGAATTGAACCGAATCGATGGCATGATAATCGTAACCAAACCGTGAGACCAGTATAGGTTCGCACCTCTAATACATATATATATACATTTATATACATATACACATATACATATATATATATATATATATATATATATATATATATATATATATATATATATATATATATATATGAGCAATTCCAGCGTTATGGATGTGACATGTGCAGTAAAAATTCAAAACATAAATTCACAGAGAGTTAACATTATATTGGAACATCTGTTTATATTTTCCAAAACAACTAACCACAGAGTTTTGGGATCATAAAAATATAAATCTGTAAACAACTTTTAGGCTTTAAATGGGGGAAATAAGCAAACAATGCTAATCTAAAGAATAAAAGTTGGCTCTCTATAGAACAAACATGGTTGATTTATTTTGTTTGACATTTTGGCATTTATGAGGAAAAAGCTTTCGTTATGGATGTGACAATTCTCCGTCATGGATGTGACAGATGTGAAATTGCCACTTGTGTGATTTTGGTAAATCAAATATAATAGTAAAAACATTGACAGAGACATTTTTGAGTATTTTTACAGTAGTATAAAATACAAACCTACTTTGCATGGAATTACTGGAATTACTATTGTAAGTGATTTAATGTTTTAGAATAGAATAAGAAAAATTCTCCATAATGTTAATAACAGAAATATAGGCAGTATACACTCACTGGCCACTTTATTAGGTACATCTTTCAAGTACTGGATTGGACCCCCTTTTGCCTTCAGAACTGCCTTAATCCTTCATGGCATAGATTCAACAAGGCACTGGAGATATTCCTCAGAGAATTTGGTCCATACTGACATGATAGCATCACATCGATGCTGAAGATTTGTCGGCTGCACATCCATGATGCGAATCTCCCATTCCACCATATCTCAAAGGTGCTCTATTAGATTGAGTTCTGACGGCTGTGGAGGCCATTTGAGTACAGTGAACTCATTGTCATGTTCAAGAAACCAGTCTAAGATAATTTGCGCTTTATGACACGTTATTCTGCTGAAAGAAGCCATCAGAAGATGGGTGCACTGCGGTCATAAAGATGGACATGGTCAGCAACAATACTCAGGTAGGCTGTGGCGTTGACACAATGCTCAATTGGTATTAATGGGCCCAAAGTGTGCCAAGAAACTATCCCCACACCACTACACCACCAGCCTGAACCGTTGATACAAGGCAGGATAGATCCATGCTTTCAGGGTGCTTATGCCAGATTCTAACCCTACCATTTGAATGTCACAGCAGAAATCGAGACTCAGACCAGGCAACGTTTTTCCAATCTTGTATTGTCCAATTTTGGTGAGCCTGTGTGAATTGTAGCCTCAGTTTCCTGTTCTTAGCTGACAGGAGTGGCACAAGGTGTGGTCTTCTGCTGCTGTAGCCCATCTGGCTCAAGGTTAGGAGTGTTGTGCGTTCAGAGATGCTTTTCTGCATACCTCGGTTGTAACGAGTGTTTATTTGAGTTACTGTTGCCTTTTTACCAGCTGGAACCAGTCTGGCCATTCTCCTCTGACTTCTGGAATCAACAAGGCAATTGAGCCCACAGAACTGCGGCTCACTGGATATTTCCTCTTTTTCGGACCATTCTCTGTAAACTCTAGGGATGTTTGTGCATGAAAATCCCAGTAGATCAGCAGTTTCTGAAATACTCAGACCAACCCGTCTGGCACCAACAACCATGCCGCATTCAAAGTCACTTAAATCACCTTTCTTATGCATTATGATGCTCGATTTGAACTGCAGAAGATTGCCTTGACCTTCTACATGCCTAAATGCATTGAGTTGCTACCATATGATTGGCTGATTAGAAATTTGCATTAACAAACAGTTGGACAGGTGTACCGAATAAAGTGGCCGGTGAGTGTGTGTGACATTTAGATTAATATGGAAAAATGAATGCATTTTTGCAACGAATGCATCATAGATAGAAAAAAAATTTGTTGCATGCCAGGGGCTATAGTGGAGGATGGACAAAAGACGCATCCTTCCTGCATTTATTTATTACAAAACAAACAATAACACTGCAAGAAAGGTACTCTTAATGAGCACGGCAACAAACAGTGCAAGATGGATGGTTTAGCTGGAGACCTTTATGGCACAACCTTCTGTTTTCAGCTGATATTCAGGGAAATAAGATGACGACGCGTTCCCTAGTGATTTACTCTTGCTTTGTTTTTCTTCACTGGTGCTGGTACAAAATTAAATTTGACCTATCACTGAAATCACACCTGTCTCTGTGATAAACACAGGGCTCTGGATTTGTTTCAAAATCTAATGGGATGCTTTGCTTTCTGCTAATTTCTAACCCAGTTAAAAATTCCAGCATATTGCTGGTCACCAGCTGGGACCAGTATGGAATGCTACTCTAGGTGATAGTTTGCTTTTATGGAGAAAATGAGAGTACTGGACAAAAAGGGATGCTGATCATATCAATTCGAGTAGGATAATGTCAGAGCCAAATATAAACAACCAAAACCACTATTAAAGTTTCAGAGTGGTAAGCGTACCGAAAAAATAACCGGTGAGCTTATGAATGCAACAGCCAATCAGATGCATTTAGGCAAAGACTATAGAATACACAAGACATGTCACTCATATAGTTTTGAATAGGGAAAAGTGAACTGTCAATATGGCGAATTAAGCCCTCCTTACTAGTACAGGAGCCAATCATTGATTGCTATAGACTGGCATTTCTCTGGGGGAAAAGCTCGGACCAGACATGTGCTTTTACGACAATTTGGTGATCAACAAACACACTAGAATCTCAGCGAAAACATGCTTCATGAACATAATAAATATATCCAAATAAGGCTTGAAATTTGTCATTTTAAATGAACCACATGCACTTCAAAACAAATGTTTTTTGGTTTTAAAATCTGTATGAAATCAAACGCACATCACATGACAGCAGCAAACTACTCAAACACCCACAAACTTGTAAACGAAGAGTCACTGTCATTTCTGGAGGATATTTGGCATCAAGATCAAGTTGTGGAATACTTCAGAAGACCAGCATGATCAGACGATCATTATCCAGAGGGTGATCATGTGTAAAACGGCCATAAAGGAGGTTGGTGCCGTGATCTCGTTCCTTTCGAGTGCACATGCGCATTAGCTTGAGCAACCTGAAAATATGTCGATTTTGTTTGATTTGAACGTTAGAAACTAAAGAGACGGATGTTGTTTAATTTTATTGTGGATTCTAAATATGTAATGTATTCGTAAGCTTGACAAACAGTTATGTAGAATTTGATGTTTTCCCAATCAGACAGAATGAGGCATTTCAAAGTGAAATGACTTGCCTTAAAGGGACTTTGATTTAGGTTAGTCCCTGCTGATG
The DNA here is from genome assembly GCF_903798145.1 of Danio aesculapii. NCBI lineage: Eukaryota > Metazoa > Chordata > Actinopteri > Cypriniformes > Danionidae > Danio > Danio aesculapii. The sequence continues at coordinate 46,348,809 of NC_079443.1, read as the reverse complement.
TAAGAAAGATATTAATTTTGTAGCTTCAGTACATTTACATTTAGTCAATTTTCAGATGCTTCTGTCCTATTGAGGAGGCATTCAGCGATTCAACAAGAAGAGACAACTCACAAGAAGTGCTAGTTATACAAAGAAACTTGTTTGTGCTCTGAGAATTTAGAACTAGAGTAAAAGTACTAGAGTTTTTTTTTGAGAGAGGAGGAGAGAGAGAGAAGTGTCACTACAGGTGGTTTGTCAAGCCTACTCACCTATGTAAAGCACACTTTATAAATGCACAGTGTTTGTGTCGGTTTATATGTCAGTCAGATAAATGGGTGTTTTCTACAGGTGGTTTGTTAAGCCCACCCACCTGTGTGAGGCACACTCAGAACTGATAATATTTTGGGTTGTTGTTTTGTGAGGTGGGGGAGAGAATAGGGACTTGGTTTTATTTACCAGGGTTCAGGTACTCTCGGGTTTTTAGTTGTCATTTGAAAGATACCAGTGAATTCGTAGTCCGTGTGGGAATGGGAAGATCATTCCACCAGCGAGGAACATTGAATGAAAAGGTTTTGGCATGTGACTTATAGCCTTTCTGGCATGGCTTTCTGTGGTACTCACTCCCAGGGATGGGCAAAAATACATTGAAATGTATTTTAAATTAAAATACCAAATACATCAATTTTACCTGTATCAAAATAAACTACAAAATACAGCAGCCAAACATTTATCAAAATAGAATACTGTTTTTTGAAAATACTACAAAATACTTTTACAAGGCAGCATGACATTTCTTTACAAACCTTCAAACAATGGGCATAATGGATCAATCCCTTCACCATAAACTGACTTAGTGAGGGAAACAGCAACAGCTTAGTGTTTGACAGCAACGGCTTTTCTCTGAGCTAGTTAAAGTCAGCATCTCTGCCAACTCATTCACTACTACTCTATATTAGTATAAACTTTCTCTTTCAGTTTAGTATAAATTACTAAAGAAAGTACTGTCTTGAAGATGATCTCTTTAATCACTGTAAAAACCATGTAAAGCAGATAAAGAGCTGGAATATAGCACTAGATCGCTTCATTGTGTTTCCATCCATTGCGTGGCCAGTAAAACTGCAACCATCTCTTAACAGTCTTATATTTTAAAAGGGCGATTTATGAAGTGGTTATTTTAATTTTTTGTTCACTTTTTTTTAAATAAATTAATTTTTGTAATTAAAAAATCTTCAATCCTTAATGTAAAACATTATTTCTGAAAACTACTAAAATCTAGTTTTAGTAGTGCAATTTCCATACATTATGTTTTTGCAAGTGTTCTCCTTCAATGCACAACATAAAATATGATATCTCAGAAAAACGGAGTTATCGGATTTTGCAAAGTCTGGAGTTTTTGATCAGTCTGTATAGACTGGAGTATTTTTATATCTTTGTGTTAAATTTACTGGATTGTGCCACTTTGACATCTTTAGACAGACATCTTTCCTCTTCATTAACTACACCAAATCAACTACTGGCATTTGAAACAACCAATGAAGTAAAGATATCGCCACTGTAGAACTTGTTTTTATGTTGTTTGTCTTATTTTCTTGGCATCTACATCAGCAATCAATCCAAATCTACTATTGTTTGTGCAGTTTACTTATTCTCCCAAGAGTTTTTCAGTTGTTTTTTACTGGAAGAGTCTCAGTTTAATCCCTTAGTTAACACCAGTACACCATCTTTAGCTATTTTTTTTATTTCTAAACTTCCTTTGCACTTCCACCTGCAGCACTGAGACTGAGAATGATTATGTGCTGAAGGTTCCTCAGCCTGTTCTTAAGGACTGATATTTTATCCCATCTAATTTCTTAAGCAAAGATGCTGATGCCGAATTGTACACTATACTGCAATTACATATTACTGGTCCAGGCATTTTCAATGATTGTTAACTTGCTCGGAAATATACCCATTCCGCTTGTCTCTTGTTTTCTTTATGTGTGCATAAATTCCATCCATACTCCAAGCATTGACGACCTTCTTAATCAATTTTCTGTTCTGATCTCAAGCCTAGGCAAATAACTGAGAAAGGATCAATCTAAGGCCTCATTTTTATGTCATCATGTGGACTTTCTTACAAAGTATTTTACAGTATTTTAAAATACAAAAAGACACTAGACTATTTTGATCCAAAATATTAAGCCATTTCCATAAACCCTATCAAATACAAATTACAAAATACTATTTTGTATTTAAAATATGTATTTGAAATACATGTATCACAAATACTGCCCATCCCTGCTCACTCCCCAACCAGAGGCTCAGTAACACATGTACATTTAAAAGAAAGGTTTTGCATTTTAATATTTATTCAAAGTAAATTTAAAAACATTTTCCTAATTTAATAAATTCTGGCTAAATAAAAGGACTGATTTAAAAAAAAAAAAAAATGTTTGTTACTAAATTAATTACATTTGTTCTTGAGCAAACAATACAGTTTTATCAAACACTGCAAAAGACTCTCAATACACAATAAAACACATTCTTCACCTGTGAATCATTTCAGTCTGAGGATGTGTTTAATACCTGGAGAAAATGTCCTTTCGCATTCCCATTCATCTCAATGGCAGATGCTTGGCCAGCTCCAAACACCCACGACCCTGTTGTTTCATCCTGACCGACCGTAAATGTCCTGTGACTAATCGCTTTGAAGCTGCAGAAAAATAACATTGACATTGCTGATTAGTGAATGGCACCACAAGAACATAAACAGTCCAAAACCCTTTGAGCAGCTAACTTGCATCAAAGTCCATTTCACACTTTTAAGAGCCTTTAAAAAGTCCATTAGGACATCTACCAAAACATAATGAAATATTACTGGTTTATTTGTCCTGCTGTGGTAGACATCCCCATCTAATATTGTCTGTTTATATCTGCTTTGAGTTTAAATGCACCTGTAGGTAATAGTTACAGCTTGCCGGTGTCGGTTCGGAGACCATTAGAGCCTTCCATTTTGCCTTTGATTACATTCTTATGTTGAAGAATAGCAATTCAGCCTAACAAGTTTAAACTACAGCCGCTCAGTTGTCAACACACGGTTATTGAGTGCTGCGGGCTCCAAGAAGTTGAGAACTAGGCTTTAAATCAAGGCCTGAATAAATGCAGTGATCAAAGCCAGTGAGAAATATTCAAACCAGATGCTGGAAGAATAGACATGCCGCCTTATAGCAGGTGCAAATGAGACTCATAAAACTTTACATGCAGGCACAGATTGAATATCTGTTCAATATGCAGCTGAAGGTGGAGAATGGGGGATATGGCGACACGCTGGCATCATACAGATCATTTCATTACAGTGCTGATAACCTCCTGGGACTTAAAAAATCGTTTCTGTCCTCTAGTAGAGGGCATTTGTTGCAACAGTAGTGGTTTACCTTGGTCATGACAACTTTGTCTTAAAGGTCTGATATAACAACTCAGCAAAGGGCACATTGAAAGAACACAACCGCCGAAGGGGAACTCCTAAACACCTTTCTGAATCATAAAATGACAAATAGGAAACCCCACAGGCTGGTAGACTTTACAGATGGATTCAAGCAAAGGCCAAGAGACTGCAAGTCCACATTATGTGCACCATTTGGGACAGCGTCAAGGTGAATTAAAGATTCATTCAGCTTTTCCAAAGAACATATTAGAGTTAATAAGGATTTATAATTGATCTCAATGTTATCTTCAGTAAAATTCCAACAAAGTTTTGACAAATTTTTATGCACCAAGAACCAAAAACATTGACTAAAACCAACCCAGGCTCATAGGAGATATGTGCCCAGGGCTACATTTTTGAGAACCGGGAATCATGTACCGGGAGTTCATCTTCTTGCAATTTTTAAGTTTTAAGTTTAGGGTTTAGGCTTTCGATCACCCTTCACGCTCATTGCACGTGCGAAGACCTGTCCAAACACCTCTCAGTATGTAAATCTGTTGTTGACATCATGTTTCCTCAAGTGTCGGGGTGCCAAGTGAAGGAGATAAAGCGCAAATGCACAGGTGAGGCCAAATCACAGCGCATCGCTGTCAGTGTTTCAACAGACACTCGATGTAAATTCAGACAGACACACGAACATCGTATGCCAATTTTTTTGTTGTAAACATAGCCTAGATCAGTGGTCACTAACAGGCGGATCGAGTTCCGTGTCCAGACCCAGAAGCATCCCATACAGATGCGGATATACAGCAGGTCTGTTACTTCAGTTCTGCTCCTTCTGGGTGTTCTTCCGCACCCGATTGCTCCCGCTATTCACTCCGTTTATCCGCTGTCTGCTAAGAATAGTTTTCTTCTTGACTGACTGTTCCCGCTGAATTAAGAGCTGAACGCTCTCTTTGCTTAAGTCTCATTCACTACGATGGCGCGAAGTGAAACGGAGCTTGGCTTGGTAATGCAAGCATAATGTAAACAGAAGTAATCAATACTTAAAGTGCTCAATTATTAAGATGTGTTGACGTAATTATTATCTGCATAATTGGTTTAGACTGTTGAGTCGAGATATAAATTAGAAAAATGGGAAATTTAAGCTTACTTTATTAATTTATTTGAACATACAGTTTTCAAAATGCCCTACTTTTATTTAATTAATGCGAGAACATGCAAATCTACAGTCCTATGTGTGAAGCTGTTGCATTGTCAGGTGTTAGCACATACGGTATAGCACATACCGTTACGAAACCGTGATCTTATAACCGTGATACATACTGATCCGTGAGTAGATTGAACTGTTGCACCCCAAGTAAACATAATTAAAAATGTAGCATATTTTAAAAACGGAATATTCCCAATTAATAATTATCAAACATAAAGTTATTTTTAATACTGTACATGGAGAATAAATTCATAACCTTTGTTGCTTCAAAGAAATCAAGGATTATTGTAGTATTATATGAATGGCATCACAAATATGATGAAAAGAATCCGAGAACTTTTACCATAAATGAATAAACCAATAAAAGTCATATCGGATCTTTATTCCAATTCCTTTTAAGCCACACTGCCACAGAGAGGCAAACGTCTCTTGAGAACAGCACTTTCACAGGCAAACAAGCTGATTCAACCCTAAGAGAAAGTGCATCCCCATTGCTATGTTTATTCATTTACAACTTTCATTTTAGATAATTCCTTGGGCAGAAAAATCTGTTGGAAAAAAATGAGCACAGAGACAACTATTGCCATGAGATGCCAGTGTGAGCAAGAGCAAATGCAGAACTCATTTAAGATAGTAAACAGTGATTAGGGCTACACACATACTAGTGACTTTTTATGATCAAACATGAATGAATGCTGTATTTCAAGTGATATGTGGCAATATTTTTAGAGAAACAATATGTTGAAAGGGGTAATTCACCCACATACGAAAAATATACGCATATATGCATTTACTCACCACAACAAATCCAAAATAAAAGTGACTGGTAATTCTTCAGTAGAACATCGAGGAGTGTTTTGGCTGAATCTGTGGAAAATATATGTGTATTCCTCCTGAAAGAGAGGAATAAAGAGAGATGAAATGAGATGAAATATTAAATGCTTCCTCAGTGGTGGTTCATTATGAAATGTGTTTTTGCAATAACGTGTTGAAAACAACTATGACAAAAAATAACAAATTTTAAAGTATTTTATTTACCCAACATTACAAACATGAAGTTTTAGTGGGTTAACAACTTCATGGCAGTGCTGTATTTATTACATTTTCATCTCTCACATTTAACGACAATACACAACATGCTAACTTACGACCTATATGGCATTATTTATTCGTCTGCTTCAGCACCAGACTTTTATGATTAAGTACAAAACCAACTTTTACACACTCACAAATCATTAGTATAGTTTTAATAAGTGCTATGCAAACAAAATAGGCATGTATTTGATTTATTTTGACAAATACCCAAAGAAGCATAGAGTTGAAATGATGCGTACCTGCTTCCTCTGCGCCCATTCTTTCAATTAACGCGCGCGTCACCGCGGATACACAAATGCGCAGGCACAATTTCCCTCTCTCTCTTTCTCACTCTATCATACACACACGGAGAGAGCGAGCTAAATAAATACATAAATAGGCCTAAATAAATAAATACACGAATTACTGTCGCCTCAGAAAAAGAACGTCGCTGGTTCGAGTCCCGGCTGGCATTTCTGTGTGGTGATTGCATGTTCTCCCTGTGTTTGCATGTGTTTCTTCCGGGTGCTCCGGTTACCCCCACAAGTTCAGACATGCGCTATAGGTGAGTTTCGTAGTGTATGGGTGTTTCCCAGTGATAGGTTGCGGCTGGAAGGGCATCTGCTGCGTAAAACAAATGCTGGATAAGTTGGCAGTTCATTCAACTGTGGCGACCCCAGATTAATAAAGGGACTAAGCCGAAAAGAAAATAAATAAATGAATAAACATTACATAACAAAAGAACACGAATAAACTTTTAAAATAAGCTAGAAAAACATTTATACATGACGTCTATATGTGATACTGGATTTAAAAAAATAAAACTATTGCTATGGCAAGTTAATGTGTTGCAGCATGGCTATATTTTTTTGGGAATAGCCAAAAATACACTTTATATGGGTCAAAATTATTGATTTTTATTCTATGCCAAAAATCAATAGAACATTAAGTTAAGGTCGTCTTCAATGAAGACATTTTATATATTCTGTTCAATAAATTTATCAATACTCAATTTTGATTACATATATGCATGGCTAAGAATGGAATTTGGAACACTTTAAAGGTAATTTTCTTAATAGATTTCTTTAAAACCCTCACATTCCAGATATTCAAATAGTTGTATCCCGTCCAAATATTGTATTAAACCATACATTAATGGAAACCGTATTTATTCAGTTTTAAGATTATAATCTCCAAAATGGACATGACTGTGATCCAGCTTCACATGAAAAAAAGAAAGACAAATAGTAGACATTTCAGTTTTATACATATTTAATTATACATAAATTCTAAAACATATAATTTACACAATATAATATATATTTATACACTGTCTGACAATAGTCTTGACGCCTATCCAAGTTTTAGGAACAATAAATTGACTTCTAGTTGATCATTTGGTATCAGAAGTGCCCTAAATGAAAGGCAATGGCCTATAGATTACGCTTATTTTAACAAAATAAAATATGATCATGCCTTGATTTTTAATTATTTAATTAGGACAGAAGGGTCTGACTTTTCTTAGACAAAAGTCTCGTCACTTAGAAATAATGTACAGTATAGAGTATAAATTCATGGTGCAGTGGAAAAAGAATTAATATTGTGGAAAATACAGTGGAATATGTATTAATATGACTCCAATGAGCTTGGAGGACTGTGTCCATACAGTACATCTCTGCAATGACTCAAATAACCTATTGATAAAGTAATCTGGAATGGCAAAGAAAGCGTTCTTGCAGGACTCCCAGAGTTCATCAAGATTATTTGGATTCATCTTTAATGCCTCCTCCATCTTACCCAAGACATGCTTAATAATAGTCATGTATGGTGACTGGGCTGGCCAATCTTGGAGCAACTTGACCTTCTTTGCTTTCAGGAACTTAGATGTGGAGGCTGAAGTATGAGAAGCAGCACTATTCTGCTGAAGAATTTGTCTTCTCATGTGGTTTGTAATGTAATGGGTCTTGATAATGTCTGGATACCTCAGGCTGTTGATGTTGCTATCCACTCTGCATATCTCTCACACCCTTCCCATACTGAATGTAACCCCAAACCATGATTTTTTCTTCACCAAACTTGACTGATTTCTCTGTGAATCTTGGGTCCATGCAGCTTCCAATAGGTCTTCTGCAGTATTTGTGATGATTGGGATGCAGTTCAGCAGATGATTTATCAGAAAAATCTACCTTCTACACACAAACACACACGATGCACACCCATAACTAATTTCACACCTGTGAGTTTATGAATTTAGGATTTATGAAGCAGTACGGTAAGTTGTTTACATTCTAACTTTTCCCCCACAGCCTCTCAAACAGTCCTAAGCACACAATCTTCACATGTCTGAATTGATTGGAGTTGTTTGTTTACAGTGTGGATAGAAGAAACATATTGTGTTGTTAATACAGATTGTACGTCTGCTTATGAATTCTGCAACCATAAAAATATAAGTAAGATTACATTCTCATGTGTGACCTCAACTCTCTCACTGTTGACTTGGCACACTTTGCTATATACTTTTGTAGCACAGAGAAAAACATCTGCAATCTGTGCCTCGATCTCGAGTCTCTGTGGGAAGATCTTCCTGAAGGAAAGATTTACATTCAGCCAGGCAGCGATTCTTTCTTTTAACAAGGGCCCTGATCGTTTCAGTCTGACCTTCACAATCTGGGTGGCACATTTCAGCACAGATTGTTTTGTGATCCCATCACAATGTACTACAGGCTTTAAAAAAGAACCTGTTATTGATGGATTGGCCAGTTGCAGAGGTCATATCATGACGAATCAAATTTCCCTTGATCTCCCGAGATAAAAGAGCTTGATGCACCATGAAAATATACTGTAATTTTCTGAACTCAAAACTTCCTCCCCAAGAAAGCTATTTATTGTGTCTCACAATGAGATCTGGAGTGTTTTGTGGATCTGTCACAGTAATGTAGGCTTTGCTAAGAGACTCTTTTTGAAGAATGGGTGAGTTAACTAGCTGTATTTGACACAACAGAATACACACAAGTCAGGATGTGAGCTAACTGGAGAAAACATGCAATGCTGTTGCTCATTTTACATCTAACCCTTGTGCACGGTTTAAAATATTACCCGTTTTATGTTAGGGATGAAAACATCCACTGGATTAAACTGCTGTAAAACTGCATCAGATAGATATTTTTTCTATGTGTTATCTGTTAATCAACCTCAGTCATGATCAAAACTACAAAATGTTTATTTTAAATTACAGAATTTTAACTCTTTAATTGCTAAATTCACAAATGATGTCACTGATTTGGTGAAAAACACACACACAAAATGACGTATTTTCAATATAAAAACTATTTGTGGAATGGATTGTTTTTTACCTTTTAATCACAGTCTTGGACGTGAGCAATTAGTTACAACAATGGCTTTGATGCATTGTTAGATTTTAATTTTTTCCTCCTTTATTTACTGTTGGTAGCTGTCTTTGCCCCATTGATTTTTATTATAACCAAATTTGATGGTGCATAAGTACCAAGCAACATCCCGCTCTCCCTCGTAAAGCTAATATGGAGGTAATTGAAACTGCAAATCATCGAAATTCTGCTAGTCCTGGCTCCATAATAGAGCAAATTTCTATTGACCCCACTGTTAAAATGGCCAAATTTATAGCAGTAAAAAAATGTGATTACAGCCTGGTACAAAGAATGATTTTGGTTCATATAGCTAACATTAGCCTTCATGATAACTGTGAGGGGGTGAATTTTTTTTTTTATAACTCATACGTTTCATTTATATTAAGTTATATTAAGTCTGCATAATTAAGGGCGTGGCCACTTGAGTGACAGCTAGGTCTTGCTGGTCGTTGTTACTTCACCTCAGCTGATTAGCCACTGAACTTGACATGTACATCGTATTTTTGTTTGTTTTGTGTGGTTTTACACAGTCAAATGCTTTTTGGAAATATTTCCTACAATTATCAGATGATATGGCGTGCTGTGTATACTTTATTGTGCTCACAAACCATTCATGTGGCCTTCATTTCCTCCAAATTATATACTCATATATCATATCTATAAATTTATTTGTTTTATTTAAGATTTTTTCTTTAGAACTTGAATGCACTCCAGAATCTGACAGATTGATTAGCTGTAGTCTATAGGACCAGCCTGATCTCATGAGAAAACGTAAGTATTTTACAATTTGACAGTTTAGAGGCTAATTTGTACGAATTCGTACGATTTTAAAAAGGAGGCGTGGCACCTAACCCCACCCCTAAACCCAACCGTCATTGGCAGATAAGCAAATCGTACGAATTAGATCGTACGAATTCGTACAAATTAGCCGCTAAATCAAAAAGTTACGAATTGCCGTGAGATTGTGTTGATAGAACAGTCATCTGAAACGTTGTCATACAGTGTTATGCCTGAACTTCATAAATAGCCTTGCTTTTTCCTCCAGTAGAAAAACGTCATAAGAACAATGCTTGGTGGCTCAATGTATTACAACAGTGTTTTTAAAAGTCTAAGCACTTTATTGATATAGTGTACAACCAAGCACATGTGTTCAGAACACAAACAAGTCGCAGGTAATGAAGTATTAAGCGTTTCTCCCAAAGAAAAGCAGGTATCCCCCTGTCGGTGCGTGACACGTGAACAAAATGGGGACAGTTGGCCACGCCTACTTGTAGCTTCTTTTGCATTCTTTAGAAACCTATGGGGAACATCACGGATACTACATCCATATCTTTTTCAGTCTAAATACACTGTCTTTGTTTTTATTTACTCCATGTAGTTTTGAGAGCCAAAATGCATATTTTGATTTTTTCAGACACATCAAGGTAAGTGCGCAAAGACATTCTCACACACTCACAAACACAAATACACACATTTTAATTTGCTGTTATACTCCATATAAAATACAGAAATAAGCTTTTTTTTTTTTTTTTTGCACAGGCTTATCTAAAGGGTTAATTGTGCCAACTAATGATCAACAGTAAAAAAATACACATTGTACATCTTCCTAACATGAAAAACCACCAAAATCAAAAATACATGAGTATATGGTGCCATGGCTTAAAGAAAATGTGGTTATAATGGAGGTCAATGGGCCAAAAATAGCCACCAACAGTAAATTAGGGAGAATAAATTAAAATCACTCAAAAACAATGCATCAAAGGCAATGCTGTTTCACATGTCCAAGACTGTGATAAAAGGTAAAAAAATCCAGTGCATAATTACTTTTTATTTTAAAAGTACCTCATTTTCCAGAAAGAGAAATTGTAACATTACCGGTAATTTGCCAGAATGCTGCGCTGTGCGAACACAGAAGGAAGATTGCCGGAAGGAGTGCGTTCACGTCTAGAACGCGTTGACGTGAGACATCTACTTTAGCCAATCAGAACACTCAGACGCGAATAGATAACTTTCAACAGTTGAACTTTCATCCAATTTTATTTATAAAGCACTTTACAATCACAGAGCAGCAGACCAAAGTGCTGAACAGTAAAATGAAAATTATAACAGAATAAAAATAATAAAAAACACACATAGCACATACAGTTGGTCAGAATTATTAGCCCCCCCCCCTCTTTATTTTTTCCCCCAATTTCTGTTTAATGGAGAGAAGATTTTTCCAACACATTTCTAAACATAATAGTTTTAATAACTAATTTCTAATAACTGATTTATTTTATCTTTGCCATGATGACAGTAAATAATATTTGACTAGATATTTTTCAAGACACTTCTATTCAGCTTAAAGTGACATTTAAAGGCTTAACTAGGTTAATTAGGTTAACTAGGCAGGTTAGGGTAATTGGGCAAGTTATTGTATAATGATGGTTTGTTCTGTAGACTATCGAATAAAAAATTAGCTTAAAGGGGCTAATAATTTTGACCTTAAAATGGTTCATAAAAAATTTAAAAAGACTTTCTCCAGAAGAAAAAATATTATCAGACATACGGTGAAAATTTCTTTGCTCTGTTTAACATCATTTGGGAAAAAAATTCAAAGGGGGGCTAAGCTTACGTCAAGTTATTGGGACTCTAGGTAGCAGCTGATCTGCTGATCTAAGAGCATGTGACAGTATATGGGAGTGTAACAGTTCAGAAATATAGTGTGGGGTAGAACCACTTAAGGATATAAAACAAACAAAAGGATTTTATATTTTAAAATGAACTCTATATTGTACAGGTAGCCAGTGAAGTCAAGATAAAATTGGAGTAATATGATCAAACTTGCGACTCCCTGTTAAAAGACATGCTACAGCATTTTGCACCAACTGCAGACAGACAACAGAAGACCCACTTATACCCAAATATAGTGAATTACAGTAATCCAGGCGAGTAGTGACAAAGGCATGGATTACAGTTTCAAATTGTTGTCTTGAGAGAAATGGCTTTATTTTCCACAGCTGTCCTCAAATGCCATGATACCCACCTTTAAAAGTTATTTAGAGTTTGACTTTCTTTCTTCTGTTTAACACAAAAGTTTTTTTGAAGAATGCTGGAAACCTGTACCCATTGACATTTATAGTATTAGTTTTTCCTACTATGGAAGTCAATGGTTGCAGGTTTTCAACTTTCATCCAAATATCTTCTTTCAAGAGTTCACACTTAGCTGATGACTGATAAGTAAGAGCGAGTTTGGCGTGCTGTCCCTGGAGAAAGCCCAGAGGATCTTCGAGCCCGGGCTCCCTCCCGTTTCATTAGGTGAGAGGGGAGTCTGAGGTTCTTCTGCCCTCAGCTAAATGTACTTATTTAACCTATGCAGCGAGCTAAACATAATTGGCTTCAGTAAGCACTCGTGAGACAGTGTAGCATTCTTCGAAGCTTTACTGATGTACCACTTGTAATAATTCTTCCTTATTTTTCTTGTAAAACTCTAACACAAACAATAATGACATGAATATACATCTACTATCCTTGTACATACATGAATGTGAGTATATTACTACTTTTGCATGTCATAAATCAAATAAAAGGGCTAACATCAACCAATAGCAAGCATAATATGCTTCTAAACTACATACTAGCATGCTATAGGCTAGCACATGGGAAGACAGGTAGCTCCAATTACTTTACTTACAAATCTATCACACAGTAACACAAAAGGTCTTAATATTGCTAAACAAAGCTCTATATACATAGGCAAATTAATTAACATTGAACTTACAGATCATGCCTTATCAAGGGCAGAATACCAAACGTTAAGCAGAGACTGCACATAGCTCTTTCCACCACAAGAGCTTGTACAAAATGGCTGCTCTGTTTTCCTATTCACTATTACTTGCTATATTTCACAATGTGACCACAAGATGGCAGTGTTCATTGAAAGAACAATTACAGAGCCACTGCCTTCTAATTCAATAGCACATTTTACAGGACAAATTTCTAAGAACTTTTTAATTGTAATTCTCTTAATGCAGAAGAAAACATTAAGGGGCAGATTAGAGGTATGTAGGTCTCGAGAGCTCCCCGGTATTTAGTTCAGAAAGAGGGAAAGGAGTAGGGGGAGATGGGGGGATACTTCCAGACGAAGATAGCTAAGGTAAGGAAATCTTGCTATTTATACGTATTCGAATTCATCTGATTGGTGCATCATGTGATTGCTAATGTGGGACCCGCCATGGTCAATCATAAGCATGATCCTCTCAAAATGACTTTAGAAACTTCACTTGGTGTTCAACAAAATAAAGAAACTAAGTTTTGGAACCACTTGAGTGAATTGTGTAATTTATTATGGTGTACTATTTATTAAGTATAACTCTTTGTTGACTGAATTTACTCCCAGGATTGGTTTTGGAAGAGACATACCTTGAGTAAATCATTGTCTGTCTGATCCACATCCATGAATGTGCCAATGATTTTTGCTTTCTGTGCAAAGAGTGTGCAGATGTATGCCATTAGATATTTGACTGGCAGGTAGGACAGCCTATCATAATGTTTGCACCAAACATATTGATTGGACAGATTTTTCTGGGTCCTACACCTTCCACAGAATATTACAATACATTTGTACACCATAATTCCGTGGCACAGTTGTTAGCACTGTCGCCTCACAGAAAGAAGGTCACTGGGAGTGTATGGGTGTGTACTGGGTTGCAGCTGGAAGGACATTCACTGCGTAAAGCATATATTGGAAAAGTTGGTGGTTCATTCTGCTGTGGCAACCCAAAAAAAAAAATTCTGAAGACAATCACCTATTGCACCTTCAAAACCTGAAAAGGTCATAATAAGCTCCACAGAAACAAAGGTCATTTGTGGCTTTTCCACACTGTGCACATGGACTGTCAGTCATGATGAGCAGGACCAGACTGAGACTAAAACCTGTTACACTGTTCCTCTCTCTAAAGCCAGTAAAGCCCCTTCACCCCAATCTACGGCTCTTGATCTTGATCCTTTTATTGATCCTGCTTCTTGGCAGGATGACACATCTCATGCGGGAAGGCAGAACAGAAAAGTGGCATTACTCCTGATCAAAGTTCAGCAGGATATTTCTGTCTATAAAGGTATTTAAATCTCTCATTCAGCTTTGTTTTTTTTCTGTACATCAGTCATTTGGAGTTTGATAAATTACAAGAAAGGTGTCAATATCATACACAATTATTAGAGTAACGTTGCGCCTGGAAATGTGAATACGTCAGATCCACTGTTTCAAACTCATTTTCAGAGGAAGCTGCTAATTTGTTGCTAAAAGTTGCTAAATGATGCTCTGACACCTTTGCGTGATGACGTCATTATGTAATGGCAACTCAAAACTGCATCTTTTTGTAATATACTGTTAGCTCCATAAATATTTGGACATCGAAACAATTCTAACATTTTTGGCTCTGTAAACCAACACAATGGATTTGAAATGAAACAAACAAAATGGGCTTTAACTGCAGACTGTCAGCTTTAATTTGAGGGTATTTACATCCAAATCAGGTGAACGCTGTAGGAATTAAGCTGCGGTCACACTGGACTTTTCCTCCCATAGACTTCCATTCATACGCACGCGAATGCGTCAGACCGAAAACGCAGGGTCATGCGTCGAGTTTCGCAGGTTGCTGCGGTGCACAGTTCAAGCTTGGTGAACTCTGATCTGCGAAATCGCATCACTTGACTGCGTGAGACCAATCGGGGGTCAAAACAGGACCTTTCTGGACAGAAATTTAAAGCATGGAGCAATCGCTCGCTTTTTTAATGTCTAATCATCTTTTTTAATCCCGCCACTTTTCGCAGCGCTGCACAACAGAATTTCGCACACACAAAGCCCAGTGTAGCTTTACAACAGTTTGCGTATGTGCCTCCCATTTGTTAAGGGTCCACTTCAAGAACTGTACTCTTCCAGAGTGAGTAAAAGGGCTCGCAAAATCACTCTGGACGCCTCACACCCAGCACACTACCTGTTGGAACTGTTACCGTCTGGTCGGCGCTTCAGAACACCAAGCACAAAAACAGCCAGACACAGGAAAAGTTTCTTTCCTCAGGCTGTCTACCTTATAAACAGTTAAATATTCCCCTACTGTGCAATAAATATGTGCAATACTTTATCATACGCACTTGTACACAGCACCTTATATCAATATACAATGCAATACCTTCTACATTCGCACTTGTACACAGCACCTTATAACCTGTATATTTATAACAATCTGTACATACAACTCAACATCCAGGTTTCTTGACTAACCGCATCTGTTTAATGTTTATCTTTTTTTTTTTCATATTTATTTTGTGTTGTCACTTGTCACTTTATGTACACTGGAAGCTTCTGTAGCCAAAACAAATTCCTTGTGTGTGTGGTGAAGCACACTTGGCAATAAAACTGATTCTGACTCTGAAGTATCCTTCACATGTCCAAGACTGTGATAAAAGGAAAAAAATCCAGTCCACAATTACTTTTTATATTAAATATACATAATTGTGTGTGTTTATTTATGATATCATTTATGAATTTGGGGATTAAAGAGTTAAAACCCTGTAATTTTCTAAGAAATGTAGTAGTTTTGATCAGGACTGAGGTTAATTAACAGATTTATGCAAAAAAAAAAAGAAAAAATATTTTTCTGATGCATTTTTACAGCAGTTTAATCCAGTGGATGTTTTCATCCCTAACTTAACACAAGGGTAGTACATTTGAACAGTGCACAAGGGTTAACATTATTGCAACTTTCCCAGTTCTGCGCTGTAGCTGGAAGAGCATCTGCTGTGTAAAACATATGCTGGATAAGTTGGCGGTTCATTCCGCTGTGAATAAAGAGACTAAGCCGAAGGAAAATGAAGGAATGAACATTATTGCAACTTAAAAATAGTGGAGTACAGTGTACATATTTCAATGGCATTTCATCTAAAACTGCTTTGACACACTGAAATTGTAAAACACTCTATAGATAAAAAGATGACTTTACAATCTCTCAAAAGACACATTAAATAAATATTATATTCTGAATGATATACAAATCAAGGTTGAGTTTCACACAGGCTTCACAAAACACCCCATTATAACCAACTACACTTCTGAAGAACATCTTCCCATAATGCTTTGTAACTTGAACAGTCAAAGAGACATATTTCCACACTATTTCAATTTCCTGGAAGCATGCCCATGCAAAACTGAAATATTAGGTGCTACCTTTCGTCCTGCTTCCCTCCAAAAAAAGTCTCTTAAAATCAGTTTTCCACAACTTTTATGGCCCTTAAAATATTATATAAATATTAAAATAATATTTTTCCGCTTGGTTGTGCTTTTAGAAAACTTTATGTAGAATAAAAATGCACAGGAGGAAATAGAGTTCTAGTTAGTTAAGAGCCTGATTACTGAATGGTCTTGATTAATGAAATATTCATTCATTCATTTTCCTCCAGTTTAGTCCCTTATTCATCAGGGGTCGCCACAGCGGAATGAACCACCAACTATTCCAGCAAATATTTTATGCAGTGGATGCCCTTTCAGCTGCAACTCAGTATTGATAAACACCCATACACTTTCTCATTCACACACACACACACACACACACACACACACACACACACACACACACACACACACACACACACACACACACATTACATTACAGTTATTTACAGTGTAGGTTATAAATATCACCTCTAAACGACATGAGGATCACACATGACCAGACTTCCATTCTAAACACAGAAACAAAATCGGCTCAGAATATCAAACATGTTTTAAAATCCTCCATCTGGACGGAATCAGAATCTAAAGCTACAAAACCAAGACTATATTCCCATCATACACTATGCAAATACGCATGAAATCAACTGGCAGACTTTCTGCAACTGGAGGCGACTCCTCCAGACTGCAAATTGCAGCAAAAATCGGTTCAAAATCCAAGTATTCAGCATTAAAGCACAACACTACTGCCATCAAACATCTTGTTCGATCTTTGCTCACGCATGGTAAAGAGCTCCATAATAAAAAAAAATCTGCATATAGACTTGAAGTCAGAATTATTAGCCCCCTGTATATTTTTCCCCTAATTTCTGTTTAAAGAAGATTTTTTTCAACACATTTCTAACATAATCATTTTAATTTCTATTACTGATTTCTTTTATCTTTGCCATGATGAAAGTACATAATATTTTACTAGATATTTTTCAAGATACTCTAGTATTCAGCTTAAAGTGACATTTAAACTCAACTCAACTTATTTCTAGAGCACTTTCAACCAACCACAATGGGTACCAAAGTGCTGAATATAAAAACATAAAATATATGCAAACATACAAGGAGCCAAAATATATAAACTCACAACACATGATTAAAAGCAAAAGAAAATAAGTGTGCTTTCAGTGACCTCTGAAAAGAGTAGAGTGGAAGATCGTTCCAAAGTCTTGGAGCTGCTACTGACAAAGCTCTATCACCTCGACATATCAAGCGTGATCGTGGAACTGTCAAATAGAGTTGATCCTTAGAGCAAAGAGATCTCACAGGTTGATATATATTAATTAGCTCAGGATCAGTTAAAGGATCGGTAACCAGAATATAGAAACCAGTCCAGGTGTGATGTGCTCTCCTTTTTAGTGCCAGTTGTAAGCCTGGCAGCTGAGTTCTGGACCAGCTGCAGACAAGAGAGAGAGGCCTGCCTCACACCCAGAGCGTTGCAATTATCTAGACAAGAAAAGATGAAGGCATGAACAACCTTCTCCAAGTCACTGAAAGTGTAGACAGACTTCAACTAGGCAATAGATCTAAAATAGAAAAAAACTATTTTTGACAACCGCATTAATTTGGCGATCAAATTTAAGCTCAGAGTCTTTTTACAGAGGAATGTATTTTCCCAGGAAGCAATGACGGACTGTCTTTAGAACCTGAACCTTTTTGAGCCAAAAACAATAAATTCACACTTGTCTTAACTTGGTCGATTAGGCAAGTTAGGGTAATTAGGCAAGTCATTGTATAAGAGAGGCTAATAATATTGACTTTAAAATGTTTTTTTAATTATTATTAAATATGCTTTTACTGTAGCCAAAATAAAACAAATAAGACTTTCACCAGAAGAAAAAATATTAAAGGAAATAATGTGAAAAATTCCTTGCTCTGTTAAACATCATTTGGGATATATATTTCCCAAATGATGTTTAACAGAGCAAGGAAATTTTCACAGTATGTCTGATAATATTTTTTCTTCTGGAGAAAGTCTTATTTGTTTTATTTCGCCTAGAATAAAAGCTTTTAATTTTTTATGAACCATTTTAAGGTCAAAATTATTAGCCCCTTTAAGATATTTTTTTTTGACTGTCTACAGAACAAACCATCATTGTACAATAACTTGCCTAATTACCCTAACCTGCCTAGTTAACCTAATTAACCCAGTTAAGCATTTAAATGTCACTAAGCTGTATAGAAGTGTCTTGAAAAATGTCCAGTCAAATATTATTTACTGTCATCATGCCAAAGATAAAGTAAATCAGTTATTAGAAATGAGTTAATTAAACTATTATGTTTAGAAATGTGTTAAAAAAATATTCACCTCATAATAATACACCTCATCAATGCAAATTTCTAATCAGCCAATCTTATGGCAGCAACTCAATGCATTTAGGCATGTAGACATGTTCAAGATGATCTGCTGCAGTTCAAACCGAGCATCAGAATGGGAAAGAAAGGTGATTTAAGTGACTTTGAACACATGGTTGGTGGTGCCAAATGGGCTGGTCTGAGTATTTCAGAAACTGCTGATCTACTGGGATTTTCTAGGATCTTTCTAGGGTTAACAGAGAATAGTCTGAAAATGAAAATATCCAGTGAGCGGCAGTTCAGTGGGCACAAATGCCTTGTTGACACCAGAGGCCAGAGGAGAACGGCCAGACTTGTTCCAGCTCATAGAAAGGCACCAATAACTCAGATAACCACTCGTTGCAACCAAGATATGCAGAAGAGCAGCTCTGAACGCCAACCTTGAGGCAGATGGGCTACAGCAGCAGAAGGCCACTCCTGTCAGCTAAGAACAGGAAACAGAGTCTACAATTCACACAGGCTCAGCAAAATTGGACAATGGATAGGATAACGCAGGATAACGCACCATGTCATAAAGCGCGAATCATCTCAGACTGGTTTCTTGAACATGACAATGAATTCACTGAACTCAAATGGCCTCCACAGTCACCAGAACTCAATCCAATAGAGCACCTTTGGGATGTGGAGATTCGCATCATGGATGTGCAGCCAACAAATCTGCAGCAACTGCAGCGTGATGCTATCATGTCAATATGGAGCAAAATCTCTGAGGACTATTTGCAGTACCTTGTTGAACCTCTGCCACGAAGGATTAAGGCAGTTCTGAAGGCAAAAGGTGGTCCAACCCGGTTCTAATATATATATATATATATATATATATATATATATATATATATATATATATATATATATATATATTAGTGCAGTCAAAATTAGTGCATTAACGCATGCGATTAATTTTAAATATTTAACGTGTTAAAAAATTTCCTCCAGAGTTTCATCTAATTTCGGGTGTTTCATTTTTAACTTTCGACTTTTGTTTTAATGGAGTTTGATACTGCATGGCGAACATAAAGAAAAACCTCTGCATTTCGTGACTCGGTGGTCCTTGAGGTAATCAAAAATTACTGCTCACATGGTAGACTCTTAATAAGAGTATTATCTTAATCATATTAAAATCTGAGTATTGGTGTCCATGTAAATGTACTCAGAAAGTGCCAGATGAAGTCGCGAGCTGTCAAAGACAGTGCATTCCTCTGCCTTTCAGCATGCGCCCTCCAATGTTTCAGTAAGTTTGACCTGTTTCCCCCTTAAACGCAAGTTTTGTAAAGCGTCTGCTTCGCGTTGTTGTGTCAGAATCCTTATGAAATATAGCCATACTTTAGAACGCTTAGTTTAAGCAAATTTTATGAACTCGATCATGCCTGTTGAATCTGAAGGTAGTCGCTCCGGCTGTGCTGTCCTGCGCGCGTTGAGTGCATGTGTGCGTGCGTGCGTGTGCGCGCACAAACCTGCCTAATCGTTGTTGTCCGTATCCACTAAATCAAAAAGTTACAAACTGCCATGAGATTGCGTTGCACTCTCAGCTCACATCATTCAAAAGAAAAGTTCCACATTGTCCCTTGATAATGTCAACAGACTGGACTGTTTTAGCAACTGGCTGAATGTAAAGGAGGACTAAGCAAAAAATGTTCTACTTTATAATTAATGTTCTCAACTCACAGCAATACAACTTGACCATGAGTACAATTGTTTGGATTCAATACTCTATTGTTGTTATAATTTTCCATTTTTCATATTTGCAATGCCTGTATTTTTTTGTAGTCCACTTAGAATCCAACATGGAAATCATTTTTTCTTTATTGGCATTGACTGTTTTAAAATTCAAATGGCACTTACATGCCTGTTTTTATTTCTGTAATAAATATGGCTGTCAAGCCAGGATCTTGATGGTTTATTGTGGGTGTGTTATTTACATGAAGAAATCTGTGTTAAAAGTAAAACAAAACAATTAAAAACAATTATATTTTGAATTTAAGTAGTTTTTGTCTTGAGTTTACATTAATTTTACATTTGAATAGCCAAAAGTACAAGTTTTAGTCTTTTAAATGTGATTAATCGCGATTAATTTTCAAAAAAAGTGCGAATAATTAGTTAATTTTTTTTAATCAATTGACAATCAATTGATATATATACATATATATATATATACATATATATATATATATATATATATATATATATATATATATATATATATATATATATATATATATATATATATATATATATATATATATATATATATGTATATATATATATATGTATATATGTAAATATATATATATATATATATATATATATATATATATATATATATATATATATATATATATATATATATATATATATATATATATATATATATATATATATATCGTCACCTTGGAATTATGAGGTTTTATCTGCGAAGTTTTTGCATTCCATAGCAGACAGTATGTGTCTAACATTTGTTTTTTTTAAATAAAAAAGTCTTAAAATGTAAACAATTTATGAAAAAAACATCCCATAATGTAAATAAGATGTCATTTAATAAGAATATGTCAATAACTCAATTTTGACAAAAATGTCAGATAGAACCTTATAATTCTAAGGTGACAATATATATATATATATACAGAGAAATTCATAGGGGAGCTAATAATCATGACTTAAACTATAAATGTTTGATAATTTTCAACCTGTAAACAGTACATTAATAAACAAAACAACAAAAAATGAAGCTAAATTAAAGGCTCCTGCTGGGATAAGCATTAGCCTACCCTGGTTCAGCTGAAGGAAGACGAATGGAATCAATACCTCAGCATTTCCATGACTTTGTAAAATGAAGTGTCAGGGCTCCAGTGAGCCTATTTTGGGACGTTGATGGGATTGCTTTTGTAATTAGCCATGCCGGAGTCCTTGGCGGCGACGTCTGGGTATTCAGGGTGAATGAAACCTCATCAGCTGAAGGACAACACCCTGTTTCCCCCCATGTCTGTGTTCAAAAGCAGAGCATCTAAGAGCAGTCGACTCTTATTGTTTTTATCAAAAGCCAGTGCATTACCAGAAGGTCTGTTAGCGTTCACCTTGCTGGAGTGAAGGCTGGTATTGTCCTGCTCCTCAGTTCAGAATGGAGTTTCACTGCCGCATCTCTAGAGGTGTCCTGCCTCATATCCATTACTGTGATTGATGGCTTCTGCGGGAGACTCATTTTCGCTCACGGTTGTGTGCTAAAAAGATTAAAAACAATAAATTTGTGAATGCTCCCTCCAAGGTTGGGACAGATCATTCTTGTACATCTAGTTGGGTTGCTGCAAAAATAATTAAAGTGAAAGGTTACTCACACGTGTTGTGGGGGCAGATGCTTTTATTTATTTATTTATTTTTGGAGGACATTGTGCTGCTGACTAATGATGGGATTTTCAATGTGGCTAAATAAAAAAGGCCAAAGGAAAATGCTAACATCTGCAGTCCTGGAGCAATGGATTAGTAATGTTAGCAATATTCATAGATGAACACACCAAATATATGGAATCCAACAGGAAAAAATACTATATGTAGTGATTTTGAACCGTACACTACCTGTCAAAAGTCGATCCCAGTTGTAAGAGCAACAAATAATAACTTGATTTCTAGTTGATTATTTGGATAGTGTCAGAAGGTACATTTTTCTGATGAATCATCAACTGCATCCCAATCATCACAAATACTGCAAAAGACCTATTGGAACCAGCATGGACCCAAGATTCACATAGAAATCAGTCAAGTTTGGTGAAGGAAAAATCAAGGTTTGGGGTTACATTCAGTATGGGGGCATGCAAGAGATCTGCAGAGTGGATGGCAACATCAACAGCCTGAGGTATCAAGACATTTGTGCAGCCCATTACATTACAAACCACAGGAGAGGGCAAATTCTTCAGCAGGATAGCGCTCCTTCTCATACATCAGCCTCTACATCAAAGTTCCTGGAAGCAAAGGTGGTCAAGGTGCTCCAGGATTGGCCAGCCCAGTCACCAGGCATGAACATTATTGAGCATGTCTGGGGTAAGATGGAGGAGGCATTGAAGATGAATCCAAAGAATCTTGATGAACTCTGAGTGTCCTGCAAGAATGCTTTCTATGCCAACCCTGATGACTTTATTAATAAGTTATTTGAGTCATTGCAGAGATGTATGGATGCAGTCCTCCAAGCTCATGGGAGTCACAATATTACACAATATTAACTCTTTTTCCACTGCACCATGACTTTATGTTCTATACTGTACATCATTTCTTTGTTCATTATTTGTACTGTAGGTGACAAGACTTTTGTCTAAGCAAAGTCAGACCTTACTGTTTTAATTAAATAATTCAAAATCAAGGCATGATGATATTTTATTTTGGCAAAATAAGCATAATCTAGAGGCCTTCGCCTTTCATGAAAGCCACTTCTGATACCAAATGATCAACTAGAAGTCAAGTTATTATTTGCTGTTCCTAAAAACTTGGATAGGCAACAAGACTTTTGTCAGATAGTGTATTAAACGCTGTAAAAAAATCTGTAAATTAGCAGTTTTCCGTATTTTGTGATTCATACAATATATTGTTGTGATTTCTGTCGCAATAAATAATCAATACACAAGCGGCCAATAACAACATTTTAACACACAAAATTATTCATTGTGGGGGGGGGGTATGTTCGAGTAAATAGGGGTATAGTGGCGGAAGCAGCGGCCAGTGCAGTGAAGAACACAAGTTAACTAACAATAACAGAGAAAAAGCGCGGAAAAAAAAAGAGTAGCGAGAAGAATGGCAGACAATAATGAAAAACAAATCAAAGACCCACCTGCTAGTTTCCACTCTAAAATGTGGAGACACTCCGGGTTTCACGAGACAGTCGACAGAAACTATGCAATCTGCAAGAACTGCTTTGCAAACATGAAATATAACAGCAACACTACGAATCTGCAAATGCACCTCGTTTGCTATAACGGTGAACTACTGGTGATAATGAGGGCAAGCCAAGTCAGCCGACAATAACTACAGTGTTCAAAGCAAAGCTCCCCTTTGGCTTGCCAAGGGCATAGAGAATCACTAAGTCCATCGCCGAATTTATTTGCAAGGACCTTCACCCTTACAGCGTGGTCAAGAATGATGGATTTTGCAGAATGTTGGCAACACTGGAACCGATATATGAGATACCGAGTCGTCAACACTTTACAAAGTCATCCCTGCATTGTATGCAGATACCAGGGCCAAAGTGGATGGTGCGCTCCGGTTTGCTAAACGGGTTGTACTAACCTGGGATGGTTTGATGTCAAGGGCCACAGAGTCCTTCGTAAGTATTAATGCCCACTTCATAGACGACAACTTGGATGCCCAAAGCTACGTTCTTCAGATTCGGGCTATGAATTACAGTCATACTGGCGCTCACATTGCATATTTCTTTGCACATGGTTGGAAATGTTGATATTAATAAATGCATAAGATTTCCTTATTATGGCTATTTTTTTATTTTTCAGTCACATATATCGTTGATGAAATGTCTTACAATATATTGAATATCGTAGATATCGCGAATCATGATATTATCATTATCGTGGGCCACATATCGCCACAGAATTGAATCGTGAGTTACCTGTATCGGCCCACCCTTACTGAGAAGTGAATTTTTTTTTGTTTGTTTATTTTAATATTTGTTTTCATATCATGTCATCTTAGCTAGAGTTACTCTCAGGACAACAAAAAAATAAATAAAGGAATAAGATTACAACTTGTTACTTGATTTCATCATATCATAAATCTTTAGGGTTCTTCTGGAATAGAAGAATTGACAAGATATACCAGCATCGGTCAAGTGTGGCTGTCTGTCTGCCATTTTGAATTCAAAGCTAATTCACTTGCAGTTACAATTTCTGACCACTAAAAAAAAAACTCAATGGAGGGCTGCAGCAGAGAGCAGGAGAAAAAGACTTTTAATTAGTTGGTTATTGTAGTGACCACTATTTATCAGATTTAACATTCATTCATTTTCTTTTCAGCTTAGTCCCTTCATTAATCTGACGTCGCCACAGCGAAATGAACCGTCAATTTATCCATCATCCAGCCACAACCCATCACTGGGAAACACCCATACACTCCCATTCACACACATACACTACGGACAATTTAGCTTACCCAATTCAGCTATAGCACATGTCTTTGGACTTATAGGGGAAACTGGAGCACGCTGAGGAAACCCACGCCAACACGGGGAGAAAATACAAACTCCACACAGAAATGCCAACTGACCCAGCCGGGGCTTGAACCAGCGACCTTCTTGCTGTTAGGTGACAGTGCTACCCACTGTGCCACCGCACTGCCTAATAAATATTATTTTTAATAATATTAATAATAATAATTAATTAATAAAACTAGGGCGACGCAATAGCATAGTAGGTAGTGCTGTCGCCTCACAGCAAGAAGGTCGCTGGTTCGAGCCTCGGCTGGGTCAGTTGGCGTTTCTGTGTGGAGTTTGCATGTTCTCCCTGCGTTCGCGTGGGATTCCTCCGGGTGCTCCGGTTTCCCCCATAGTCCAAAGTCATGTGGTACAGGTGAACTGGGTAGGCTTAAATTGTCCGTAGTGTATGAGTGTGAATGAGTGTGTGTGGATGTTTCCCAGAGATGGGTTGCGGCTGGAAGGGCACCCGCAGCGTAAAACAAATGCTGGATAAGTTGGCGGTTCATTCTGCTGTGGCGACCCCAGATTAATAAAGGGACTAAGCCGACAAGAAAATGAATGAATAAATAATCAAACTAATACTAATACAAAATCATTTTTCCAAGAGAAACTTTACATTCTCACACAAAGCATTTGCATTTTCTTCTGCAAAACTTTTGCATTCCCTGAGAAATTAGTATTCTGTTGTGAAAGCATTCCTTTCCCTGAGAAACTTTACGTACTCTCAAAAACATTTGTGTTTTCTTAGAGAACTTTGCATTATACCAAGAAACTATACTTTAGCATTGCAAACACATTCCCTTCCACTTTGGATTCTGTCTCTCCCACTAAAAAAAAGTTTCTCTCAAAATAATATTGCATTCCCCCAAGAAACTTTGTGTTCTAGTGCAAAACTATTAATTTCCCCTAAAAACTTTGGATTCTCCTAAAAAAAGAACTTTCCGTTATCTTGCAAATGGTTTTTCCTACCACATATTATTTCCACCACAAAGTTTTTGTAATAAATGCAAAGTTTCCTAATGTGAACGCAGGACAGTAGATCTTACATCTCTGAATGTTTCCGAACAGCTACCGAGGTTTGCTTTTACCACAATAATGCAAGAATGCATGCAAGTGTGTTCAAAAGACTTGCAATGTCCTGACCAAACATTCTTGTACAGCACATGTAGCACTTGAGTTTCAGGCCAAAACTGTTCCAGACATCAACAAAATCATTTAAAGGAGCTGACATCTGCCTTGCAAAGTAGAAAACGCAAGGAGCTCTATGCTACATTCCCAAATCCCTGAGTATTTCACTGCGCTTAACTGACAGATCAGACACTGAATCCTCTGCCCTGGTTTTCAACTCTTCATTTAATCCAAAAGTTCTCCAAACAGCCATGAGGTTCCGACAAATCTGTCTATTCAAAATCCTCAGGTCTCAAATGACTGATAGATGAAGTGATACTTCCGCTTTGCGACTTTTCGGGATTGTGCAAGGATCAAAACAGATACAAAAGATATGTCTTAATACGTGAGATTTTACAAGCTTCTCTCAGCATGATCTCCCTGCTCAGGCATAAGGTTTAGATCAAATCTAAAGATGCTTCATGAGGTGTTTTATGGAGGACCACCTTCTGTGGTGTTTTCAACATGCTGTTCTGTTGATGCTGGCATGCGTGCTGGATGTTATGCATGATAATGTGCATCAGCTTAAGTGTGGTTTTAGGCTTGAGGTCAATCTGAAGTGGAGGGGAGCCATCAGAAACACAGAAGAAAGCAGAAAGGATCCTAAAAACAAAGTCTGAAGATTGTTTTCCCATCTCCCCAATAGGAATTCTGATCATAGAGCAGCTTCTAGCGCTGTGAATTTCAATACATCAACAACAATCACAGCTTTACCGCCACAAAGTGCTTCCAGCAGAGTTCGGTTGTTGGCCACAGATGGATTGGAAAAATTTGTCTCACATGGACATAAAAAACAGACTTAGACGTTACTAGAATGTACGTAAAAAGTAAACTCGTATGCAGATGAGTAAATAAACTGCAATAAAGAAAAATAAGATAAATATATTGCTAAATATGCACTGTAAAATCTGCAATTCAGTTTGTTTCATTTTAATAACAACTGTAATTTTTATTTGATCCAAACACAACTCCAATCTTAAAAGATTCATTTGTGATTATTAGTTCAATCAAACTTAGTCATTCTGAAGGCCTCATTAAACACTCGGTGCAATGCTGCATCATGCGTGAGACATGTAACATGCTAGTTTCAGCCCTGCACATGTATCATTTTCATGTCCTGCGCCACGTTGTTTAAAAAGCAAATGCATTTGCGCTCATTTGTGTGCCCATAGAAATGCTGGTCTAAAAAGCAGGTGTGTGAATGTTCAGTGCATCCGAAAAGTATTCATAGCGCTTCACTTTTTTTCACATTTTATTATGTTAGAGCCTTATTCCAAAGTGGATTAAATTAATTTATTTCCTCAAAATTCTACAAACAATACCCCATAATGACAATGTGAAAAAAGATTTTTTGAAATTTATTAAAAATGAAAACCGTGAAAAATCACATGTACATCAGTATTCACTCCATTGATATTTTGGCAGTGTGCTTTGGGTCATTGTCCTGCTGGAAGATGAACCGTCGCCCCAGTCTGAGCTCAAGAGCACTCTGAAGCAGGTTTTTATTCAGGATGTCTCTGTACATTGCTGCAATCATCTTTCCCCTATCCTGACTAGTCTTCCAGTTCCTGCTGCTGAAAAACATCCCCACAGCATGATGCTGTCACCACCATGCTTTACTGTAGGGATGGTATTAACCTGGTGATGAGCGGTGCCTGGTTTTCTCCGAACGTAACGCCTGGCATTCACTCCAAAGAGTTAAATTTTAATCTCATCAGACCAGAGAATTTTGTTTCTTATGGTCTGAAAGTCCTTCAGATGCCTTTTGGCAAATTCCAGGTGGGGAGTGGCTTCCGTCTGACCACTCTACCATACATGCCTGATTGGTGGATTGCTGCACAGATGGTTGTCCTTCAGTAAGGTTCTCCTCTCTCCACAGAAGAATGCTGGATCTCAGAAAGAGTGACCATCGGGTTATTGATCACCTCTCTAACTAAGGCCCTTCTCTTCCGATCACTCAGCTTAGACGGCCGGTCAGCTCTAGCAAGAGTCCTGGTGCTTCCAAACATCTTCCACTTATGGATGATGGAGGCCGCTGTGCTCAGTGGAACTTTCAGAGCAGCAGAAATGTTTCTGTAACCTTCCCCATCCTTGTGCCTCAAGACAATCCTGTCTCGGAGGTCTACTGACAATTCCCTTGTACTCATGCTTGATTTGTGCTTTGACATGCACTGTCAACCCTGAGACCTTATATAGACAGGTGTATGCCTTTTCAAATCAGTTAAATTTGCAACAATTTCAAAAACTTTTTTCACAGTGTCATTATGGGGTATTGTGTGTAGAATGTTGAGGAAATACATGCATTTAATCCATTTTGGAATTTTTGGAATAAGGCTGTAACAAACAAATGTGGAAAAGTAAAGCGCTATGAATACTTTCCGAATGCACTGTATATTGTTGGAATGTTTTATACCTCATACCTGTCAACCCTCCCGTTTTTCTGGGGGTTCTCCTGTATTTTACAATTCTATCCCTCTATCATGCCGTAAATGTATTTTCCTGTATTTCTCTCATTTTTTCAATCTTTTTATGAAGGGTGGCAATAAACATTAAAGAGCCAATCCTCCCTATATGCAACCCATACTGCCAAACCACCAGGGGGCGACCCCTGTTCTTAAATGTGAATCTGTTCTGTGCTTTCATATTATTTAGGTATGAAAATTCTTTGAAATAAATATAAAAAACAGCAGGATTCCCTTCCTTTTCATTACAGGCACCGTTGCCCCCCATATGCAGTTCTCAAAACAGTCAGTTCATGTAGCGGTGCGACTGTCAGATGCTCTCCATAGTGATAAATAGACGCTGTTTCCCAAATGGATTCTGTACACGCGATTTGAAGCGGAGTGAAAGTGAACACTCTGGGTTTGGGTGTGTGTTTGAACAGAGACATACACATAATATTAATAATAACAACAACATCTAATCTTGGTGGGTTTTCTTTTAAACACAACAAATTGTGTCTTAAATGAGCATACAAAGGTAGAAAAGCAATCATATGCTGTTATTATGGATCTGTGCATTTTTAAAGTGACACTTCTGTTATTTAATGCAATCAAATAAAAAATCTAAATGAAAGATTCATTCGCTGCTCTTTAATCACAATGTTTAAATTATACAGTGAAAAAAATATTATTGAGATTTGATAATTCAATTTCTTTAGAATAGCTATTAATGCTAATAGGCTAAACTGTTTGCTAATGGGGTTTGGGTTGGAAACCCTTATTTTCACATCCCAATGTTAACAGGTATGCTAAAATAGACAGTGTCATTGATCAACTAAAAGCTGGTCTAAAGTCAATGGCCCAGTTTTTTTTTTTCTTCAGTTATTTAAATAGCGTGTTAGGCATAGGTGGGTCCAAATGCAAATATATATTACATATTACACATACAGGGATGCGCAGCAGCACACAAATATCTTTAAATATGAAAAATAAAATAATATTATTGTTTACATAAATATAATAAACACTCTAGGCATGCCTTTTTCACCTCAGGGGGCTTTGGAAGAATCCTGCTGGTTCTTTGCATCGATGGATTTGCTCTTCAGTGTTTGGACTTTCAGCAGTGAAATTTAAACCACACTGAACTGAACTAAAATGAACTTCAACTCTGAAAACTGAACTGGCAGAGTTTAAATTTAATAGAAATTCTATATTAAGCTGCTTTGACACAATCTACACTATAAAAAGTGCTAGAAAAAAAGATGAATTGTAGATGGACTGTTTGCTTTAGATGAACCTTGCGCATGAGCAGATCTATCTCCTGGCTAATGAAGCGATCAGTTCTTATGCTTACAAAGTCTGCCATGTCAATAGCAAAATGCACTATTGCACGACACAATTGACCCTTAAAGAGCCCCTATTATACATGAAATAGGGTCATATTTAGGTTGTAAGGGTCTCCAACAATCATCTAATATGCATGCAAGGTCAAAAAACACTTTCATGGTCTTATAATCGGCATTTATTTTTACCTAATTATCCTAGCGATTCCCATATAAATCGTTCACCGATTCATTTGTTCCCAAACCCCTCCTCAGCGGGATGCTAATCTGCGCTGTTTGGCTCTATGACAGCCTGCTGCGATTGGTCGACACTGACGCACGCGTCGCGTTTTTAGCGTGGCTTTACACGCTATATGAGAATATATAGAGTTAACCTGATACAGTACACACAGTTCCAAGTAACAAAACACAACTAAATACATAATTTGCAAGCTAGAGTAAACGAGGCAACAATTTTAACGCTTGTAAAATGGAGAAAGAAACTGATCCATGATGCATGGATCCATGTTCTGACCGTCTTTACTGATCCTTTCTTTAACAAATGGCCGATGAAGTCTTCTTTGTTAGCATGTAGTTTCCAGAAGCACTCGAACTGCTCAAGGCTGGGCTATAATGCTCAGGGCTGGAGCAAGCTGAACTGCCGCCCTCAACCCGAAAGTGAAAACGAAAGTGACCCGTTGGCAAAGTAAGGGGGGGGGGGTTGTCGTGGATATAATTGAGGACGCGGGTGGTGAGGGAGGTGTCGCGGACGTCGCCCTCTCCAATTTGCCGCCCTAGGCGCGGATATAACTGCTGAGGACGTGGGTGGTGAGGGAGGTGTCGCGGACGCCACCCTCTCTATTCTGCCACCCTAGGCGGCCGCCTAGGTCGCATCTATGGATGCGCCGACCCTGATAATGCTAAGGTTTTATCTTTAGGTAGACTGTCAATAATATCCATCTGCACAGCGTGACTTCATTCGACCGGTGTCTCTGTGTGTGTGGCTTTTTTTCCTGTGTTAGTGAGCGGGGCCGGAGGTTTCAAATCTCCCGTGTTTGCGCGCTTAACTACTTGCGTTTCATAGTCGCGTCATCACAAAACACCTAATGACTCGTTATCAAGACGACTCGTTTGAAGCACTATCAGTCGACTCTTCAATAGATGAATCAATAGTTTTAAACAATGTACACTTACAGATTTAAGCCTTAGCTGGATATTTCACTTCACTTAGAGCTGTGTTACACACTACATGGAAGGTCATTTTCAAAAACCCATAATATGGGCTCTTTAGTTGCAATGGGAAATGAGATTCTGATTGGTATAATGCACAATATTCCCAAAACACGTCTATAACTCAATAAGATAATAAGTACATGCTTTAGAACATGCGCTGGGTACGCAGACCATTTTTCTCATACTTAAAATAGCAAAAGTGGATTTGTACATGCCCTAAATGCACCTGCATCATGAACATTTGGCCATCCAATTATCATTTAAATAGAGCCATGTATGCTGTTATTTCACGTATGTTTCTGCATAATTTTGGGTTATCCACAGTCTATTATTTGACTTTTTCAACAGCAAAACTACTTTAACATTATTTAGCTTCAAACTATGTTTTAAATAGAGGTCTTGGTATTACTTGGTTAACTTGGTATCAAGATCGACTTGCAAAATTAGTAGTATTTGTTTGTAAACAGTATTTATAATGGCTGTGGCTTCATCATTGTGGCCGTCCAATGAGGGCTCAGGGACAGCCTGCAGGCTGCACACACCCTCTGTGGCTTCCAGCTGAGCCCTAAAGAAATGAATCGAACCGAAATAGTCCTGTTCTGCCTGACTGTAATGATATGCTTCAGAAACCAACCTACTACAGGCATCCAAAAACCCAAATAAACACCAGACTTCCCCAAACTCACGCCAAGATGCATAAAAGACTCAATATATTATATTAGTTTAGGAAAATAACCGGAGGCTGTGGCATTTCCCGAGGTTTACTGTGAAGATACGACCAGTAATTACCATCAGGTGGTAAACTTATCTGTCATATTATCTTTAATGTTCTGCATTTTCCAGACATTCCCAAATATGTGGGTAGATTTTTGTGGAACCTTGATCCCATTTGGTGCTGTGCGCCCACATCAACAAACCATTCCACATATCCTGTCTTACTTATAAATATGGAAATGCTAAAAACTTTTTGGGGATTTTTAACAGCTTCTTCAGTTTCTTCAGAGGTTGTGAAATTTCCTGTTAAATCTCCGCTAGTGGCAGTAAAAATCTTTGAGGCAATCATTTAAGGATAAGTGCAATCATGCTATAATCAGTCAAATCCTTGATTGATTTGAGCAGCCTGATTGGCATAATCTTAGACAATGGCATGATCTGTGTGTGGGACCATATGCTATATATATGCATGGATCCCATTAGCTGACGGTGTTTGTTTACAATGTAAACAGAGGATGCATTTTTTTCTGCTGCTCATCATCACTGTATATATGCAGTTTAAGTCAAAATTATAAAAAAAAAAAAAGCACAAGTGCTGTTTAACCCTCTACTGCACACATTACACTCTCAGAAATAAAGGTACGCAAGTTGTCACTGGAGTGGTACCTTTTTAAACGGTACAAATTTGTACCTAAAAGGTCCATTTTAATACCTCAAGGGTACATTTTAGTACCTAAATAGTACAAAAGTGTTCCTTTTAAATGTTCTACTGTACATGTAATGTTCTAATGTACTAATATATACTTTTGAGGTACCAATATGAACCTTTAAGTACTAACGTGAACCTTTTGAAAAGGTACCACTCCAGTGACAGCTCACGTACCTTTATTTCTGAGAGTGTATGATAGCTTTTCTTTTCTTAGAATGTAGTAGTAAACTTTATTATCCTTGACAGGAAACTTGTTATGGGCATCACCATATTGCTGCAGATATTCCATAAAAAACTATAAAAACAATACAAAATACAGTAGTTACAATAATTATAATGCTAATTAAGATAAACTCTTGTTAAATAAACCCACTGAAACTGGTACAAAGGATTTCTTATATCGATTCAACCTACATTTAGAGACTCTATATCTCCTACCAGAGGGAAGCAGTTCATTCATTAATTTTCTTTTCGGCTTAGTCCCTTTAATAATCAGGGGTCGCCACAGTGGAATGAACTGCCAACTTATCCAGCATATTTTTTACACAGCAGATGCCCTTCCAGCTGCAATCCATCACTGGGAAACATCCATACACACTCATTCACACACATACACTATGGACAATTTAGCTTACCCAATTCACCTGTACCACATGGGACTTTAGACGTTGAGTTGTGCTCCTTTTGTGTTCAGCCTTTGTTCTGTTGTGTTTCCTGCCCATACTTTGTTAAGATTTTGTTTGTTTATCTTAATAAATCCCCTAGACTGATCCATTTGTGTTCTCCCTCATTTGTGTTATGGCTGTGGCTTTAACATAATTGGGGGCTCGTCCGGGATTGTTAAGCTTTTCACGCTCTTTGGTTTGCCAAAAACTCTTTAGAGTGATCAAGGAATGATTTTTTTCATCTCAAACGTTTTCTCAAGTACTTAAACGACTCGGCAAAAAATAAAAAAACATAATGTCTCCACTGCTTATCATCCAGAAAGTCAACATGCTTTGTGTTATGGCTCTGGCTATAACATATAGGTATATTTGTAAAGGTATTTCAAATAAAGCCCAATAATCTAACGAACTGCACAATTAAGGTTGAATGAAACCGTATTTTAACGTCATGTTAGCAAGAGTTACTCTCAGAGCTAAAAATATAAACTAATTCACAAACTAATCAGTCAAGCAAATAATTTAATCACTCACAAATTAACACTTATTTTGTTCCTAAAATGAATCAGTGTTTACTGAATCTATTGAATGATTTAAAATGATCCAGTATTGCAACAATATAACCTGTACAAGGAGCCACTAAAAAAACCAATGCACAGACTGACAGTGATATATAATGATATATTTTAAAGTACTATGGACCACTCATCAACACAAGACTTTCAGGTCCATGGAATTACATCATGAATGTCCTTTCTGCAATCATAGTATAATAAATGTGTTTGGCATACAGATAGAAGATCAGTTTCCTCCACCCTCCAGTAATGAGATGGAGAGAGCTGATCTAAATATCATCCCGCTGGTTAGCAATCTGTTCTGCACCTGAAGGGTCTGTAGTCCTGAGGTGTGTATTCAGCACTGCTCAATTCAGGCTGCGCCAGGTCTAGGCAGATGGGATAGTCAAATCATACCAGGAACACTATAATGCCATCATGTATGTCATGCCAAGTAAAATTGATTATTGCCCAGAACATTTGGCAGTAGTGGTGAACTTAATATTTCCTTAATTCGATATACATTTATAATATTTCATATTATTTTGTAAAAAATTAATAAAATGTATAAAAATGTTTTCAAACCTATACAGTCGTATTGACATACTGAATTTAATTAACTTATATTTATATATTATGTATATCGTATACTTACATGTATACAATTATTGCACTAATTAGGCTTATATATATATATATATATATATATATATATATATATATATATATATATATATATATATATATATATATATATATATATATATATATATATATATATATATATATATATATATATATATATATATATAATCAGACATACTGTGAAAATATCCTTGCACTGTTAAGCACCAGGAATTAGGAATTATTTAAAAAAGGAAAAAAAGAAAGAAAGTGGGCTAATAATTCTGATCTAACTGTATATATATATATATATATATATATATATATATATATATATATATATATATATATATATATATATATATTGTACGCAGTATATATATATATATATATATATATATATATATATATATATATATATATATATATATATATATATATATATATATATATATATATATATATATATATATATATATATATACAGTTAGATCAGAATTATTAGCCCACTTTCTTTCTTTTTTTCCTTTTTTAAATAATTCCTAATTCCTGGTGCTTAACAGTGCAAGGATATTTTCACAGTATGTCTGATAATATTTTTTCTTCTGGAGAAAGTCTTATTTGTTTTATTTTGGCTAGAATAAAAGCAGTTTATAATTTTTTAAAGGCCATTTTAAGGTCAAAATTATTAGCCCCTTTAAGTATTTTTTTTCAACTGTCTACAGAACAAATCATTGTTATACAATAACTTGCCTAATTACCCTAAACTGACTAGTTAACCTAATTAACCTAGTTAAGCCTTTAAATGTCACTTTAAGCTGTGTAGAATATTATTTACTGTCATCATTGCAAAGATAAAATAAATCAGTTATTAGAAATGAGTTATTAAAACTATTATGTTTAGAAATGTGTTGAAAAAATCTTCTCTCCGTTAAACAGAAATTGGGGGGAAAAATAAACAGGAGGGCTAATAATTCAGGGGGCTAATAATCCTTACTTGCATATATATATATATATATATATATATATATATATATATATATATATATATATATATATATATATATATATATATATATATATATATATATATATATATGTATTTATGTATGAGCAAAATCACTCGAGTAGCAGTGTGATATGGTTCTATATCAGCACTAGTGGGAAGCTTAGTGTCCTTAATGTCCCACCAGTGGTGATATACAGCCACATTGCACTGCTACAAGTGTGATATTGCGTTTATACAACAGTTCGACGGGATAATTGTGTGTATAAAAACGTCACGTCAAAAAGTAACTCAGGGTTTTACAAAGTGTGGCCAACACAAAATACATACATTCCTGATATGTGAGTCCCCATCTCAAACTCAATACACTACAATTATATGATATAAATACAGCACTACAACATACAAAAGATCAGCTATAGTTAGAAATTATGCTATTTTTCTCCTCTAAGGGCTTATTAGAGTCACATGTTGTGGATGATCTTGTGGATTGACAAAAAAATCAAGTGTGATCAACTGTCTTTGCTCTGCTCCATGACAGGCTAATGGCTGTTTCTCAGAAATTATAAATATTTAAAAAATAGGCACTATACTTATAAATAAACTGCATAGTTGCAATCTAAACAACTATGTTCTTGACTAAAAGGCTAAAAGCCTCAAAAGTACATTATGTTGCCCAACAGCTGCAATATTTGTCAAACTGTAGAGTGTTCTCTGCTTGTTGCTGTATGTGGGCGGAGTAATACACAAGGATGAAGGAGTGAAGAGGCTGGATGAGTGCTGTTAATGCAGAATATGACACGGCTATCAGGCAATCAGATTCAAGAACCTGAAACAAAAGACAGAACTGTTGTATAACTATCTATCTATCTATCTATCTATCTATCTATCTATCTATCTATCTATCTATCTATCTATCTATCTATCTATCTATCTATCTATCTATATATATATATATATATATATATATATATATATATATATATATATATATATATATATATATATATAGCACTTCTGATAACTTGCAATGAGTCTGTTACAGTGCTGTTGGGGAATCTTGGCCGACTCATCTTTGCAGAATTGCTGTAATGCAGCCACATTGGAGGGGTTTTCGAGTATGAGCTGCCTTTTAATGTCAGGACTTTGACTAGGCCACCCCAAAGTCTTAATTTAGTTTTTCTTTAGTCATTCAGAAGACTTGTTTTGGATTATTATCCTTCTGCAGAACCCAAGTTGGCTTCAGCTTGAGGTCATTAACAGATAGCCGGACATTCTACCACCGCTACATTTTACTGTTAGTAGGATGTTCTTTTTCTGAAATATGGTGTTATTTTACACCACACATAATTGGACACACTTTCCAAAAAGTTTAACTTTTATCTCGTCAGTCCACAAACTGTTTTCATCATTTGAAAGGCAAATTCATTTTCTGGCAAAACTGAGAAGAGCCTTTATGTTCTTTTCGTCCAGCAGTGGTTTTCTTTTTAGAACCATTTCTGCCCAGTCTGTTTCTTATGGTGGAGTCGTGACCTCTCACCTTAAGTGAGGCAAGAGAGGCCTGCAGTTCTTTGGGTGTTGTTGTGGGGTGTTTTGTGGTATCTTGAATAAGCTCTCAGGCACTTGTACAGGTATGTGCAGGGTTTTTTTTTTTTTTTACCACTTTTTACTTCTCGATCTCCGCTCTTAACATTGAGCTCCTGATCCTAAAAGGGTCTCTGCACGACCCTGCACATGTAGATAATGGCTATCACTGTGGTTCGCTGCTGTCTCAAAGCTTTAAAAATTGCTTTATAACTTTTCCAGACTGGTAGATCTTGATTACTTTCTTTCTCAATTGTTTTTTTAATTTATTTGGCTCTCTGCATGATGTCTTTTGAGGATCTTTTGGTCTACTTCACTTTGTCGGGCATATCCTATTTAGGAGATTTCTTGATTGCGAACCCTTTTTCCTCACAGGGCTATTTAGTTTTGGATTTGTTTGATGATCTGACACATTAAAGTGTGACAAACATGCAAAATTAATTTTGACTAGTATCAAAATGCCTAATTTTGTTATGTAGTATATACAGAATTTTTCATTCATTCGTTCATTTTCCTTTAGCTTAGTCCTTTTTCATCAGGGGTCACAACAGCAGAATGAACCGCCAACTTATTTAGCATATGTTTTACACAGCAGATGCCCTTCCAGCTGCAACCCAGAACTGGGAAACATCCATACACACTCCTTCACACACATACACTACGGCCGATTTAGTTTATTCAATTCACCTATAACACACGTCTTTGGACTGTAGGGGGAACTGGAACACCCAGAGGAAACCCATGCAAACATGGGGTGAACATGCAAACTCCACACAGAAATGCCAACTGGTCCAGCCAGGACTCGAACCAACAACCTTCTTGCTGTGAGGCGATACTGCTAACCACTGAGCCACCATTTGGCCACCAATCATATTAAAAAAAAGAGTTAGATACAATAGTTCAATTTAATACAGTTTGTTAAATGAAGTTTGGTCTATATAAAGAGTTACTTGAGCAACAGAAGCAGGGCTCTGGAGCTATATAGGTTTTGGAAATACTGCTTTTAATTCTATTCAATTCATCACTATTTCTATAGCACTTTTTACAACATTGATTGTGTCAAAGTAGCTTTACTGAGTTCAGTCTTCAAACTTGAGCCAGACCAACATGAAGCAGCCTTACAATACTTATAAACATGTTCATTCTTGCCCCTGCTGTTGAGCCCAAAAATTGGTGGAAATATATTTTGGTAAATTCCTCTCTGTCATTCAGCTCCTGAATTGAAAAATAATCTTATTCCTACTCTGAAACTCCCTGTTCTTAGCACAGTCTCGAAGGCCACCAACAGGGAAACGGATAAACATCTTCAACAGAGTAAAAGATTTCCCCACCTGGAAAACAGACAGAAAGTATTCCCAGTGTGAAGCTGCTTCCATGTGTGTTTCTGCACTCCTGCAGTGCTGAGTGTGTTTGACTAGCACACCTCACCATAACCTCACACTTCCCATTCGCCCTCCGGTTTAACAGCTCGATGAGAAAGCAATGAGCAGCAAAACATGCCTAGAGGAAAAACCACAGTATGTGGACACAAACAGGTCATTATGTAGAACACATGACTATAGAGGCTGTATGAGTCAGATGTAACAAATAGCTTTATATGTACATTATATATATATATGCTAAAAAAACATCCCATTTTGGTGTCCGGACCAATGCAAATTGTTCCATATTAAAATATGACACACTAAAATACATGCAAATGACTGGCCACTTTATTAGGTACACCTTACTAGTGCCGGGGTTTGACCCCCTTTTTCCTTAACTGCGTTAAAGCTTCATGGTATAGATTCAACAAGGTACTGGAAATATTCCTCAGAGACTTTGGTCCATGTTAACATAATAGCATCATGCAGATGCTGCAGATTTGTCGGCTGCACATACATGATGTGAATCTCCTGTTCCACCACATCCCAAAGGTGCTCTATTGGATTGAGTTCTGGTGATTGTGGAGGCCATTTGAGTTCAGTGAATTCATTGTCATGTTCAAGAAACCAGTCTGAGATGATTGGTGCTTTATGACATGGTGCGTTATCCTGCTGGGAGTAGCCATTAGAAGATGAGTACACTGTGGTCATAAAGGGATGGACATGGTCAGCAACAATACTCAGGTAGGCTGTGGTGTTAACACGATGTTCAATTGGTATCAATGGGCACAAAGTGTGGCAAGAAAATATCCCCCACACCATAACAACACCACCACCAGCCTGAACCGTTGATACAAGGCAGGATGGATCCATGTTTTCATGTTGTTAAGGCAAAATTCTGACTCTACCACCCGAATCGAGACTCATCAGACCAGGCAACATTTTTCCAATCTTCTATTGTCCAATTTCTGTGTGAATTGTAGCCTCAGTTTCCAGTTCTTAGCTGACAGTGGTGTGGTCTTCTGCTGCTGTAGCCTACCCGCCTCAAGGTTGGACGTGTTGTGCATTGAGAGATGCTCTTCTGCATATCTCAGTTGTAATAAGTGTTTATTTGAGTTACTGTTGCCTTTCTATCAGCTGGAACCAGTCTGGCCATTCTCCTCTGATCTCTGGTGACAACAAGGCATTTGTGCCCACAGAACTGCCGCTCACTAGATCTTTTCTCAGACCATTCTCTGTAAACCCTAGAGATGGTTGTGCATGAAAACACAGTAGATCAGCAGTTTCTGAAATACTCAGACCAGCCCGTCTGGCACCAACAACCATGCCTTGTTCACAGTGACTTAAATCACCTTTCTTTCCCATTCTGGACCATGTTTACATGCCTAAATGCATTGAGTTGCTGCCATGTGATTGGCTGAAATTTGCAGTACGAGCAGTTGGACAGGTGTACCTAATATAGTGGCCAGTGAGTGAATATGACAAACAATTCATATTTGGATATCACATATTTAAAATGTGTCATATGCAGCAAAATATTGTTTCTTTTTTTTTTTTTCCAAACATGTAATTTTAAATATGTACATATATGTTCAAAAAATAAATACAGTATTTATACATGGAAATGTCTGGAGTATATATATATATATATATATATATATATATATATATATATATAATATAAGGTGATAGAAGTGTTTCTACATATATATAAACAATATTATATGTATGTTAAATGTCTGCTTTAATGTTTTAAATAGTTTTGGTGAAAACAAAATGTCAAAATATGCAATTATAACATACTTTTTCTAATCTATTGTAAATTTTAAGGAAATAGATGATAACAATTTTCAATATACTTTAAAATAATTTCTATATAAAAGCATATTGTTATAAAATTACTAAACCCCTACTGTTTTGATGGATCGTGACAAATGAACAATAATTAAATAGTACAGCAATCCAAATAAAGTATTGTAATAATTAAATAATTATTGCTCTAAATAAATGTGAAAATATACCTTTTTGCACATATTGTTTTACTGAATGACATGTAGTGGGTGTCTTCTGTAGGAGAAGGTCAGTGTGTTTTTGGTAATTAGTTGGATTGTGACCTCAGAGTAAACCTCAGGAGCTGAAGGCTTTAATGAACTCTATTCATCACCGGCATCCGTGCCTCATGCTACAAGTGGCAGCTGCTGTCAGCTCTAAAATCAGTCTCATCCTTCATATGTTTTGTGGGAGGAACAGTGGACTATTTCTGTATCAACCGACGTTCTGTTACATAACACTTCTAAGGTGACTAGCAGCGCGGAAGCAGACAATATTTACATGCTGCCGTCTGAGTTGTGAAAAGTCTGTCAGAGCATTGATTAGTAGCATTTAAAGAGCCCATATTATACATGAAATAGGGTCATATTTAGGTTGTAAGGGTCTCCAACAACAGTCTAATATGCATGCAAGGTCAAACAACACTTTGATGGTCTTATAATCTGCATTTATTTTTACCTAATTATTCCAACGACTCCCATATGAATCGTTCAGCGATTCATTTGTTCCCAAACCCCTCCTCAGCGCGAAGCTAATTTGCGCTGATTGGACCAATGACAGCCTGCTGCGATTGGTCGACACGGACAAGGCTTCAGCGCAAGACAGAGTGAAATGCCCAGCTGCTAATCAACAATATAAAAGTAGTCACAGTGCACACATGCTTTATAGTGGATTTTGGCTGCCAGTGGGTGAATGTAAATACAGACAATGGACTAGAAAATACTGACGACTAACTATTTTATCAAGCAAAAAGTCTCCTAGAGATCTCCTAGCCCATCACAGTCTACCTGCTCTTTTCACACACACACACACACACACACACACACACACACACACACACACACACACACACACACACACACACACACACACACACACAGGGCCGGCGCGTCCATAGAGGAGACCTAGGGCGGCAGAATAGAGACGGCACGGCGCTCAGTTATATCCGCGAATCGCTCTGTTATATCCACGGCGCTCAGTTCTATTGACCCAAAACAGCACAACAGCAACCCATATTTTTAAAGATTGAAGTTATTTATTAAATTAAATATTGATGACTTAGGGGGCATGGTGGCTCAGTGGGTAGCACTGTCACCTCACAGCAAGAAGGTTGTGTGTGTGTGTGTGTGTGTGTGTGTGTGTGCGTGTGTGTGTGTGTGTGTGTGTGTGTGTGTGTGTGTGTGTGTGTGTGTGTGTGAATGAGTGTATGGTGATTCACAGTACTGGGTTGCGACTGGAAGGCATCCACTGCGTAAAACATGTGCTGGAATAGTTGGTGGTTCATTCCACTGTGGTGATCCCTGATAAATAAGGGACTGAGCCGAAGGAAATGATTGAATGAATGAGGATGACGTATGAGTCTGACAAAGATACAGAGATGATGATTAAAGTATTTTTATTATAATTTTTTTTATAAACTTTATTTATTGAACACAAGTGGATAGCATTTGTTGTATACAAATGTCCAATTTTTGCTTTTTTCTTTTGAACACTTTTGTAAACATTTCTCCATTCTAATGCTCGGTTTGAACTGGAGCAGATTATCTTGACCATGTCTACATGCCTAAATGCATTGAGTTGCTGCCGTGTGATTGGCTGATTAGAAACTTGCATTAACAAACAGCTGGACAGTTGTACCTAATAAAGTGGCCCGTGAGTGTACAGCCACAATGTAAATCCACACACATCTCAGCCAGCCCTAAATCTTGATCAGCACTTCTGCCTTTGGAATTTTGGAGAAAAAGACATGGTTTGCGATAGAAACAAATGCATATTCAATCCACAAATTGTCCTCCTGTTTGCTACCTCTGCTCAATTCAGTTCAGGCACTCTCAGCTGACTGCTGCTCAACCCGAAGCATTTGGTGCAGAGCTGGACGACAGTTTGGGTTAAGTTTTATACTGTATTTCCTGGGTCACGGCTGAATGACCCATGAAAAGAGGGGCTGAGAGAGAACACCAGCTGGGTCTACCATCTGTCGCCCCGCAACGCAGCGCACAGCCTGGGCAGATGCCACCAATGCGCTGGACACAAACCAAGCACAACAACTCATACGAAACAAAAACATCCCGGACCCTGCAAGTGGTGGCATGACGGAACTCAAACTGGGAAGAAGTTAAATTACAGCTATTACACATGAAAGCAGGACGGATACCGCCATTAAAGAGGTGATAGTAATCTAAAAGACAAAGCGGAAATCGTATGTAAGCCTAGATGTGGTAAGCCATCGAGCCCAAATTAGCTGTACAACGATCAGTTTACCAGCATGAAATGAGATATTAGAGCAAATCCCTTTAATGAGATCAAGTAGACCAGGTGCAGGTCTTATGCAAGCCTCTGGGGTCCACTAAGACGGTGGGCAAACTATCAAACCATTGAAGTAATGAATACTGACTGGGCGTTTGGTGCCAACTCTCTCTCCCCGTCATGGATAAAACAGCGAAGCAATTAGAACAGCAAGTGCACTCCCTTAATTCTTCTTTTTTAATTACTGCACTCTGTTCGTCCCCAGGGACTGTAAGGCCCTTTTTTTTAATTCAACCCAGCTCTTCTGTGCACATGGCTTCAGTTTTTTAGTAAAGATTGCCTACCGGCTGCTTTGGTCTTCTAACCCTCACACTAGGGCTTTAGCTGTGTTCGGTTCATTTAGTTGGTGTGAAAATGTGCAGCAGTGTGTCAGCTTGAAGTGGCAGTGTTGGGGACTATATAAATGAAAGCAGCGACACTATACATTTATAACA
Source organism: Danio aesculapii (assembly GCF_903798145.1). Lineage (NCBI taxonomy): Eukaryota > Metazoa > Chordata > Actinopteri > Cypriniformes > Danionidae > Danio > Danio aesculapii. Next base: position 46,305,790 of record NC_079443.1, on the reverse strand, counting down.
TCATTTCTCAGCACGACAGAAGGTTGAATGTCAAATAGAGGAATTTACTGTCTGTCGTCTGTCTGTCTGTCTGTCTGTCTGTCTGTCTGTCTGTCTGTCTGTCTGTCTGTCCATCATAGTTCTGCCTGGCTTTTGAATCTGATTGGCTGGTAGTCATGCAAAATTCTGCAATAACAGCACTCGTACAGCCTCTTGTGTATAACTCCGCCCACATAGAGAGACAAGCAGAGGAATAAAATCACTATAGTTTGACGAATATCACAGCTGTTGGACAACATAATGTACTTTTGAGGCTTTTTTAAGGTAAGAATTTAGTTATTTGCAACTATGCAGTTTGTTTATAAGGATAGTGCCTATTTTAGGATATTTACAATTTCTGAGATTCAGGGCGTTGGCGGCCATTAGCCTGTCATACTGAGCAGAGCAAAGAAACTGGCGGTTGACCGCCACAAGATGCCAACATAGGCTGCATAATAAGCCCTTAGGGGAGAAAACCTTTTTCTTTTCGTATTTCAAACTACAGCTGATCAAGTCATTTTGAATTAGTTAAGTGGCATTCTAAGTCGATCTCTCTCTTTTGTAGTGTTTGCTTTGGCTTTTACAGGGGTTAATTATTGTGATATCCCGATTACAACAGAGAAATACTGGAAATCTCTGTAGACTGATGGCATTTCAAGCCATTCAGCCTTATAGGCATAAAATGTAAGCAAAATCACCTGTTTTGTCATCCCTTTAGACATTACGCTAGAGAATCATTCAAACACTCGCTATAAAGTGACATTGGTGAATGAGCAACAGTTTCTGCTGTTCTGATGTCAGCTGCAGATGTGAATGAATGGCGGAAAAAAGTAGTTTCTCATACAAAAGCATTTTAGACTCTCTGTATTTGATTTTATTTTTTTATATACACGATTATGCTGTCGAAATGTTGTCACACGAGTAGCAGTGCAATGTGGCTTTATATCATCACTCACCAGTAGCAGTTCTGCTACGTTCTGTGATATTGCTAATGTATCTACCTACACTGTAAAAAATCTTGCTGCCTTAAATTTTTTAATTGAATAAAATTTACTTTTCTAATCATCTCAATTTACATCAATCAAACTGACTGAGTTAAACTGTAAGACTTTAAAAAGTTGATACCTTATTAACCTGATTAAGTTAAAGCAACATAAAATATTTGTTGTCTTTAGTTGTTGTCATTAAATGTTTTACATTTTTACAGTCTATCTATCTATCTATCTATCTATCTATCTATCTATCTATCTATCTATCTATCTATCTATCTATCTATCTATCTGTCTGTCTGTCTGTCTGTCTGTCTGTCTGTCTGTCTGTCTGTCTGTCTGTCTGTCCCTTCAAATTCAAGGTTTTTCCTTTTTTGGTCCCATGTCTCTCTTTGCGTTTAAATATACATATAGGGCTCAGCATAAATGAGTACACCCCATTTTGAAAATGAATATTTTCTTCATATTCATGAACATTTCTTCATATTCATACCATGAACATGGGTAATATATGTTGGTGCATTTGAACAAAACAGTTTTATTAAACAGATATATTTATTAAAATAATTTTAGTCACCGAACATCTTTAGAAATAGAAATATAATACAATTAAATTTACATTTTATATATTTTTGTTTCACTTGATTTTTTCCAAACATATAAATTTGAGCTACAAATTTTGGACTGTTATTGTAAATTATTTTGTTAGATTGGCTCCAGATTTGGCCTCGTTACAGACTAATCTATTGTATATGCACAAATATAATATTGTAAAGCATCCTATAGATCCAGTAATATTCATTTAAAGAAGAGATTTGTGGGGGGTGTACTCATATATCCTGAGCACTGTATATAAAAATATGAAGCATTACAAAAATATATTTTATTCTTACTCTTGCTGAAAAAATATAGAAATATTTATCTCAGGTATTTTTTTATAAAGTGAAAATATTTTTCTAAAATATTTAAAAAGTTAAAAAACAAATCAGTCTTTCCTTAAATCAATAAGACGAATAATCTGCCAGTAGGGTAAGCAAAATAATCTTGTTTTCAGATCATTTTGTTTTTTATTTTCTTTGCAGATAGTTTAGCTTGCTTTAAGGAAGAACCTTTTACTAGTAACTTGAAGTAATCAGATTACTTGTAATGCATTACCCCAGCACCAAAAAGCTAAATTTTTCTTCACAAAATTATTGTCTCAAAGTACATGGAAGCCCAAAATGTAGAGAAAAAAACATGTGTTTTCCAACAAGATGCAACCAAAACCACAGTTAGTGCACTAGTGATAATGAAGCAGTACATTTACAATGTCAAAACATTCAGCAATGAATGTAAAAGCAGTTAAAGCGTATGGGGTGAAACAGAAAAACAGTAGCTCTAATTGCTTGAAATTTGTGCCATATTCCATGGATCCTCTTTATGTATACATTTTCTTAATACATTATCATCTGCTATTACTGCTCTGGTATTTCAGAACAAAAAAAGAAATCAATCTGTTTCCATCCAGCATTGTAGTCTAGATTGCACCAGCAAACTATAGGTCTTAACTGGGCAGCTATGAAATAATCTCTAAAAGATGGGAGAGCCAAACCTCTCTTTTCTTTAGGTAACTGAAGTGTTTTATATCGAATTCCAAGTTTTTTCCCTCACCAGATGAACCTTAAAATCCATTTATCCCAGTCTTTATATTGTTCTACAGAAATCTTTAGGGGTAGTGTCTGAAATAAGGATCAAATTTTTGGGAGCCTATATATCTTTTATTTAAATATTTAAAAAAGAGATAAGATTCCATCTCTAGATGTCTGCACGTGTCTTAGTATTTAAGGTTTTGCAATTTGTATCTGACAAGGTTTTGGTGTGTTTTGGGAGATAAACAGTTGAAGTCAGAATTATTAGCCCCCCTTTGAATTTTAATTTTTTTTTTCTTTTTAAATATTTCCCAAATGATGTTTAACAGTGCAAGGAAATTTTCACAGTATGTCTGATAATATTTTTTCTTCTGGAGAAAGTCTTGTTTGTTTTATTTCAGCTAGAATAAAAGCAGTTTTTATTTTTTTATGAACCATTTTAAGGTCAAAATTATTAGCCCTTTTAAGCTATATATTTTTTCCAGCCTGATCTCACGAGAAAACGTAAGTATTTTACGTTTTGTCAGTTTAGTGGCTAATTCGTACGAATTCGTACGAGTTCATTCGTACGAAATTGTACCATTTTAAAAAGGAGGCGTGGCACCTAACCCCACCCCTAAACCCAACCATCATTGGGGGATGAGCAAATCTTACTAAATCGTACAAATTAGATCGTACGATTTCATACGAATTAGCCACTAAATCAAAAAGTTACGATTTGCCGTGAGATTGTGTTGATTTTTTCGTAGTCTACAGAACAAACTATCGCTATACAATAACTTGCCTAAATACCCTAACCTGCCTAGTTGACCTAATTAACCTATTTAAGCCTTTAAATCTCACTTTAAGCTGTATAGAAGTGTCTTGAAAAATAGTCAAATATTATTTACTGTCATCGTGGCAAAGATAACAGTATTTAGAAATCAGTTATTGAAACTATTATGTTTAGAAATGTGTTGAAAAAATCTCTCTGTTAAACAGAAATGGGGAAAAAAATAATCAGGGGGGGCTAATAATTCTGATTTCAACTGTATACCTAATTTGTGCCATATTCCAAGCTGCTTTTGATTTATGGAATGGGTTGTGAAAGCACCCCTGGTCCCAGGTAGGCATCTGGGCTGGGAAACAGTGAGGCAGAGGAAGCTCAGCTGCATTGCAGAATATGGAGTATCATGGCCCTTAAACCCCAACCAGCCTGCTTAATGAGATTCACAGAGGATGAATGTGTCAAAGTCACACTCACAGCTTTGGAAAACCATGCTCTCTGTGCATAAAGCGTCCCTGAGAGCCGCACCATCACACGCTCTAAATATACTCCTATACCGTCTACTGTAATGTGTTAATGCAATTTCCACTCTTTGGTGTGAAAATTCTATTTAGAGTCAGTCTAAAGAGCACCTGCTATAGGCAGTCTCTGAGCGTTCAGGCATTTACTGGAGAATAAAAAAAACACACACACATTCACTGTCTGTAATTAACAAATGGCTTAAAGTAGAGCTGTCGTATTTCAGAATGAGTCTTCTAGACCTCTGGGTAATTTATGAAATGATAATGGCATCTCGTTAACATTTTTTAACGTACTGGAAGATGTTATATTAAAAAAACTAAGTTATTCATAATTCCTGAAATGGTCTCCCCTTTTTCTGATAGGGATAATCATAATGAGGCTGATTTCTGGTCTCGGATTGTGGGCTAGAAGTAATCTTGCAAGGAGGGTGAGACTAAATTATTAAACTTTATTGATTTAGCTGAAACTGTGGTTTTGATGATTCATAAAATGCAAGTCAAAGGTAAAATAAACTCCAAAACATAATACCATACACCACCAAGAACATACACAAACATACACCACCAAGAATTGTCTGTTTAATGGACGTCTAATAGACATCCAAATATAGACGTCTTGGCTAAAACAAGGCTGTTGTTCTGTCAATCTAACATAACACAGTCCAAAAATATAATACCTATCAAATACACAGATTAGGTATATTTTGAGACTTATAGGGTACACTACCTGACAAAAGTCTTGTCTTTGATCCCAGTTGGAAGAGCAACAAATAATAACTTGACTTCTAGTTGATCATTTGGAAAATTGGCAGAAGGTAGATTTTTCAGATGAATCATCTGTTGAACTGCATCTCAATCATCACAAATACTGCAGAAGCCCTATTGGAACCCACATGGACCCAAGATTCTTACAGAAATCAGTCACGTTTGGTGACTGGAAAGGAAAAATCATGGTTTGGGGTTACATTCAGTATGGGGGCATGTGAGAGCTCTGTAGAGTGGACAACAACATCAACAGCCTGAGGTATCAAGACATTTGTGCTGCCCATTACATTACAAACCGCAGGAGAGGGCAAATTCTTCAGCAGGATAGCGCTCCTTCTCATACTTCAGCCTCCACATCAAAGTTCCTGAAAGCAAAGAAGGTGGAGGTGCTCCAGGATTGGCCAGTCCAGTCACCATATATGACCATTATTGAGCATGTCTGGGGTAAGATGGAGGAGACATTGAAGATGAATCCAAAGAGTCTTGAAGAACTCTGGGAGTCCTGCAAGAATGCTTTCTTTGCCATTCCAGATGACTTAATTAATAGGTTATTTGAGTCATTGCAGAGATGTATGGATTTTCTATTCTATACCGTACATCATTTCTGACAGGACTTTTGTCTAAGCAAAGTCAGACCTTACAGTCCTAATTAAATCATTAAAAATCAAGGCAGGATTTGTTAAAATAAGTGTAATCTAGAGGCCTTTGCCTTTCATATAAGCCTAAGACCAAATGATCAACTAGAAGTCAAGTTATTATTCATTTTTTCCTAAATCTTGGATAGGTGACAAGACTTTTGTCAGGTAGACTATTTGCAAAAGGACTTTTAATCTTCAGAAACTAGGTTCAAGTGATTCCGGACTCTAAGCCATTACAAAATTGCAGTCTTTAAGGTCTGTTTTCTTTAAAAAAAGAAGTGAATGTACAAGAAGCACTGGATTAAATTCAATTGTTTCGCACCATGTCTTAAAATATGAAAATATATATTACCACAGTATTTTCAACGGAGTTTCAGCGCTTCCCTGCTGCTCCTGACGGCGCTTGTTTAAACGGCTTCTCATCTTGTTCTACACTATCAACTAAATGAATAGGGAATATTCCTCAGAGATTTTGGTCCATATTGACATGATAGCATCCCGCAGTTGATGCAGATTTGTCGGCTGCACATCCATGATGCGAATCTCACATTCCACCACATCCCAAATGTGCTCTTTTGGACTCTGGTGACTGTTGTGGCTATTTGATTACAGTGAACTCATTGTCATGTTCAAGAAACCAGTCTGAGATGATTCGCGCTTTATGACATGGCGCGTTATCCTGCTCGAAGTAGCCATCAGAAGATGGGTACACTGTGGTCATAAAGAGATGGACATGGTCAGCAACAATACTCAGGTAGGCTGTGGCGTTGACATGATACTCAATTGGTACTAATGGGCTTATACGGTAGTGTGCCAAGAAAATATCCCCCATGCCATTACACCACCACCCATCAGCCTGAACCGTTGATACAAGACAGGATGGATCATGTTGATGGCGCCAAATTCCGAGACTCATCAGGCCAGGCAACGTTTTTCCAATCTTCTATTGTCCAATTTTGTAGATCCCAGTAGATCAGCAGGTTCTGAAACTGCTGGCACCAACAACCATGCCACGTTCAAAGTCACCTAAATCTCCTTTCTTCCCCTTTCTGATGCTCAGTTTGAACTGCAGCAGATCGTCTTGACCATGTCTACATGCCTGCTTAAATGCATTGAGTTGCTGCCATGTGATTGGCTGATTAGAAATTTGTGATAACGAGCAGTTGGACAAGTGTACCTAATAAAGTGGCCGGTGAGTTTACACACACAAGAATGTAATTAATTCTTTTAATTATTAAATATTGTATAGCATGAAGCATACATTTTATTTTATTTAAAATGTTTTTTGTGTGTGTGTGTGAGTCTTACTCAATTGAAGGCTAATCTACTACTAATTCACAAATTAGAGGATTAAAGGAGCGGGAACCCTGTAGCACATGTACTGTAATCACACAGACAAATGAACAGTGGCTGTAATTATTGCAATTAACAGACCTAGACTGACTCCATGGGTGAGTGATTAAATAACAACAACAACAACAACAGCTGTTGTAACAAACAAACAAGGAAATATTCAGTGTCACACACACGTCATCGAGGGCCAAAGAGTTACTCATCTGCCTGGAAACAAAGTTGTTTTTAAGAAAGCGGAGGGCCACAATGAGCTCTTTCAGAGGAGAAATCAATCAACGGATTGGCTTGGTTTTGGCCTGGATCCTACGTGATATAAATCAGTGCTGCAAAATGCCATGATACAAACATTCTGTCCATGATGACACAGCGAAAGCGGTTATAAATAGAGTCCGAATGTCTCCGGATATTACTTTGCACTAGCTGTTTGAGAACATGTTGTATAACAACAGATTTTTGCATTGGCAAAGCAGCAAGCACTTAAACCCACACTCTACTTTTCACAAATCCTTCAAAAACACACCACATGGGGCTTTCAAAGGGGTACACCAAAGATAAAACGAAGAGTGTGTTTATCAGAAGATGCCACAGATAAAAGCCGGAAAGCAACAAACTGATGGATGTAATGGAGAGATGCAAGCCTACACAATGTATAATTGATGCGCACGCTATTTTTAACAGACAAGGTAGCAAAGAGCATAACGTCATTGAAGAGTTGAGATTGCATGTGCTTGATCTCAAAGAAATCAGGTCTGAGAAGAGTTTTGACACGGGTAAGTTTAAGTTTGGAGATTATACAGACTGATGTATAATGGACAAATAATTAATTTGTGCTCATTTCAGAGGGTCAGAATAATTTGAATGCCAAATTGTTCGGTTAAATTAAATGAGACAACTTCCAGGAAGAGACAGTTTCAAAAAATAAACACAGAAAAGAACATCAAAAATGCTAATCGAGTTACTTTAAAAATATGGAAAATGATACATATTTTGTTAAAAATCAATCATTCAACTTCCCCCTTATATAGTATAAGTATACAGTAAATGCATTCATTAAATCAATTAATACTGGAAAAAAATACATTACCCATAATGCTATACAAAAAAAATGTGTCCATGTGCAGGTTTTATTAAAGTCAGGCAGGCAATGGTCAGCTACAGGAGCAACCGGGTACATACAGGTAAAGCAAAAGAGTAGTCAGGACACAGGCAAAGAGATCGATCCAGGCGGCAAACTACATAAATAACGGGACAAAACTAGGGTCAAACACGGCTAGGCGATGCAAAGAAAATGTGTCATAATGCTCACTAAAACAGATAAACAAGACTCAGCCCAGATGTGTGTGTGTGTGTGTGTGTGTGTGAGTGTGTGTGTGTGTGTGTGTGTGTGTGTGTGTGTGTGTGTGTGTGTGTGTGCGGTTTATATAGTCCTTGAATCAGTCCATGAATAGTTTCAGCTGTGTGTGTTTGCAATTAGTGGAAAACCAGAACAATGTGAGTGTGTGGTGCATGGCAGGATTTGTAGTTTCTTTAGTGGCAGATTTGTAGTTCTCCAGCGATCTGTATCAGGGCTCGAAATTAACCTTTTTTCTTTGTGGCACCGGTGCTCCTAACTTTAAAAATTTAGGTGCACCAGACAAAATTTTGTCACACCCACCAAAAATTATGAGCACCGTTTTATACTAACAGATTCTTTTATATATTAATACTCTAATTACAACTAATAAATAAACAAAAATCTGCATGCGCTCACCAGCCCTGCATGCACTGCTTGATGTGAATGAAATTAATTGAATTAATAATAATAGCTGTGCTGTTCTCACGGGTGGTGTCTAATATTGCACAGATGCTATTGACATATAACTTATTATTTGCATATGTCATCTTAATATAGGTAACGGTCTTTTCATGAGTTGCAATATTAGTTTCATCTCAGTGAATGCATGCTCTTTAGCGATGGTGAATGCGGTGTCAGTCACACGACTGACAGCATCGTGACAATTAAATGAAGGATTAAATAGAATCTCCTGCTTAAAATGTGTAGATTCAGTGGCAAACACAGTTACCTGAAAACTCCGTCCCACCGGCTTTACAGTGAATGGCTTTAGTCATTTTCATAGCGGACTTTAAACACTGGAAGTCTTTTATCCACTCTGTGTAAATGCTGGATTAATATTCGCTATATGATCACTAATCAGATGTGCCATTATTTGTAACTTTAGGTGGTTTCTAAAATGAAATCTGCCAGTGTTGTTTTCATTCTCTATGATCCAGACCTTTAATAGCGGTTTCCATCCACCTATTTCCAAAACCGGTTGATGGAAACGCCATGATGGGCATAAATTTTGAAAATGCGTATAAAAAACTTTTGCGCATAAACTTTTTATTCGATAAGAAAAAATTTACAAAAAGATGTGCAAAAACCTAAAAACATAGGTGCGTTCGACTTCATGCAGCGCTGCGCAGATCGATCGAAGTCTGTCTTAAAGCAGTGCATGCAGGTTAAAAATTTTGCCAGATTGATGCTGGGCAGACGCCATGTGACTGTCACATGTGGGATCAAAGTACCGCGACATGGCTCCGAGATCAGACGACTGATTCAGACCGTGCAGCATCTGAAGAGCGACTGCACGAGCTCTGATGACGACACCGATATTACACGATTGGCTAAGTTCACCGCATGAAAACAAGCACGTGTGTTTCGGGTTTATTATTGGACAACTTCCGATTCAAAAGTTTTAAAACAAACAATTCACTTTTCATACCTCTCTGTCTTGTACACATCATGCTTATTAAAAGACTACAAATATTTTACTGTCGCAAAACGGTCGCAATTTCGAGCACTGTGTATGGACTAGATCGCTGGTGATTGTGACAGATATAATTAAGTCTCTCACACACACACAAACACATATATGCATTTTTTCAATGAATAAATAGTATATTTGTCTTTTTTTTATTTTATTTGATTGTGTTAAGGCGACGCAGTGGCGCAGTAGGTAGTGCTGTCGCCTTACAGCAAGAAGATAGCTGGTTCGAGCCTCAGCTGGGTCAGTTGGCGTTTCTGTGTGGAGTTTGCATGTTGTCCCTGCGTTTGCGTGGCTTTCCTCTGGGTTCTCCGGTTTCCCCCACAGTCCAAAGACATGCGGTACAAGAGAATTGGGTAGGCTAAATTGCCCATAGTGTATGAGTATGTGTATGGATGTTTCCCAGAGATGGGTTGCAGCTGGAAGGGCATCCGCTGCGTAAAACATGTGCTGGATAAGTTGCCGGTTCATTCTGCTGTGGCGACCCTGGAATAATAAAGGGACTAAGCCAAAAAGAAAATGAATGAATGAATGAATCATTGTGTTATTCACAATACTTGATGGGATTTTTACCCTTAAATGCGTTTCACATTCCAAATTCATTTTCATTCGGCTTAGTCCCTTATTTATCAGGGGTCACCACAGCAGAATGAACCGCTAACTATTCCGGCGTATGTTTTACACAGCCAATGCCCTTCCAGCTGCAACCCAGTACTGGGAAACACTCATACATTTTCTCATTCACAAACACACTCATAGACTACAGCCAATTTAGTTCAACCATATCACTTATACCGCATGTCTTTGAACTGTTTAGGGGAAACAGAATCATCCGGAGGAAACCTACGCAAACACAGGGATAACATGCAAATTCCACACAGAAATGATAGCTGGCCTGGCCGGGACTTGAACCAGCAACCTTCTTACTGTGAGTCAATACTGCTAACCACTTAGTCACTGTGCTGGCCGCATTTCAAATTTTTAAGGCAAAAAAATATTGAAAAAGTAAGCAATCCTTATGCCCTCTAATGAAATTTCCATACTAAAGAATAACAAATTTGATTAAACGTGAGATCAAAACATTCAAGAGGGAACCAGAGCTCTTCAGACTTTCCGTGTTTAAGACATGTCAATTTAATAACTGATTAGAAGAACTTGTTTATTTCATATTCATTTTGAAACTACTGATGAAGAATTTCTTCTATGACCAAACAACACATTCCCCATAACTCTTTGTGGCAGCGCAGGAACGGAAAAATGCATCAATTGAGCAACAATTACACATCTAATGCTCATCCTTTGCTCTTCATGTTACATTAGGCCATAAAAGCTCTCGTTAATAAAGACAGATAGCTGTGTAATTGTCCAGCGAGCCCATTTAACTCTGCTGATGCTGTAATTATGATTTCCAAACTCATAAACAAAACTTCCCAAGAGGACTTAGAACAGCTCAGCCACTCGACCAACTTGGTTTAATTAAACATCATATTTCAATAGTTTACTGCGGATGTATTGATTAATACTCAACATAGATGATTATATAAAATTAGATATAGAAAAACGGCGTATTCATGTTTCAGGAGAAAGTTTAGCATCTTCATTTGTATAATTTTAAGTATGTTAATAAAAATTGATGTCACCAGTTTTGATTTGACTTTGACTGAAGCCTATTTGAATATATTTCTTGAAATTATTGAGTTTTTCTTAACTGGGTTTATAGGCTTATATCAGACAAGCTGACATTTTGTCTTGTAATTCTGAGTCTACCTCTTGCAGTTATTACTTTTTTCTCTTAGAATTGCTACTCTATCTGTCATTGAAATGCCAAATATTACAAATATGAAAAAAAAATTTTTTTTGAACCAATATTCTTGCTAGGGGAACAAAAATTATATTAAGTGTGCACAAATATACTTTAAAAGCATTAATACGAAGGGTATTTCATAGTCAATATTAATGTTGACTTATTGGAAAAACTCATTTGGAGTCATGTTTGGACCTATTAAAATAATAAAAAAAATAGAAAATCACTTAATATGAGTGAATTAAGAATCCTTTTCCTCAAAACTGCAAGATAAAAACTAAATTTTATAAGTTTATAAGTGGAAATTGCAGGATTTAAAGTCACAATTCTCAGAAAAAAGTAAGATTTTAACTCAGAACTGCAAGTTTCTAACTTTCAATTGTGGAAAAAATTAGCAGTTACCTTTTTTCCGTCGTATGATGGAAACAAGCTGTCATGTTGGTTTTTGTGTACTGAAAAATAAAAAAAGAAAAGTTTAAGGCAACATTGAAATGCTTACATCTCAGAAACAGTCTGAAGTACAGTAGAAACATAATCAGAAAGAGGATATTTACTAACCTTAACAATGAAATTCACATATTGCAAGAAAAAAGAAGAAGTTTTACTTTTGTAAAAAAATTGCTGTGAAATTTACAGTATTACTGGCAATTTTGGTTGCCAGGAACACTGTAAAATTTACAAGTGCATTGTAAATTAACAATTACAACTGTGATGTAGTTTTATAGCACAGTTGTAAATGTTGATTTACAGTGCGCATGTAAATTTGCAAGTAACACTGTAAAAATGACCAGTTATAATGTAAAAATGACCAGTAATACTGTAAAATTTACAAGAGCACTGTAAATTAATTACAATTGTGATGTAGTTTTATAGCACAGTTGTAATTGCTAATTTACAGTGCACATGTAAATTTTGCCAGTAACACTAGCACTTGAGTTCAATCACTCTCACTGGCAGAGCAGTATTGGCTGTTTTTTATAATAATAACAATGATGATGATAATGATGATAATAATAATTTCCTTTTATTTATATAGCTCTTTTCTAGACACTCAAAGCGCTTTACACAATGCAGGGAAACGGCAGCCATACTGCAGCAGACTGCACACCACACACCAGCTGATTGGTGGAGAGGAGACAGAGTGATAAAGCCAATTAAGATATGGGGATGATTAGGAGGCCACGATGGACAGAGGCCAGCGGACAAATGTGGCCAGGATGCTGGGGTTAAAGCCCTATTCTTTTTTGAAGAGCATCCTGGGATTTTTAATGAGTGTCAGGACCTCAGTTTATAGTCTCCTCCAAAAGACGGCACTCACTGAGCAGTACAGAGTCCCCATCAATATATTCAGGCGTTAGGACCCACACAGACCACATGTTGAGCGCCCCCTCCTGGCCTCACTAACACCACTTCCGGCAGCAACCTGGCTTTCCCATGTGGTCTCCTATCCAGCTACTGACTGGGCGCAGCCCTGCTTAGCTTCAGTGGACGACCATGTGAGAGTTGCAGAGAGCTAGCTGCCAGCAAAGGGGAGGAGCTACACTAAGTCCAACCCTCTCTTCATGTTTCGGTTGAGATTATCTCAAACAACGAATAGAAAATGCACATTTCAAAGCACTTCACGACACCTTTAACCAGATTACAGATTTTTACTGTAGCATTTTTACAGTTTTTTTTACCATAAAGCTCAAAGGGTTAAACCCAAAACATCAAACAGCCCTGAAACAATTACCCTGGAATCAATGAAAACGAACCCTAAAAATGAGCTGTGCCCTCAACAATTCGAAAGATCACCACGGTCCAACAGTTTATCAAAGTCATCTTTGCATGTGAATGGGATTAGAGCATCTGTCTGCAGCTCTTTTAATGAACTCAGATTAGGCCCTCCCCTTCCTCGTTCACTTCCCCTCCTATATCTTCATTTCCCCCCCAGCGGATTAGTAGAAATCAGTTCAGTGAATCGGATTTTCTTGTTCATCATCCTCCATCCTGTTCATTCTTCCTGGAACGAGACGAAAGCCAGTGAATTTCCGAGCGATAGCATTGAACCCCACCCGAGTGTCACAGTGGTCAAAGCCCTCAGGAATTAAACCAGCGGATCAATTCAGATCCTGTCCGTGAGTAATTACAGATTGTGACACAAGCCATCCGGCATTGGGATGGCCAGAGTTTAGGCTTTCCCTCAACAGGCCAGCAGAACACCAAAGAAAATGTTCAGATGAACTCAGGGGAAAAAAGGGCATAAATTAGGGTAGGAGAAGGAAGATGATGTTATTCATATGGGTATTGACCAAACGCTGAGGCTGGTCTGAATAATCTTGTAACGGTGCGACACGCTCGAATACGTCGCCAAATTGCCTTTTTAGATTAACTATGGGCGATGTGTCCTGGAATGCTGATAGTGATTTATGCTTGTGTCGTGTGAAAATCAGTGGAGTATTAAACAATGACAGATAATAAGGGGAAAGGGAGAATTCAGCCATCATGATGATATTCATGGGCTTGTTAATGTAACAAGACAGTCTAAACAACAATTACTTTTCTGCAGAGCGCTAAAAGCATTCAGGTCCCTAATGCAAAATTTCCAACAGACTCACAACAGGTGTGTCTGCACATGTTCTTATGCTAATGAACGCGGGTTGTACTAAATGAGGATTTGTGAGCCTGCCGTTAGAAACGCACAAACCATCACCGTATATGGCCTTTTAGATGATCATGAATCACTATTCAAACATAAGCTTAAAAATGCGTGACAACGTTTTTAGAATAAGCTCATTCATAAACCAGTTATTCGCTAAATTTTTAGACCAGGTATATAGTTGAAATCAAAATTATTAGCCCTCCTGCTATTTTTTTTCCTTTGTCAAATATTTCCTAAATGATGTTTCAAGAGTTCACACTTAGCTGATGATTAATTATGAGCTTGTTTGGCATGCTGTCCCGGGAGAGAGCCCTGAGCTCATAAGATCCTCGAGCCCGAGGCTTCCTCCCGTTGCAAGGCGAGAGGGGAGTTTGAGCTCAGGTAGATCTCGAGAACTCCCCCACTGTAATAACCAATGAACAGCCAGTGATTGCTCTTGAGAGATAACCGTTTACTAGGAGCATGTCTATAGTGCCGGTTTGGATTAGTCAATTAACTTATGTTGCATGTTTTTTGGACGGTGGGAGGAAACCGGGGAACCCGGGGGAAACCCACGTGAGCACAGGGAGAAAATGCAAACTCCGCACAGAAATGTCTGCTGGTTTGGTAAGCCTAGAACCAGAGACATTCTTGCTGTGAGGCAACAGTGCTAAGCACTGGGCCACCGTGTCACCGATCTAGGAAGAAGGAGGAGTAGGGGTGGATGGGGGGATTCTTCAAAACGAAGATAGCGGTGGTACGTAACCCAGGGTATTTGTAGTAGCTTAGGAGTCGTCTGATTGGTGCATTGAGAATTGGATAATGCGGATCCAGCCGCTAGCAATCATAAGCACGTGATCCTCTCGAAATTTGTTTATAACTAAACTTCACTTAACGGAGCCAATTTTTACAGTAATTTCTACAATATTTTTTCTTCTGAAGAAAGTCTTTATTTTATTTTATTTTGGCTAGAATAAAAGCCGTTTTAAATTTTTTTTAAACCAATTTTAGGGTCAACATTATTAGCCCTCTTAAGCAATATTTTTTCAATTGTCTACAGAACAAACTGCTATTATACAATAATTCATTCATTTTCATCCTCTTTTACGGGGTCGGGTCGCGGGGGCAGCAGTCTCAGGAGGGAACCCCAGACTTCTCTCTCCCCAGACACTTCCTCCTGCTTCTCCAGGGGGATCCTGAGATGTTCTCAGGCTTGGCCATACACCTGGCGCAATAAGGTACAAGACGTGTTTGGCACGATGTGTTGCTATTGCTGTCTAAAGTCCAGTGCAAAGTGCGTTAGTTGTGTGCCTTAAACAGGTACACATAGCTTAATACACACAGGATGTACACCAATATACAAATATCTTTACAAATGAAAAAAAAATGATTAAAATGTTACAAAAATAATAATTTTCTACATAAATATAAAAACCACTGCTTCCACGCCTTCTTCATTTTGGGGGCTATTTTCAGTTTATACATGCCAATTTGCATTTGTATAATGTTATTATTATTAACAGTGTTATTTATTATATGCATATTTATACTTGCTTTATTAAAAACAAGCTTAGATTTGCCCACCTGTTTTGTACCATATGGGGCATAAGAATAGGACGTGTGTTTGGATATACAGTAACTCTGTTTTAACCACACTTCTTTTTTATTGTTCTTTTATTTGTTTGCTGGTAATTAGAACGTACTTTAGAAATAGTTTTGAAACAAATCTTTGCGCTTAACAAATTAAATTAAATATGTAGAATAATGGATGTCTTCTGTGGAGTGCGTGCAAAACCGTTTGCTTCTCCACAAAAGGAAAGGAGTAAAGTAAAGAGTAAAAGTAAAGTAAAGAAAGAAGTAAAGAGGCCGAATGGAGGAGGCTCGTTCTTTATCCTCACTACAGATGGTCTGTTTACTAGATATTCCCTTTAACTGTTTTCTCGTTAATGAAGCGTTCAGTTTATCCACTTACTAAGTCCACCATGTAAATTGCAAATGTGCCATGGCCTGACGCAACTGACTCTTAAAGGGAATGTGAGATGAGACTCTGATTGGTTTAATGAATGTTATGCTCAAAACACACCCATAACTCATCAAGAGAATAAGACGTCCTTAACATAGAAAAAGGGATTCAGACATGCCCTTAATGCTTTTGCGTCATGTGCTTCAGACTTTGCGCCTAGATCATTAAAATAGAGCCCATAGTCCCTCCAGAATGTCCTGGGTCTTCCCCAAGGCCTTCTCCCGGTGGGACATGCCTGGAACACCTCCCTAGGTAGGTGTCCAGGAGGCATCTGAAACAGATGCCCGAGCCACCTCAGCTGACTTCTCTCGATGTGGAGGAGCAGTGGCTCTACTCCGAGCTCCTCCCGGGTGTCAGAGCTCCTCACCCTATCTATAAGGGTACGCCCTCCCACCCTGCGAAGGAAACTCGTTTCGGCCACTTGTATCCAAGATCTTTTTCTTTTGGTCATGACCCAACACTGCTCATGACCATAGGTGAGAGTGGGAACGTAATCTCAATGGACCGGTACATTGACTGCATTACTGCTGCCGCTGCACCAATTCGCCTGTCAATCTCACGCTCCATCCTTCCCTCACTCGTGAACAAAACCCCAAGATACTTAAACTCCTCCACCTGGGGTAAGGACTTTCCTCCAACCTGGAGATGGCAAATTACGTTTTTCCGGTGGAGCACCTTGGCCTCTGACTTGTTATACAATGACTTGCCTAATTACCCCAACTTGCCTAATTAAGCCTTTAAATTGCACTTCAGGCTGAATACTAATATCTTGAATAATATCTATTAAAATATTATACCGTCATCATGGCAAAGATAAGAGAAATCAGTGACAACTTTGTTATTAAAACTATTATGTTTAGAAATGTGTTGGAGGAAAATTGTGGAAAAAATACAGGGGGCTAATAATTCAGGAGTGCTAATAATTCTGACTTCAACTCTATATACACATGACTGAGTAAATGTTGTATACTTCAATTGGTGTTCTGCTAAAACAATGCCGATCTCGCAGACTCTACAAGCCCCCTAAAGAATCTGGCATCAATATATTAGCAGAAGATCTTGTTGGTTGCATGACAGAGCCACCATGGAGAACTTGCTGGTTTAACACACCTGACAGATGCTCAGTTGGACTGAACTCTTCATTATGCGTTGCATTTTAACTGCATATCAGAATGACATCAGAGTGAAACATCATGTGTTGTATCGTATTAAAAATTATTTCCTTTTATGACTTAGGCCTATTATGATAGTGAAATATGCAAATTTTTTTTGTGTTTATATTTATACCATTTTGAAATACATGGAAAAAATGGAGGATAGGCTAGTATTTGAGTTTTTGAAGAAGTGTGATTTGCTTTTGTTGATTAAAAATAAAAAATAATAAAAATAAATATATATATATATATGTATATAGTTATATTAAATATAATAATTATAAGTATATATATTGTTATACTAAATATATTCTTAAAAAAAAGTATTCTTAACAACATACAATACTATAGCTGTCTTGAAACGTGATTTTTTTGTACAGTATTACAATAAATCTTTGTTTTTTTTTTTTTGTTTTTTTTTAATAGGCTCATTTTACAAGTCCCTTTAGAGTTAAACAGTTGGCTTTTACCCAGGTTTTACCACAGCTTAATATACTCAGCCAATCTCTGGGTCTGCTGGGGGCAATATTAGCCAAGCATAAATCAATGAATAGGATTAGACTAATAGCATCTCGCTTTAAAATTTAAATATTTTGCCCTTTTTAATGGATAGTTCACCCAAAAATTTACTCAACCTTTATTTGTTCCAAACCGGTTTGTCTTTTTTATTCTTTTTAAAAAAGAAAAAAACAACAAGTTAATTAAAAAAATAAATTAAATTATTTTGATTTCACAGGCATTTCTTCAAGAAACAAATCTCTTTATAAACAAAAGCTGCACTTAAACAATTTTCCCCTCTGAAAATTATATGCAAGTTATCCTAAACCATTATAGTTTTCACCAAAGGTTTAACAGGAGTGTGTTATAAAAACACAAACCCAAATCTGACAGGTAGAAGACACAAGTTACACAAAAAGAAGCCAGAGGATCAATCACACCAAGGGGAACACTGCCTCCTAAAGCAAAGGATCTTCAAAAAACAGAAGAAAAAAAAAGCCTAAAAAAAAAAAAGCTCTTGTATTTGGTGTTAGGTAGCATTACTGCCATTACTACAGCTCTCTGCATGCGGCTGACACATGAGAATTACCTCTGCCACCCACGCCTGGCAGTGTGGGTGGCTGAGAGTCACGCTCAAGGATCCTCGTGGCATTTTCATCCTCTCTGCTCTCCTGAAGTCACTTCCTCTGTGCTACTCTCTTATTGAGACAAACAGAAACGCCCTGACAGAGATTACAATCACAGCTCGAGGCTGCAGGAATACTAATGTCCTGTGATAGAAAAAAGAGAAGAGGCTCCACACCTGAGGATATGACATCACTGCTGCTCTATCTGACATGGTGTAACAAGAATAGTAAAAAGCTGTCTAGCTTTTTATTGTCCTTTGCTAATGCAGGTTGTCGTTTAAGGGCTGGTTTTCCCCCATATGTTTGCTTCAAAATAAAGAGTTAGTTCACCAAAAATGTAATAATTTTTACATATTTGCATTGCTCTTTTAATAATAATAATTCCATACATTTATATAGCGTTTTACACATTTTTGGGGGGAATCTCCTCATCCACCATCAGTGTGCAGCATCCACCTGGAAGACATGACGGCCACCATATTGTGCCAAACCGCACACCACACACCAGCTGATTGGTGGAGAGGAGATGAATCCAATTAGTGATGAAGTGATGAAGGCAATTATGATATGGGGATGGTTAGGAGGCCATGACGGACAGAGGCCATTGGGCAAATTTGCCCAGGATGCTGGGGTTAAACCCCTACTCTTTTTCGAAGGACATCCTGTAATTTTCAACGACCACGGAAAGACGGCGATCACTGAGCAGTATAGAGTCCCTATCAATATATTGGGGCGTTAGGACTCTTAGATTAAACGCCCCCTGCTGGCCTCAATAACACCACTTCCGGCAGCAACCTAGTTTTCCTATGTGGTCTCCCATCGAGGTACTGACCAGGCACAGCCAAAATTAATTAATTAACAAAGTAATTAGTTGTAATTAGTAAACTGAAAAATTAACTTTTCGTTTTTGGTAATTTAATTACAGCTATTATAATATACTTTCTTAAATACTGTAAATAAATTCAACCTTTCTACATGAATCAAATCAGAGAAACAGAGTAATTGCATACTTTATACTAAAATACAGGGCTTGACATTAACACTCGTCAACCTGCCAAATGCTGGAAGATTTCAGCTGTGGCAGGTTAGACAGACAACCCCACTATCCACTTTGGCTGGTTGAGAATAATTTTTTAATTGCTAGTGCTGGCTCATCAGTAAAAATAAGAATTTTAGTTTATGATCGCTTGTCAATTTGCATGCAAATGTGATCTTAGAATCGATTGGTTGCCGCTTTCGCTTTAACCATTATTTGAACAGATTATTAATGTGCCTAACAACAACTGTATGTGCGCAAACATCCTTTCATTATCACACACGGGTATCTTTTATTTTGCTAACAGTTATTTTTATTTTACATGGTTTAATTATCGTCCTTTAATATTGTTTAATATGAGATTAACTCTCCATTTATCAATAGTTAACTGGTGATCTGGGACCTTCAGCCACGACAGACTACTGTGTACAGTTTAAGATACATGAGAATCATTTTTTTTATGTGAATTGTTTTTTAAGAACATTTTTTAGAACATAAAAAGTGTAAGTATACACATTATTTCACATTTGTGGCAAGGAAATAATTAGTTTGGTGTGGCTAAGGAGAAAATTTGTAAATCCTTAGTGTTGAGCCTTAAAAAGTCATGTGAAATAAAACTAATTGCAAAACGACACTATTAAACCCCAACACATTTCCTTATCCTTATTGAGCAAGGTCATACACAATACACAACAAAAGTGAAATAAATGAGGAGGCATGTGGACACAAAGTCTAAATCAAGAAATTTTTGCATGCCAAAGTCAAACTTATGCTTATAAAATATATATATAGTGGCGTGTGATCAAAAAAGTTTATGTCAAGACCTGATTTTATATATATATATATATATATATATATATATATATATATATATATATATATATATATATATATATATACACACACACACACACACACACACATTTATTTATAAAATAATTAGATCTTTAAACTAAAAAAGCTGCACATCCATAGAAAACATCAAACTTTAATTTCTATTGTCTATTAGTTATTAGTTTATTAATTTTCCTTAGGCTTGTTCCTTATTCATCAGGGGTTACCACAGCGGTATGAACCAACTTATCCAGCATATGTTTTACATGGAAGATGCCCTTCCAGCTGCAAGCTGGGAAACATCCATACACACTCATTCACACACACTCTCACTACGGCCAATTTATAATAGTTAACATAGTTAATTATTATACTGATTGACAAGTAATTAGAAAAGTAATTTAAAGGTCCCATGAAATGCTTTTGAAATGTGCAGTTTTTATTCGATGTTGGACGTTATCTCAACTGAAACATGAAGAGAGGGTGGGACATACAGACATGCAGTAGTCCCACCCCTTTTTAACAAAACAGCCAATAAAATTTACTTTTTAATCACAGCTCTTCCGGTTAGAGTGGTCGAGCTCAAGCGCATCGAATGAAAATTAAATGTGAAACGCCTTAAACGGGGCGGGGCATGTCAGATCCTAGAGAGCATTTGGTTGGTCAAGATTTGATGAAAAACTGAACCATGAGGTGATGGGAAATAATTGATCCATTTAGACAGAAGTGACAAACTACAAGCTTTGGTTGTTTATATCAGGTTTATATCTACTAAAAGAGAATTTTGCCACTGTTTTGTAACACTATGACTAGAGCTGAAGAACTTTGCCCAAACCTTAAGGAACTCAACAGGACCCAAATGATGTTATACCAGGGGCGTCGCTAGACCCAATTTACTGGGGCACATGCCCCAGATTGTAATCAATTACAGAAGAACTACACACAACAGACATTTCGTCCGTATTTAGGTTCAAAAACAACACAATATATAGCCTACAGTCAGTGTAAACCTCTCATCTGTGTCTATAATCTTCAGCAGCACATGCAGCCTCTGTTAGAGAACAATTCCATCATTCTGAGTTCATATTAGTCCAAAAGGTGATAATAACAATAATAGTTAAACAAGGCAGTGTGTTCACGTCTGCTGAAAAATAATGTGCTCCTTTTTTTCCGGCTCCTCCCTTGTTTTTTCCGCGCTTCACTCTCGCGTTCGTCAGTGTCTGACAGGATCGGGTTTCAAAAGCACGCCAATAATCAAGCGCACGTTATTATCATCAGCTCAAGAAGTTTGTTATTTCAGATATAATGTTAGACGCGCGGTGAAGGAAGAAAGCGAAACCGCTCGCACTTCAGACTTCAGACAAAAAAAAAACTACGCAGCACAGGGTAAATCTGCTCTACTCCTTGGATTTGTGGCTGTTTATAAAGACGACGACAAGGTTTGTTTGAGCCCGGGTCGACTATGGCTCGTTATTATATGTATAAATAATTCCGCTGTAATCTCTCGGCTGTGCGTGTATTTTAAATATGGCGTTTTTTTTGTTTTCATTCTGGCTTGTTGCGCAAGCGAATGACGTATCTCTGTAAACCAATAGCGTTCAGCTGCGCGTCTAGCTCGCCTTTTGGTACCCTTTCTCGTGTTTGGTACCCTTTCGAAAGGGTGCCGAAAAAGTGGTACGGTACGGTTCGGTTCGACAGTGGTAACGACTATAAAAGCGTACCAAACCAAACCGTACCGTACCACTCAGTGGAAACGGGCCTTTAGTTACTTTTTTGAAGTAAATTCCTTATTACTGAATGACATTTACTTGACTACATGCATATTCCTCTGCTTATTACTTCTTATTCAGCGAGCAGTTCAGTAAAAATCCTTTTACCGTCTACACTATACATCCATGAGTTTTGTTGCCTTTCTCTAGTGTGTAAGCACTCAAACTCGTTCTCACACATACTGAGAGGCATCTGTCGTCACTTGCCTCAATCTGTCCTTTGGCGTAGCGAGGGCAAAGCAGGACGTCTGGCTCTGAGAGCTGCAGAAAGAGGCGAGCTGTGTGGACACTAGCATGCCAGCACCTCCAAGTGGGCTCAGCCTCCATCACATTCACAGGCTAATTATGACTTCAAGATGAGCAGATACTGTAGGCTAGTCATTAGTGCCACCAGTGTCTTTTATGTGTTACTCCAGCTCTGGCTAACATATGAACAGATATGAGAAACAGCGTTATCAATGGCGCAGAGCTGAATCAAAAGATGATCAACTGGAGGGGGAAAGGACTTGTTTGTAGGAGTTGATGGTTTTCTTATTTCTGGTTTTGAAGAACCCTAAAAATAAATTAAACACAAATTAAATTTACAATGCACTAAAAGGGTACTTTATACCATTATTATGCTCTTCATACTAAGAAAATATTGATTCTAAGAACTTTTTAAAGAAAATATACTTTAGGACGTTTTAATGGTTCCTCTGGCATTGCTGCAAATCGCCCCAAATTTTTTAATCTTTATTTTTTAAGAGCTCACTAACAAGAGTAAAGTATTATTGAAACCTTTGGATGATAGAAATGTCAAATGTTGTAGCCCATGTTTATTTATAAATGCATAAGTTATGTTATGATTACGATCCACACTACTTCGGCATCTTTGAGCTGTGAAGACAATGCTTTAATTTGTAAATGCTGGTGTTTTATTTTAGACAACTTTTACTTATCAAAAATGTAGTTTTCCTTTGCATTTGGAAATTTGTTTTAATCAACATTATCAAAATGATCTGTGTTTTCACATATCCACGAAAATGACAAAAAAATGCAGTATTGTGTATGTCAGGCCGGTATTTGAAGCTGTCATCAATGTTAGTAAATAGTACCTGTAGGGCCACCAACAACTCATCATGTCTGTATATATATGGATGGAAACGTAGCTACTGTCTACTGTAGAAGCGATGACTATATTTTCTCTTTTGGGAAAAATGTACACATTTGTTAAGGTCACATGAAGCAGTTATATTTTGATATGGGGATGTTTTTATCGTCTTACTGTTCACTTTGTTATTAAACATTTTAAAATCTGTTTTTGCCTTAATATAAATTAATGGTAGTACTCTCAGGCTTTATTGCAATCTTTATCTCAATGCACAGGGAATTTACTTAACTAACAACGCAAAATGTACAAAAGTAGCAAACATTACTTTACATGCTTTCATTAATTTGTATATACAGCATGTATAGCTCTGGGCTCAGAAAGTTCTCAAAATATAATCTTATCCTACTTTTTTTAAAAGGAAAATGAAGGTGTAGGTTATACAGGTGGTTGTTAAATGCAGAGCTTCTCTATAAAAAAGGCAAAAAAAAAGTTATAATAAGATCAAACCTCAGCCAGGTGAGGAAAAGTAACATAAAAGTAACTCAAAAATAATATAACGCATTACTTTCCATAAAAAAAAGCTACTAAGTAAGGCAATCAGCTACTATTTTGGGGAGTAACTCAATTTTGTAATGCACTACTTTTACAAGTAACTTTCCCCAACACTGCCAGTAATTGTGAATGGTGATGTATCATGCATTTTACGCTATACAGTAGTCAATTAGTCAGTTGAAGTAGATCAAAAACATTTTTTTCAAAATTGTCCCAAGACAAGAATGGGTGTTGTTCAATAGTTTAAGGACAACTCTAAAAAATATTTTTGATCCACTTCAAATGTTGGCTACTGTATAGTGTGGACAGAGATTTTTTTTTTTTTTTAAATGACAGTGTAGACAGGAAGCATTTTTATTCTAAATTTTTGAAACAAAAACATTCTACTGCTTTTTCTTTTTAAATACATATCATGCAGTTTTGTCTGTACAGTGTGGATGAAGAAATGCTGTTTTAAACTGAAAACCCACTAGAGTAAATACAGCCTTAGGGATATTTATTATTAAAACACCTAACTGAGCATGCACATATTTTGCCTGCTTTTGTACTTGCAGTTTACCAGTTGTGTAATGATCATATAAAAGGGGGTTTTACTAATTAGAGAATGATACACAACAATTCTATCAATTGCAGTTGATAGCTATGCTTCCATTTTCAGAAGTTTGCTTTTCAGTCCATCTACACCAGGGGTGTCCAAACTCGGTCCTGGAGGGCCGGTGTCCTGCAGATTTTAGCTCCAAATTGCCTCAACACACCTGCACGGATGTTTCTAGAAAGCCTAGTAAGTGCTTGATTAGCTAGCCCAGGTGTGTCTGATTGGGGTTGGAACTAAACTTTGCAGGACACCGGCCCTCCAGGACCGAGCTTGGACATGCCTGATCTACACCAACACCAGCAATTCCAAACAAAACAGAATCTTTAGCATTATCAAAACACTACATTTTTGCATGTTGAAGATGTCAGAGTAGTGTAACTGCAATAAAACGTACGCATTTTAAAACAAAATTGCACTAGTCTACACTCTCAGAAATAAAGGTACAAGAGCTGTCACTGGGGCTGTCACTGGAGCTGTCACCTTTTCAAAAGGTACAAATTTGTACCTAAAAGGTCCATATAATACATCAAGGGTGCAAATTAGTACCTAAAAGTACAAAAGTGTTCCTCTTAAATTTGTAAGTACTAATATATACTTTTGAGGTACCAATATGGACCCTCTAAGTACAAATGTGTACCTTTTGAAAAGGTACCACCCCAGTGAAAGCTCGTGTACCTTTATTTCTGAGAGTGTAAACAACACCTTGACATTGTGTAATAGAAGCTGATCCAAAAGCAGAAATTAAGCCATAGCTTTATCTCTCAGCAGCAATCAGAAGCAGCAGGCAGTGAAGTAATTCACAAGCATATTGCTAATGCCACAAGATTCCTCCAGGACTTCATTCAGAAAAATTTAAAGCAAGGCACTGTGAATTAGCCTAAGGTAATTAGGACAAATGAGGCCAAGGTGCACTGACATACTGATCTGCACAATTCAACTACTGCCATTCAGCATAGTTCACCTGCAGCAGGACAAAAGACTAAAGAGGAAAAAGCAGCTTCCACTGGAGGTGAACGGTGACTCTTTTACAAAATCTATTTATCTATTTGACTCTAGGTAGACCACACCCAGCGAAAATCCTGAACACCGAGGCTACAGTTTGAATCAGTAAGATTCCATTCTATCGGCCCATTGACAGAATACGATGAACGGTCAAAGGTTAAATCTGTGTAAGCCTTTTCTAGTGCTTCTGAAAAAAATGGTGTTGTTTATTTATTAGAATTTATTTATTTGTTTTCAACTCAGAATTCAATCTGACTCCAATTTTAAGTGGCTGTCAAATAGACTCTATTTCTAATTAGGAGTGGGTCACATTTGTTGCTCGGATTTAAATCTGATCCCATATTCTTCAGTTATATGTCACACCCCAGGGATTACGTGTTTCTCATGTACCGAATCAAACAATAAAAGCCAATCCAGAAATAAATGCACATGATCAATTAGTCAAAGATAAATCTAAGAGTATAGATGGAAGTCCAAATTATACATAGTGTTGAGCTTGAGAGCGCTTCACTACAGGCTGGTCTGGATACAGACTTGCGACCCCGAGACATGTTGTCCTTCTCTTTAAATACCCTATGAGAGCAATGAATGCTTCTTTTGTTAAAGTTAACCAGCGACTTAAATATGTACTCATCTGTTGGGATATAATCAAAAGTTATCAAAAATATTGAACAAAACCTTGTTACCAGTCACACTTTTTTATCAATACCAAAGGGGAAGCAAAGTTCAGGAAAGAGGGCAAGAATGTGTCAAATTCTGTCCTAAGCCTTTTTCTTCAGATTCCAGTTTTTGCTGTTTTATTACAGGGCACATTTAAGTCCGAGTAAAATTAATCCAACCCAGGCTCATTCTGAAAACGTAGTCCCGAGGACGTTTCTGGAGACCGCGAAATACGTCCCGGGAGGTACATATTTTTGCAGTTTTTGGTTTTCGCGAATCCGTGAGAGGCCGCTGTGTGTGCCTTTTTGGCTTCTCAGGTGTCCCCTGCGAGTGCCGTCCGCGCCCGCGCTGTTCTCGCGTGAACCCACCAGAGGGCGCTGACGAACGAACGAACGTCTGTCTGTCCGACTGGTTGAATGATTGACTGGGCGACCGGCCAATCGGCCGGCCGACCCACCCTCCTCCTTCCCTGAACCCAACCAATTTTACCGATTGACCCGCCCGCCCTAAACCCAACCAACAATTCACAAAAGCCGTCCAGAAAAAAAAAGCCCTCGTCTGATTTTTTTTTACCACGTTTTTGGATTTTACCACATTCTCACCCTGTTATGAACTTCTTCACTTGGATTCTGTTTTAGTCTTACCTGATTTCTGGAACTTCCCCAGTCGTCGTCGTCGTGGTCAGCTCCTCTCTGCGTCTCAAGTCCGCCGACGTACAGGACGAGCTAACCGGACAAACTGGTTGCGGCGGGAAAGCCCTCCACACGAAGCTAAGCGGTCAGCCGGCAAGCGCTAAAAGGAACGGCGTCATACCGCCCCGCAGCGTTTGCTTAAAAAACGAAATGCAGCCATACTTACCTCCGGCTACATAATTCGCGGTCTCCATAAACGTCCTCGGGACTACGTTTTCAGAATGAGCCTGGGTTGAATTCTTCCCTACAAACAGGTTGACCAAAATTGCACAACAGAAGACTGGAAAAAGGTTCCCTGGTCTACTTTTCATTCAGGCTGAGTCTCAATTTCTGCATGCAACATTCATACTGTAGGGTCACAGTTTGGTGTAAGTAACATGAAAGCATGGATCATTGTATCAATGATTAAGGATGCTGCAGTTAGTGTCAAGGATATTTACTTGACATATGTGGGGCTCTTAGTATGAACTGAGCTCAATTTTAAATCTCTATCCACACATAAATAAGTTTCAGTCAATTTGCAAAAGTTTGATATCGTTTCAGCCTTTTGTTCACATGACAACACCAATGGATAATAGGTTACAGTGTGAAAAACTCTCAAAACGTCATTTCTCAAGTGGTATAAAAAGCCACTTTTGGGAAATGATGACATCAAATTACCACATGATCATAAGAGGGAAGAACGTAACTAGAAACAACAACAATGGTGGATTACAGAATTGTTTTTGTGCTGCAGTTGCTGCTATAAGCATTATTACCACCAAATTTGGTAATGTTCTGTCAACTACCCTGTAAAACATATCCATTACACTGGCATCATTCATTCTCCTTTGGCTTAGTCCCTTGTTTATCAGGGGTCTCCACAGCAGAATGAACCGCCAACTATTCCAGCATATGTTTTACGCTGTGGATGCCCTTCCAGCCGCAACCCAGTACTGAGAAACACCAATGTACTCATTCACACGCACATACACTCATCCAATTCATCTATACCACATGTCTTTGGACTCATACACTACAGTTGCTTCTATGTGGATCAGATCTCAATCCAACCCAGCACTTGGGACATGTAGAGCAGCGCATTGATGGATTTGCTCTCTAGTGTTTGGACTTTCAGCAGTGAAAATTAAACCACACTGAACTGAACTAAACTGAACTTCAACTCTGAAAACTGGACTGATAGTTTCAATTCACTACAACTTCTAAGTTAAGCTGCTTTGACACAGTCTACATTGTAAAAGCGCTATAGAAATAAAGATGAATTTAATTTGTAGGATGTAATGGACGTGAGATTCACATCATGAATGCACAGTCGACAAATATGCAAAAACGGCGTGATGCTGTCATGTTAATGTTAATAAGACCAATGTTTGCAGCACCTTGTTGAATCTGTGCCATAAAGATTCTGTTCACTTCACTTACAGCTAGAATGCTTCGATGTTGGGAAAGAAGATAGCAGGAGCTTGTACTGTTGTAGAAAACATGTCATAATTTACAGTAGTAATGTTCATGTGGATTAGTATTATTTATTATCCTGTTTTATGGCGTAATGGACCAATAATGGGATGATGGACTGGGTTGTGGCATAATGGGTTGCTGATAACTCCAGATCCAGCATCCCAATTTATTTCCAATTGAAATCTTATGGAAGAAAGCAGACACAGAAAGCCTGCAAATGAAGAAATGGCCACATTATTTATGATGTACCTCTCATTTTATGTACCGTCCTCCAATTTACAAAGCTGTGCCAAAAACATGCTCTTCCATAACACACCTTTTCCATTATGGTGTCCAAAGCCGGCTCTGTCAGGATGGATGAAGGCTGACAAATGATGCCTGCAGTCCACAAATAAACGAAATGCTGCAGATTGATCTTCATCCACAATTCCAAGGAAGAATCATCTGGAAAAGATCAGGAAATATAGCAACAATACTTTCAAATAGGGCAATTGGATTTTCAATTTTTCCATGGAAAGTCTGATTTGAATGTACAGATTCATTTGTTTTACCTTCAGTTAAGTGATAAGATGTCCAGTGTTGAAGAAAAACTCATAAGTAGGCCCACACGGAATCTGCACCTGCAGAATTTCGCAGATTCTTAGCCCATCGTTAATTCTGTTTATTTATTTGAGTAAATGTGTGTAAATCTATATTTATTCAGTTTTTTAATTAGTTAATTACAGTAATATTATTGACCAATATGAAAATGTTCATCTGATTTATGTACAATGCAGTTTGTAAAGTAATGTTTTCTGTCTTTTAGTAAATATATTATATGTAAGACTTGCTTTGTTTACCAAATAAACATTAAATTAAAGTTAAAAAGATATAATTTTTTTATTTTACATATTAAGGTTTTAGTTATGATACTCCTAAAATAATTCCGCAGAAATCCACAGATTTTTACAAAAATTCTCCACAGAAAAAGCAAAAAATATCCGCAGATTCCGTCTGGCCATTAAGTAACCAATCAATAGCAATTTACTACAGTAAAAGTAGCACAAAAGTAGTTCAGTTTTTGTAATAAGCTTCACTTGATGTAATAAAAACAACTGATGCTCTTAAAGAAAAACCGTACTCTGCCTATAGCTTTAATCAGCATGAACCAGAAGTTGTGATGATTTTTCTTATTTATATTTTTGTATATCTGAGTGAAATGGCTTCTTAAACAAGACAAATGTTTTGGAAGATATTATCTAAATGGATCATTGAATTTTTTTAATATTTTGTTTAAGGTTTGATGACAATCTTATCAAAATAATCCTTCTAAATCTCTATTGTCATGTAATTGAACAGCCAAAAAAATAAATCACGAAAATGCATTAGAGAGCACCTATGATGAAAATCAACTTAAGCTGTTTGGACAGAACTGTGTGTAGGTATAGTGTGTCCACAGTCATATCGGAGTGATAGAAACCAAACAAGTCTCTTTTTAACCTAAATCCTAGTGATTTTGAGGCCCACCAAAACGTGACGTAGGAGTTCGGTTTTCCTCACCCACCGATTAATTGACAGGCGCCATGTTTCAATAATAACAAGTATACACACGTGCACAGAACATTTGTTAAACAGAGCATGTTTGTAATAAAGACAGTAAAATTGCTATATGTAATTCTTAATTTTTAAATATTTTTATAATTCACCATGGCCGCATGGTATCAGTAAATGCTAATAAATGTGTGTATGTGTGTGTGTGTGTACTGCAAATGGCATTTGTGTTTGACTTATTTCAGAAAGGCTCAACTAAACTCCAATACAAATACATCAAATAAACTTACATGGCATTTTTGACTAATGAGCTGTATTTCAGCTTCATCCGTGTCTGTCTCTATCACTGACTGCTGTTTATCTGATGTAACACAGAAGAAGCAGACACGCATGTGGGAACTGGGGGCAGGGAGAAGCAGCTCATTTGAATTTAAAGCCATAGGCTACAAAAACAGCTACAAGACACCAAAAATGAGTAGATTCTAGAGGCTATATTAATCTGATGGGTATTTTGAGCTGAAACTTTACAGACACATTCTGGAGACACCAAAGGCTTATCTTACATCTTGTAAGAGGGGTAAAATAGGTGCCCTTTACAAACAATGCACAATAAAGTTAAAATATAAAAACTATTAACTAATTCACATCTTTGCAGAGAAACCGTGTTGTAGGGTTTCCAATTTTTACAGCTATGTTTATAAAAATTTAGTCCCTTTCTTTTGATTTATTTTTTAAGTATTAGTGAATTCACAAAACATTTAATGGAAGTGTTTTATGAGGTGCGCATACATTTTGAAAATGCTTTTCTTAATTCGATTTTTGCTTTGTTTATAGTCCAACCAATAAGCTTTTTCTAGACAAGCCAAAAAAATTGTCTCGTTTTGAAGTTCTGAAATTGAGTTTTTCCTTAAAACAATCAAAACAATCTGGTTTTTCCCTTTGACATAACCCACTTAATTTGAAACTATTAATTCTTTAAGCAAGAACATATTTTTTGCTTGTCTACAAAAGACTTCTTGATTTGAGAATTTTTAGATATTTAGACTAGAAACATTTTTTTTAATTGAGAAAAGCGTTTTTTTGCAGTGTGAATGGGATAAACGTTTTATCTGATAAGAAATAAACTGCATAAATTACAATGGAAAATGTGCATTAAATAAATTCCAGCATGCGCGTAACTAACAACTAATGTAATATATAAGACCCACATTAGCTTCTCATACTGCAGGCAATTTAATTTTTAGTTTTTAAATTTGTCGCCAGTTTGTCAGTAAGTAACGTTTTTGTTTTCTTCTTTATTTGCAAATGCTTCATGAGAAATTATTAGTAGCTAATAAAGTTATGGTAACTAATAACCTTATCTTTCCCGAATTTGACTGTAATGCAATAATGTGCGCCTTTTGGAAAGCTGCTTTGAAACAATAATTATTGAAAACAATAATATTTATATTAAGTGCCCCTAACTACTATGTACTTCAAAATATAAATATAATGTACTTACTGTTTTCTTATAGATGGGTTGCGGCAGGAAGGGCATCCGCTGAGTAAAACATGTGCTGGATAAGTTGGCGGTTCATTCTGCTGTGGCGAACCCAGATTAATAAAGGGACTAAGCCAAAAATAAAATAAATGAATGAATGAATGAATGAATGAATGAATGAATGAATGAATGAAGAATGTACTTACTGTGTTCATAATGTATTACACACTTCTGGTGATCTTGAGGTGGGATATGGGTATGGTCAGGGAAAGATTTGGTGGTATGGATAGGTGTAAGGGTGGGTTAAGATGTAAGGAATGGCTAACAGTGTAATTATAAATGTAATTACAGAAATTAATTACAGAATTACATTACAACTTAAAAACATGTATTTACACAATAAGTACATTGTAACGATTTAATAATTTCAAAGTACATATTAGTTAAGGCCACTATACAAATACACTTGAATTTAATTGAAACTCTAACTGTGCACATAAGTTTAACTTGTATCTTTGCATGGAAACATAGCTAATGTCATTAAATACTTGCTGTTAGTAGGTTGTAGCTAATCCCTTTCTCAAAAGATACACAGAAGAACAGCAACACTGTCCCGCCCTGTGAAGAGGCCTGGCCTATGAATAGATCCAGTCATTTCAATCAGAGAGGTCGATTTTGATGGTTCCTGGCCCTGTCGAAAGAAGGGAGTGAAGATGCTTCTCCATAAAGTGTTGATGAGGCGTGAGGTGACTCTTCACACGTCCCCCTCCCCCTCCAGCAGCGATGACAGCCTTCTTCGTGTATCCTCCGCCGTGATGGATTGCCCAGGTCTACCTCTCAATAATTCAGAGCAGGGAACTCTTATGGGATGCAGAGGCAGTACAAACATACCTCTTTCAGGGAAAGGACATGACTTCTGCATTGTCTCTCCTTCACCGCTTCTGAAATCAGAGTCGCCACATCGAAAAACAGCAACCTAGTCCAAAAAAATAAATAAATATAAGATGTTAAATAAGTCCACTAGGTGTTGGATTATTGATTACAAAAAGAAAGTTACTTCATTGGTAAAACTTTGCAATAATGGTCCATTAGTTAATGCATTTACTAAGTATCAATAATCTTGAAAAGCATTTATTAATCATCGTTTACCTTAAACTAATGCAATATTTAAATCTAAAATTGTACTTGTTAACATTAATAAAGATGAATAATGTAATAAATGTATTACTAATAGTTTGTTCATGTTAGTAATTAATTAATGGACCATTATTTTAATGGCCTTGTTGGCAGAAGCTATTTACACTAACTCTGCCCAAGATTGCTCTGACCAAGGTCAAAACTGTCATAAAATGCCTTAATCGGGGTCAAATGCTGGTCAAGTTAAGGTGCAAATATTTAAATTTTGTGCGAAGAGATTTACAGGATCAATCAGATGTTGGATGCAGTGAATTGAATCAGCCGATTTGAATGTCATCACTCGATTGAATGGCCGTTATCAGTGATTGTCAGCTGATAGATATGGGCCAGTAGGGGACTTCTGTGCCTACTGTTTGACTCCACGCCATTTTTTTCATGGATGACTTTTGGGAAAAATTATCTTGATGGAGCTCTCAACTTCTCGTATACATCAAGCTAATGCGAAAACTGTCAGTATGTGGCATTCAGCTTTTGATGTAAAATCTTTGTAAATTTTCTTTGTGAAAATCCTTTTATTTATTTGTTTATTTTAATTTATTCATCCAATTGCGGCCCACAGAATGATAGTTTTTGGCCTCCGCCTTAATTTGAAAGTTTAATGTCAGTGTGGCCCGCGAGTTCGATATGTATAGCACTTTACAGTTTTGTGTGTGGAGCTGAACGAACCCAACAATCACAGTGGGGTATATGGCTCTCAGGGGTGGGGTTAAAGTGTTTTTCTTCCGTGCCTGCTGGCTGCCTTGTTTCTATTGGGCACACGCGGACATTCGTTTCAGCGTGCTTCATTCACAACACTTCAAAAACGTTTTTGAAGTAGCTGCCCAGCGGGACATTATAAATAAGTAAATGTATAGAAATCAACGCTTAATTTAAGCCGGATCATGCCGGATCCTGTTCCAGTGTGTGTGTGTGTGTGTGTGTGAGAGAGAAGGAGAGAGAGAATGAGTGCAGCGAATGCTGTGTGGATTGCGTGTGCATCTACCATCATGCGCTAGTTAAAGCAAAATTCACGATTAAGTATTGGTCCTGAACAATATTTTCAACCAATCTTTTTTGCGTTTACAATCACTCTCAATGATTGGTGGTTGTTGTTTTGCGCGCAGTGAGCAGAAAATAAATCAAAGTGATGCGTACGCGGTGGAATAAAAGAAAATGAACTCAATGCAGCCTAATTTAGTCACCTGCAGTCACACATTGACACCTGTCCATCGGCTATAAGAGCAGTGTTGCCAGATCTAGCTAACCGATTTCAGCCCAAAAAATATCCAAAACCCGCCAAAATGCAAAAACAACCACTCAGACATCTGAAGGGAATTTTTTTTGGGGGGTGGGGGTGGGGGTGGGGGTGGGGTTGGAGAGATTATGGCATGTCTTTGAGAGATCATAACCGCCCTTTAAGTGAAGACCAGAGGGCTGGGGGTGCAACCCGCCCAAATTTTCACTACCCACCTATGTCATTTTTACCCGCACAATCGAATTCAAAACGACCCAATCTGGCAACACTGAATAAGATTCCTTGGTAACCCGGACCAATTATAGAGTTGCACTATTATTTGTCGGTCATTTGCATCACCTCACACAATAAACATTACATTTAATTCAATATGATGTAAAAGTATTCAAAACAAATGACACACAGTGTGTTGCTTATTTTTATTGTAACAACAGAATAGCGGATAACAGTAAATCTAATTATTATTATTGCTATTTATTACTGATTGATTAATTTTCTCATTAATTTTTAATTTGTTTATTTTTTATCTAATTTGTGTTAAAACAAATCGACTCAAATCTTTTTTTTTTTTTCAGCACAAAATAAGATATAAAATATACTAATTAATAATATAATTAATTTCTTGTGGAAAACCTGATGTGACCCAGCCTCACCCAGACTCTGTCTCCAGCGGCCCCCAGATAAATTGAGTTTGAGACCCCTGTTTAAAAGTCTACAAGGGGTGGGATAGGCGGTAATGGTTTTTAAATTAGCATTGTTTTATATTGTTTCCTGAAAAACTCAAACAGTTGTTATAAAAAAAGCTAATTTTACCAGGTTTACCATGGTTTCCTTCTAAAATCATGTCATAAAATGCATTAAACTCTGGCAGATTATCTTTGGTATAAGTGGTACATAATCTGACTGCTTAACGGGAATTTGTATTGCTTTAAAGCAGCAATATGCGCTTCATTAATATCCATGTGTTGTGTTTTAAGCATCATATCCTGGTGTGGTTATGGATTGCTATGCTGTCCCATGTGTAGATGACCTCATTTCTCCCTGGAATCTCAATGGCGAATTCAGAGGCTGTCGTTCCACATCAGTGACATCCGAACGCTCATTTGGGGACGTGGGTTGCATTGA
This sequence comes from Danio aesculapii, assembly GCF_903798145.1. Classification (NCBI taxonomy): domain Eukaryota; kingdom Metazoa; phylum Chordata; class Actinopteri; order Cypriniformes; family Danionidae; genus Danio; species Danio aesculapii. Next base: position 46,271,329 of record NC_079443.1, on the reverse strand, counting down.
TTGATTATCTAACGCTGGACGCTCAATGGACCTCAAAGTTGCCAAGTTTTTCTTTTGGGGAAAGACCATGCAGACTGAAATGGAAGAAACAAACAGATATATAAACAGCCTGAGGGAGAGGGAGAAAGAGGGAGAGAGAAATAATACAATTTCAGTGCAATCATTCTGCGTTTCACTGATATGCTGGTATGAGGGTTATTCAATAACAACTTTCTGCCTACTTAAGAGGAAAAACAATCAAATCATAATGCAATTCAATCTTATCACGGAAACGCAGAACAAAGATATTACATCCTCAAGGACTGATTAGAAAAGCATATTAAATAACTGATAGTGTAAAAAAGGATAAACATACTAGAGAGAAAGATTGGAAAGGAGGGGTCTTAGGGGTCCTTGTATTCAGGGGTCAAACCTATTTGACAATTAAAAATACAATTAGCTTTGAGTGTGATATAGGGAGGAATCAGAAAGGTGCATGAAATGTGCTTTATGGACATACAGTAAAATGTCTGCGAGCAACTGGAGGATCTGGAATACAGAATTTGATATTAAATATGAAGTTTAAAAGTTTTTTTTTTAATTGTTCTTGTATTAAAGAGCACCTATTATAGGTTTTTGAAAATGACCTTCCATGTAGTGTGTAACACAGCTCCAAGTGAAGTGAAATATCCAGCTAAGGCTTAAAAGTGCACCGTGTCTAAAACTTTTGATTCACCTATAAAAGAGTCGACTCATAGTGCTTCAAATGAATCGTCTTGATAACGAGTCTTTAGCCGTTTCGGCGTGACGTCGATGCAAAACTTAAGCCCTGCCCAATTGTTGTGGCGGCAAACCCGGGAAAATTGAATCCTGTGGCTCTGCCTACAAACAGTAGCAAAGAAAAAGAGTAAGACAAACATTGTAGCAGACATTGTAGCATTGTAGGGGCTTTAACTTGTTGTCATTATAAGCGTTCCCTTATTTATCATATACTGTACAAGATGCATCAGTTTCTCTAGGTCAAATGGAGCACTGGGACTTGTTGACATACAGTAAGGAAAATAAGTACTGAACACATTATGTTTTTTTCCTGGGAATAATATTTCTAAAGCAGCTGTTGACATGGAATTGAACCAGATTTTGGTAAAAACCCAAAACAATACAAAAAATAAATAAAATAAAATCTAAACATTTGTTGTGTAAAACAACAAAATAACATAAGGAGAAAGTACTGAACTACTGAAATGAAGTTAATACTATATATAAAAGGCTTTTTTGATGATGGCAGCTTAAAGACGCCTCTCATATGGAGAAAATGAAGTCACATGAATTGCTCAGGTGTGAGTTTTTCACAGACTTCAACAGTATGTAAAAATATTGATGGTTTTGTGGATCAAATTAAATATTATCTTTATTTAGTATTTTCTTTTGGATTTAGATCAGGTGATTGGCTGGGCCATTCTAAAGCTTGATTTTCTTTCTCTGAAAGCATGTGAGAGTTTCCTTGGCTGGATTTTGGATCATTGTCTTGCTGAAATGTCCACCCTGGTTCATCTTTATCATCCTGCTAATGTAGATGTTGGACTGAAGCAGATAATATTCATTTACAATGAGGAAGGCAGAGGGTTTAACTGCCTTTCTACACCTCCCTTTCTCCCTGTGTTCAATACTTTTTCCCTGTGTCATTTCATTGTATAATGGATAACTTAATTTGTAAATTAATTATATTGGTTTTCTTTGATTATATGGATTGATATGCATTGAATACTTAATTTTTTATTTTAATTTAAAAGTGTTTCAAATTAACAGGTTGTTATTAATCCAGTAAAATAGTGAATGCGTAGTAACAATTCATTCTCGTCACTTTTACATCTGACATTTTTGACATTTTTTTTTTGCCTAACAATGTTATTTCTAATAATTGCCCATGCAATACCACCATGGCTCCCATGGCTGCCGTGGTCTACAGGTTAAAGCCACTCCCATATAAAATATACATTTAAAAGTTACTCGATTGTGATTAATGGATGATTGAATGGATGAATGCTCCTCAAAATAATCAGTAATTATGGCAGTCCAGACTGAAATTTATGCTAGGGAGACAAACGGAATGATGATATGCGGATTTACATAATGTTTATGTAACTATGCGGAGCAGTAACATTGTGTGTAATGGAAACAGCATCGACTGTGTGCTTAATTGTAAGTGTCTGCAGGGAACTGCCAGAAATGATAAGCATCATTAGCATATGAGCTCTCATTATGCTCAGAGGTCATTTCAATCAATAGCTTGGTTCTGTGGACACACGGAGAATAGAGAGAGCCACGAATATAGGTAAAAGAGAAACACAAAATAGAAGAGAAAGAGATGCGATCATTTAATCTCTTATCATGTGAGGATTAAACCTGTCAAGAGCATTTTTTTATTATATGAATTATATATTGTATGAATTAACTATATTTTGCATAAGTAAAATGAAGACAGGGTGGCTCAGTGGTTAGCACTGTCACCTCACAGCAAGAAGGTTGCTAGTTCGAGTCCCGGCTGGGGCAGTTAGCATTTCTGTGTGGAGTTTGCACATTCTCCCCGTGTTCGCATGAGGTTTCTCCGGGTGCTCCGGTTCCCAAGACATGCTCTATAGGTGAATTGAATGAACTAAACTGTGTGAATATGAGTGTATGGGTGTATCAACGGTGTAAAACATATGCTGGAATAGTTGGAAGTTCATTCCGCTGTGGAGACCTCTGAAATAAAGACTAAGCTGATTTTTTTTTTATACCGTAAAAAAGTTTATTCTTTTAATGCAATTTTATTTAAAATAGTACACAAAAGATTGTGAATTTATAGAAAATTGTAGAATGTACTGTATTTTTCATCTATACTCACTAAAATTGTAAAATATTGTAAAATATTAGATTTTAATATAGAAAAATGCCAAAAATGTGAACAATGATAAAAAGCATAGTTAAACTTTATAATATATATTTTTTTATTTTTTATATTATTGCACAAAATGGTTTTTATGCTGGATTTCAGTATTCATTGTTTATTAAATTAAAGAAATAAAAGAAAATTACATTAAGAAAAACTGTATTATTATTAAACTCAAATTACTCAATGTATTGTTGTTGTTATGATCACCAGCGATCGAGCAAGTCGACAATTCAGCCACTGATATGTACTACAACTCCCATCCTGCAAAGTTGACCCCTTCGCTTAGTTTATTGTTTGTGTTGTCTCGCCACCTGTCCTGACCATTCGCCTGTTTTGACTATGCTTTGGATTACCTACATGCATCTGTTTGTCCCTGTTTTTGACCATTGCCTGTACGACTACTCTTTAATAAAACTGCACATGGATTCTCAACTCTGTTGTCAGCATCCTTCCGTGATAATTGTATCATCTATTTACTGTTTTGTTTTCCTGTTTCTCTTGATTTTTGCCCTTTAAAAATTTTTATTTCAAATTTTTCCATAACATATAAATTTGGGCTACTAATTTTTGGACCGTTATTGTAAGTTATTTGGTTAGATTAGCTTCAGATTTGGCCTCAGTACTGACTAATCTAATGTATGTACACAAATATAATGCTGTAAAGCATTCTGTAGAAAATATTAATTAATTTAAGACATTTGTTAAAATATGTTTTATTAAAAGTTTTCTGAATTAGTGTTGAAATGTGATTTGAACATGATATCATGAGTCCTTTTCATGTAACCTCATTTTATGCAACTTAAAAAAATGCATTTGGTTTTTATTATAGGCACAAGAGAGACTTCATTAGCCATATATTCAGAGCTCCACCACCACACAATGTTATGAACTGCAGTAATGACTCTTATTTAAGTGATCAATAAGCTGAAACACATGAACTTAGACATTCTTCACAGAAAAAATGCAACTAAACTAAAAGAATAGTAATAATAATCATCACACTGTGAAAATATGAGGACATTTGCTTCCCTCCATGCTGTATATTAGAGATCACAACACCTCAAAATGCACCGGGAATAAACGATGTTGGATTTATATACTCCATAGACCCGGAATAAGACTCCAACTCAGGTTTGGAGAGCCACTTATGGCCCCGGAGGGAAGAAGCTAAAGGTTAACAGCGAGATTGCAAGGAAGTAGCACTGAAGACATATTTCAATAAAGCTAACAGAAATTCCTGGCGGAGGTTTTTTCTAATTAATAGTCCAGTTGAGGAGTGGAGCGATCATTTTGGTGGGGCTGTCGGAGTGTGTCTGAGGCTGCTGAATAATGAATGGACGGTGTTCGGATGTGGAGCAGAGTCTCCAGCTTCTGCTCAGCTGTAACCCTGACAGGTGCGTTTCAGAGCCCAGATGGGACTCCAGTATGAAAACACGGAAATGTCACGGAGATTGTCGGTGGACTCTGGGTACACGTGCTATTCAGGAGTACAAGTTCATAAATTATATTAATAACCTGTGTGGTGATTTATAGCACACTGTAAAAAGGCCTGTTAAATAGTGGATTCTCATTCTTCTTTTTTTGTTTTTTAAATGATGTTTTGTATTAAATTTATCACATCAAACTGCATAATGGGTTCTTAATCTCAGTCGTTTCAGGATTAATTCATGTATTTTGAAAATCTGTTTTTTTTTTTAATAATTGATTCATATATTTTATAATTTATTGAACTTTTCTGAAGTTTGATTATTTTATATTATAGTTTTAAAATCCAACATTTTATTAATTTAATAATTAACATTATATTCATTTAACTTACATTTAGAACTCATAAAACGTCTGATTAAGTTGATAAAATGTCTGATTAAGTTTAAAAATGCAACATTATATTAATTTAAGCTACAATTAGAACAGATAAAACATCCGATTAAGTTTAAAAATGCAACATTATATTAATTTAAGCTACATTTAGAACAGATAAAACGTCTGATTAAGTTTCAAAATACAACATTTTATTAATTTAAGCTACATTTAGAACAGACAAGCGTCTGATTAAATTGATGAAATGTCTGATAGTTTCAAAATGTATTATTATATTAATTTAAGCCTCATTTAGAACAGATAAAACGTCTGATTAATTTGATTAAACATCTAATTGTTTCAAATGCAACATTATATTAATTTAAGCTATTTTTAGAACAGATAAAATGCCTGATTAAGTTGATTAAATGCCTAATTAAGTTTCAAAGTGCAACATTATATTAATTTACGCTACATTTAGAACAGATAAAATGTCTGATTAAGTTAATGAAACATCTGATTATGTTTCAAAATGCAACATTATATTCATTTAAGCTACATTTAGAACAGATAAAATGTCTGATTAAGTTGATTAAACGTCTGATTAAATTTCAAATGCAACATTATATTCATTCAAGGTACATTTAGAACAGATAAAATGTCTGATTAAGTTGATAAAATGTCTGATTAGTTTAAAAATGCAACATTTTATTAATTTAAGCTACATTTAGAACAGATAAAATGTCAGATTAAGTTGATGAAATGTCTGATTATGTTTCAAAATGCAACATTATATTAATTTAAGCTACATTTAGAACAGATAAAACGCCTGATTAATTTGATTAAACATCTAATTATGTTTCAAATGCAACATTATATCAATTTAAGCTACATTTAGAACAGATAAAACAGCTGATTCCGTTTCAAAATGCAACATTATATCAATTTAAGCTACATTTAGAACAGATAAAACAGCTGATTCCATTTCATAATGCAACATTATATCAATTTAAGTGACATTTAGAACAGATAAAATGTCAGATTAAGTTTGGGTGAACTAAGTCTCTGATGTTTTTGTTATATAGTTTCAAAATGCATTATTACATTCATTTAAGGTACATTTAGAAAATATAAATTGTCTGATTAAGTTGCAATTATTCATACAAATATTCACAATTAATCATGGTGTACTATTTCAATCGATTGACAGACCTAAAACAAACAAATCCCAAAATATTTGCAGACAAATGTAGATGCTTTTTTTTGTCAAAAAAATAAATAAATTGGCAAAAACAACCCAGAATGTGTCAAGGGACCAAGTCAAGAAAAACCCAGACCACCAACAAACAGTCTGCAGCCATTTGTTATCTATCCCACCTCAGCACAAACAACAAATCTGTTGTAGCACCATTACAGAGAAGAATGGTAGTGATAGTGATCAGGACGAAGCTGTTATCATACCTCCCTGCCGTCGGTGGACAGCACAGAGCCCGATCTGGAGTGCAGGTGGGGCAGTGTTTGCTTTGGCCATGTTTCCTCTGCTTACTGAGGGTCTGTCCCACCTCACACTGCAAAAAATGATCCTTCTCTATTTACAGACCTGCATCCTCTAGCTTGAAGCCACTTGTCATTTTTCCTGTCAATTTCCCTCTCGTCACAGTCTGTCTGTTATAAGTATCAGCGATCCACCAGACCTGGGGACAAGAGAAGACATATGTGGGAATGTCATTTAGGATAAGTTCATTTCAATAATTACAGTGCAAGAAAGGCTTGATTTGAATTGCTCACCACATTTTTATATGTTGTCAGGTTTAACATTCTTACAATACAAACAAACAAAATGCATGCAAAATTAATAACTATTGTCTATTTGATTTCATGGTGAAATGAAAAAATGCATGTATTTCTATGGTACGGCATTAAATCCTGTCCTATGTAATTCCATTATTACAATGTAACTATAGTTACTGTAATTAGATTATTTTTCTGCTAAAAAATGTAAATTAGAGTAACTAGTTACTTTGTAACTAATTACACCCAAGGATGTGACTCTTGCTGTCTATGAAGGATGTGAAAGCTACGGATTTTTTTACAAAGTAACTGTATAAATAATTACACCCAAGGTTGTTATTCTTGCTGTCTATGAAGGATAGGAAAGTTACAGATTTTTTACAAAGTAACTGTAGATACTGTAATTAGATTTCTGCTAAAAAGTCATCTAATTACAGTAACTAGATACTTTGTAACTAATTACACACAAGGTTGTGATTCTTGCTGTCTATGAAGGATGAAAGAGCTACATATTTTTTACAAAGTAACTGTAGATACTGTAATTAGATTACTTTTCTGCTAAAAGTAATCTAATTACAGTAACTAGTTCCTTTGTAACTAATTACAACCAAGGATGTGATTCTTGCTGTCTATAAAGTATGGAAGAGCTACAGATTTTTTACAAAGTAACAGTAGATACTCTAATTAGATTATTTTCCTGCTAAAAAATGTAATATAATAACAGTAACCTGTCACTTTGTAACTAATTACACCTAAGGTTGTGATTCTTGCTGTCTATGAAGTATGGAAGCGCTACAGATATTTTTACAAAGTAACTGTAGATACTGCTTTAGCAGGAAAATAATCTAATTACAGTAACTGGTTACTTTGTAACTAATTACACACAAGGTTGTGATTCTTGCTGTCTATGAAGGATAGGAAAGTTACAGATTTTTTAAAAAGTAACTGTAGATACTATAATTAGATTTCTGCTAAAAAGTCATCTAATTACAGTAACTAGATACTTTGTAACTAATTACAACCAAGGATGTGACTCTTGCTGTCTATGAAGGATGAAAGAGCTACAGATTTTTTACAAAGTAACTGTAGATACTGTAATTAGATTACTTTTCTGCTAAAAGTAATCTAATTACAGTAACTAGTTCCTTTGTAACTAATTACAACCAAGGATGTGACTCTTGCTGTCTATAAAGTATGGAAGAGCTACAGAGTTTTTACAAAGTAACAGTAGATACTCTAATTAGATTATTTTCCTGCTAAATAATGTAATCTATTTACAGTAACTAGTTACTTTGTAACTAATTACACCTAAGGTTGTGATTCTTGCTGTCTATGAAGTATGGAAGCGCTACAGATTTTTTACAAAGTAACTGTAGATACAGTAATAAGATACATTTTTAGCAGGAAAATAATCTAATTACAGTAACTAGTTACTTTGTAACTAATTACACACAAGGTTGTGATTTTTGTTGTCTATGAAGGATAAAAGAGCTACAGATTTACAAATTAACTGTAGATAAAGTTATTGTCCCGGTTTATGGGTCTGTGTGTTCTTCCTGTATGTTATGTGTTACTTATGACGTATGTGTTGTGGTGTGCGTGGGTGGGTGTGTCTGTTTACCTTTTCACAGTAGCATGCGTTCTGATCAGCTGATCTAATCAGAAAAGTCCAGCTGATGTCTGTTTTGCGGGCTATATAAACTGTGTTTCTCGGCGGGGTTTCAGTCTGTTGTTCTTTTCATGTTCCTGTCTGAGTAATGTCCAGGTTTTCTTTTTAGTCCAGACCATCGGATGATGTGTTCACTTGGACCTGTGGAAGCTCTTTGTTCTAGACATTCTGCTAGTCTTTTTGAGCACTTTAAGACTTATATTTACTGTTGCACTTCATTAAACTGTCCTTTATTTGCAGTTGGATTCTTCCTGTTTCTTTCGTGACAGAACGGACTGATCAGCAGCAGTGAAACACAGACAGTTTATATAGCCAGCAAAACAGGCATCAGCTGGACCCCTCCGATTAGGTCAGCTGATTAGAACGCACGCTACTATGAAAAAGTAAACAGACACACCCACCCACGCACACCACAACACTAAATCATAACACATACCGTGCAGGAAGAACACACAAACCCATAAACCGTGACAATTAATTTAACTACAGTTACATTGTAAATATCTGTAGCTCTTTTATCCTTCATAGACAGTAAGAATCACAACCGTGTGTGTAATTAGTTACAAAGTAACTAGTTACTGTTATTAGATTACATTTTTTAGCAGGAAAATAATTAGAGTATCTACTGTTACTTTGTAAAAAACCTGTAGCTCTTCCATCCTTCATAGACAGCAAGAATCACATCCTTTGGTGTAATTAGTTACAAAGTAACTAGTTACTGTAATTAGATTACTTTTTAGCTAAAAAGTAATCTAATTACCGTAACTAGATATTTTGTAACTAATTACACCCAAGGATGTGATTCTTGCAGTCTAATAGGATGGAAGGAAGGAGCTCTCAGATTTGATCCAAAATATCTTAAATCGTCTTCCGAAGATGAACAATTGTCCCAGAGGATTGGAACGACATGAGGATAATCAATTAATAATAGCATTTTCATTTTTGGGGTGAACTAATCCTTTAAACAGAAATTATTTTCACATTGTCTAGCTCTCATAATAAAGTCCATGCATGAAACGCAGCACATGCATGATTTTCCAGGTTCTTTCAGACTGCTACTAATTACTGGCTGCTTTGTCCAAAATATGTGTAAGGCAGTGCAGATTTCAAATCCCTCCATTCAGAGCTATAGGGTGGCATTGTAAACACCAAACAAACAAAAATGTGTTTACTGGCAATGCTCTGCTGTGCTTGAACAGATGCAATTACACGCATGGAGCTGGTGCCACATGTGGCCGTGAGGGAAGGACATGCTGAGTCAGCAAGCAGGCGTTTGCCGCACTGACGCATGTTCAGTCTGCCAAATCGCCCTAGCAAACATTTAGTGCAACAACAATTGGCTATATTTTAAAGCGTCACAGGTCTTGCTGTATACAATGAATGTTGTTGACCAATTAAATAGTATAGAGGCCTTAACTGCTATGTATTTGCATGAAATATAAATACAATGTGCTTAGTGTGTGCATTATGTATTGACTCTTTTCACAATGACGTCACTTCACTTCTCTCTATCGGCAATGCGGTGTATTCTTAGTTCCTGTTTACTTTTGAATGAATAGGAGACTTCTCTGGAAAATGTACAACTGAAAATATTGACATTGCACATTGTGATTTAGGTCTGTTAAAGTATTGGATATGTGTACAAATGTTTCTCTTCCAATACTGAACTGCTTTCGGAGTTTGAAAACGATTGTTTAAGTTATTAAAAATAGTAATAAGTTATTCTTTATTAAGAAAATGATGTGTTTGCAACCTTTACACTTATTAATTCAGTTTATTTCCTCAATAATGGATTTATTTTTACTTTGATTCTGCTATGAATATAAATGTATATAGGCAAATTACCGGTTAGTAAACATTCAGGATGCGCACGCATTGAGGTTGTAGGGAAAAAAAATGGGAGCGCTAGCATTTTGTCATGGATTGGTCAGGCTCTCACGACCCCCACTCACGAAGATCACCATCACCTGACTTCTAATGAGCACACAGCTGCATCACATTCACGAGCACCAGATAAAAGCACAGCACTCCAGTCGCTCATTGTCCGGGCTCGTCTCGACGAAAGCGGACAACTGAGCGACCACTCAGCGTAGTCATCCTCAGCTAAACAAACGATTTACTTACCTGTTCTCTTTGTATTCCTCCTAGTCTTCCTGGTCCTCCCGAATCGTCCTGTCTTCCAGTCCTTCCAAGTCTGTGTCATCCTCTGTCAGCTGTATCTGGTGTGTGCTGTCCATCCTCGTGTATTCCTGTTACCCAGCCACGGAGGAAAAGACCCCAACATCATTCCTGATCCTCCTGGCTATCCTTCATGTGCTCCTTGTTGTCATTCAATAAACACCCTAACGTTTCCTTACCTCTGTCTCCTGTCCGCTTCATAACAGAAGCCCGGACCTATAACGACGACAACATGAGCACCCTCGATCACTTTCAAGAGCTGGTGGACCAGTTGAAGCGGATTCTACAGCCACCAGCTCCACTTTCCAACGCACCACCAGCACCGAGCACTTCCGCCTCCACAGTTTCTTCTTCGGCCCTTCCTTCCAGTCCCATGGCCCGACCAGCGCCCTACTCAGGCGGAGCGGGGGAGTGCAATGGTTTTCTGTTACAATGTTCCCTCATATTCGAAATGCAACCTTCTCTATATCCCACAGATAAGTCAAAGATCGCCTACATCGTATCACTACTCTCTGGACCTGCACTTAAATGGGCTGAGACGATCTGGAACCAAGCCGGGCCGGTCATGAATTCCATCACTACCTTCACGGAGTATTTCAAAGAGGTGTTTGGACGTTCTGATGGGGAAGTAGCCGCTGGAGAGCAGCTGTATCATCTAAAGCAAGGTACTCTATCTACACAGGAATATGCTCTCCGGTTTCGCACTCTAGCAGCTGCAAGTGGATGGAATGAGAGATCGTTGTTGACCACGTACCGGCTCGGCTTGGAACCCACTCTCCGAATCCAGCTGGCCACATTAGATGATACAATGGGTCTGGAGAGATTCATCCAACATTCTCTCCGATGTTCCGATCGTCTCCGTTCCTATCAACAGGACACCATCACCCCCTCGTCTGCACTCCTCCAATCGCCTGAGTCAACAGCCTCTCCAGAACCAGAACCCATGATAATAGAGTCTGGAAGACTGACATCAGCGGAACGACAGAGGAGGCTGACCCGGGGTCTGTGTCTATACTGCGGTGTCAGTGGACACACCCGTATGGAGTGTCCCCTTCGTCCCATTCGGACTTCAGTGAGTGTATTCAGTACGAATATTGAACAATGTAAACCACTTACTACCACCGTACAAATAACTACTGCCTCTATTTCTCTCCTTGTCACAGCCCTCATCGACTCCGGGTCAGCAGGGAACTTCATCTCCCAATCCCTCTGTCGTCAACTCCACCTCCGTACTGAGGCGTCCTCGCATATATACCAGATACAACCGATAACCCAGTGCACTCGATCTTCGACCCGTATCCATCGACAATGCGAAGACATCCTTCTTCAAGTAGGGCTGTTACATCAAGAGAGGATTCAATTTCTGGTTCTGGAGGGTGCAAATATGGACATCATTCTAGGGCGCCCGTGGCTGGTGAAGCACGATCCCATCATCTCTTGGGGCACAGGAGAGATAAAGAAATGGGGATCTGGATGTACACCTACCTGTTTTCCAAATCTCCCTCTTCAAGGTCGGAACCCCATTTCTTTGTTTGCAACATCGGTCGAGAGCCCTCCTGAGAAGCAGTCTATCCACATTCCTAAGGAGTACAGCTCCTTTCATGATGTCTTCTGCCCCAAGAGAGCTTCCCAGCTACCGCCGCATCGGCCATGGGACTGCGCGATCGACCTAGTTCCAGATGCCCAGTTGCCAAGAGGTAGGATCTACCCGCTCTCGCTTCCAGAGAATCAGGCAATGGAAGATTACATAAGGGAGGCTCTGAGTCAGGGGTACATACGTCACTCAAAATCACCAGCCGCCTCAAGCTTCTTCTTTGTGGCCAAGAAGGACGGAGGGCTGCGTCCATGCATCGACTACAGGGTCCTAAATAACGGTACAGTAAAATACCGATATCCCCTTCCTCTGGTACCAGCCGCTTTGGAACAGCTCCGAGAAGCTAAAGTCTTCACTAAATTGGACCTCCGCAGCGCGTATAATCTGATAAGAATACGTGAGGGGGACCAATGGAAGACAGCATTCGTGACCCCTACTGGCCACTATGAATATGAGGTCATGCCTTACGGTCTGGTCAACGCCCCCCTCCGTATTCCAAAACTTCATTCATGAAGTCCTCCGGGAGTTTCTTCACCACTTTGTAATAGTGTACATAGATGACATCCTCATTTACTCCCGGAGTGAGGCCGAACATCGCCAACACGTTGCGGAGGTCCTACACACATTGAGAGAACATCACCTCTACCTCAAAGCGGAGAAATGCTCATTCCACCAGAAGTCGATTCATTTCTTGGGATACATCATTGATCAAACCGGTATACGTATGGATGGGAAGAAAATTGAGGCTGTTCTATCCTGGTCAGAACCCACTTCCATTAAGGAGCTCCAGAGGTTTCTTGGGTTTGCTAACTTTTATAGACGGTTTATCAAGGACTACAGCAGGATTACATCACCTCTCACTAATCTCCTCAAGGGTAAACCCAAAGGACTGGAGTGGACCAAAGAAGCAGCCGCAGCCTTCCGCCTTCTTAAGAAGGAGTTCACAAGGGCCCCACTCCTGACTCATCCTGACCCAAATCTTCCTTTCGTGGTGGAAGTGGACGCATCCACCACCGGCGTCGGGGCAGTATTATCTCAACATCATGATACACCGCCCCGACTGCATCCCTGTGCCTATTTCTCTCGGAAGTTGAGCCCGGCGGAGCAGAATTACAGCATAGGAGACAGGGAGCTGCTAGCAATCAAGCTAGCCTTGGAGGAGTGGCGTCACTGGTTGGAGGGAGCCAAACATCCGTTCCAGGTGATCACAGATCACAAAAACCTCCAATATATCAAAGAGGCCAAGAGACTATGTCCACGTCAAGCCAGATGGTCACTTTTCTTCTCACGTTTTGATTTCTCCATTTCCTATCGTCCAGGACCCAAGAATCTAAGAGCAGACGCTCTCTCTCGTTTACACGAGCATCACGATCATGAAGAACTCCCAACGAAGATTCTTCCCGAACACATCTCCATTTGTCCGATCACCTGGAACGCTCCTCCAGTCGTTGCCACTCCGGAAGCCCCTGCTCCGCCGGGATGCCCTCCTCATCGGCAGTTCATACCACCTGAACACCGGGTAGATCTGATCCACTCCTTACATACCTCGCTAGGCACTGGACATCCAGGGATCAACAATACTCTCTCGCTAGTATCCCAACGATTCTGGTGGCCAAACATGGCAAGGGATGTGAGGCAATATGTTCAGGGCTGTAAGGACTGTGCCCAATCCAAGAGCCCACGTCATCTACCCGCTGGAAAGCTCCATCCCTTGCCGATTCCGAACCGTCCCTGGTCACACCTAGGAGTGGACTTTATCACTGATCTCCCTTCGTCAGAAGGTAATACCTGTATTCTAGTCATAGTAGATAGATTCTCAAAGTTTGTCAAACTAATCCCTCTGAAAGGTCTTCCCACAGCCTTTGAAACAGCCGACAATATCTTTAATCAAGTCTTCAGGTCATTTGGTATTCCAGAAGATATTGTGTCGGACAGAGGTCCACAGTTCATCTCACGTCTATGGAAAGCCTTCTTCAAGCTCCTAGGTGTGGCCGTCAGCCTCTCTTCTGGATATCATCCCCAAACCAACGGGCAGACAGAGAGGAAGATTCAGGAGGTGGGACGGTTCCTGAGGACCTTCTGCAGTGGTCACCAGAGCTCCTGGAGCCAGTATTTGGGCTGGGCAGAATATGCCCAAAATTCACTGCGGCAACCCTCCACCGGACTCACGCCATTCCAGTGCGTCCTGGGCTTCCAACCACCGCTCTTTCCCTGGGATGGCGAACCATCTGATGTCCCCGCAGTGGATCACTGGTTCCGGGGAGAGCGGAGAGAGTCTGGGACGAGGCTCATCAACATCTGCAGAGGGCAGTCCGTCGAAGCAAGGTAACCGCCGATAGAAGAAGGTCTGAAGAACCCAGATACACACCCGGACAAAAGGTGTGGCTATCCACCCGGGACATACGCATGCGACTGCCCTCTCGCAAGTTAAGTCCCCGATTTGTTGGTCCCTTCACCATCGTGGAACAGGTTAACCCCGTCACCTACAAACTACAATTACCCTCTCACTACCGTATTCACCCTACATTCCACGTATCACTCCTGAAACCCTATCACGATCCTGTTCTTCCCTCCACAGAGCCTGACCACGAAGAGGAACCCCCTCCTCCACTGCTCCTAGAAGAAGGAGCCGTCTACGCAGTGAAGGAGATCTTGCGTTCCCGACGTCGTGGTGGCCAGTTGGAGTACCTGGTGGACTGGGAAGGGTACGGCCCCGAAGAAAGGACATGGGTTCCCAGAGCTGATATTCTCGATCCTAGTCTCATGGTGGAGTTTCATGAGAGCCACCCTGAGTTCCCAGCGCCTAGAGGCAGAGGGAGACCACCACGGCGTCGGAGGTGTCGGCCCTCAGGAGCGGGCCCTGGGGAGGGGGGTACTGTCATGGATTGGTCAGGCTCTCACGACCCCCACTCACGAAGATCACCATCACCTGACTTCTAATGAGCACACAGCTGCATCACATTCACGAGCACCAGATAAAAGCACAGCACTCCAGTCGCTCATTGTCCGGGCTCGTCTCGACGAAAGCGGACAACTGAGCGACCACTCAGCGTAGTCATCCTCAGCTAAACAAACGATTTACTTACCTGTTCTCTTTGTATTCCTCCTAGTCTTCCTGGTCCTCCCGAATCGTCCTGTCTTCCAGTCCTTCCAAGTCTGTGTCATCCTCTGTCAGCTGTATCTGGTGTGTGCTGTCCATCCTCGTGTATTCCTGTTACCCAGCCACGGAGGAAAAGACCCCAACATCATTCCTGATCCTCCTGGCTATCCTTCATGTGCTCCTTGTTGTCATTCAATAAACACCCTAACGTTTCCTTACCTCTGTCTCCTGTCCGCTTCATAACACATTTACAGCGAGGGAATGACATCCGATGTGGTACAGAGTTTGTTGTTGTATAAGAGATAAGTTATATTGATTATAACTTATAACTCCATTGTAAAAATTACCGGTTTGAAAACATTCAGGATGCGCGCGCATCGAGGTTGTGGGAAAAAAAAAATGGGAGCGCTAGCATTTACAGCGAGGGAATGACATCCGATGTGGTACAGAGTTTGTTGTTGTATAAGAGATAAGTTATATTGATTATAACTTATAACTCCATTGTAAAAATTACCGGTTAGTAAACATTCAGGATGCGCGCGCATCGAGGTTGTAGGAAAAAAAAAATGGGAGCGCTAGCATTTACAGCAAGGGAATGACATCCGATGTGGTACAGAGTTTGTTGTTGTATAAGAGACAAGTTATATTGATTATAATTTATAACTCCATTGTCAAAAAAGCTCAAACGAGGCTGTACTTTCTTCGTTAGCTAAGGAAGTTCAAGTTTTTGTTTTTTTTTGTTTTTTTTTTTGGGGCTAGTAGCATCAGAAAAGCTGAACTATTTTTTCATTAATAGAGGTGAATTTTTTACCCCACTGGTGGGTATTTCTCATGTTTAAAGTAAAAAGTAACTTCATTTTTAACATCTTATTTATGAAATAATAAAATGTTTAGTGCGGTGCATTTTTTTTACATTACATAAGCATCTATAACTTTTTGTTTTGAGCATTATAAACTCTAGATGATGGATAGTAAAGCCCAAAGTGTCTTCTTTCCAATGATACCTTTTTTATGTTTATAGCTCACTGGGGTCAAAATTTTTACTATCTAAAAATATGTAGGTGTAAATCCCCAAAAGTGAGTGCTGGCTAACAGGTTAAGTCTAAATTAACATTTAAGCCAAATACAAATATATTTAAATCTTGAAAAGAACAACCTCCAGTACTGGTGTGTAGTTTATATACAGTTGAAGTCAGAATTATTAGCCCCCCTTTTAATTTTTTTTCTTTTTAAAATATTTCCCAAATGATGTTTAACAGAGCAAGGATATTTTCACAGTATGTCTGATAATATTTTTTCTTCTGGAGAAAGTCTTATTTGTTTTATTTTGGCTAGAATAAAGGCAGTTTTAAATTTTTTTAAAACCATTTTAAGGTCAGAATTATTAGCCCCTTTAAGCTATATTATTTTTCGACTGTCTACAGAACAAATCATCGATATACAATAACTTGCCTAAACCTGCCTAGTTAACCTAATTACCCTAGTTAAGCCTTTAAATGTCACTTTAAGCTGTATAGAAGTGTGTTGAAAAATATCTAGTCAAATATTATTTACTGTCATCATGGCAAAGATAAAATAAATCAGTTATTAGAAATGAGTTATTAAAACTATTATGTTTAGAAATGTGTTAAAAAAAAATCTTCTCTTTGTTAAACAGAAATTGGGGGAAAAATAAACGGAGGCTAATAATTCAGGGGGGCTAATAATTCTGACTTCAACTGTGCATATAATATTCATCATAACAAGTGCTCCAGAACATTTATATTAATATTTATGAGCACTTACAGTCTCACACTAACAAATATTTCCTGCAATTCTCCTCTCTGGCTTGCTTCCTAATTTTGTCTAACAAACTTGATTCATCATTCATTTTCCTTCAGCTTAGTCTCTATTTCAGAGGTCGCCAGAGAGGAATGAACCTCCAACTATTCCAATACAGTATGTTTTACGCAGCGGATGCCCTTTCAGCTGCAACCTAGTACTAAGAAACATCCATACACACTTATTCACACACACACTCATACACTGCGAACAATTTAGCTTATTTAATTCACCTATAGTGCAAGTCTTTGGACTGTGGGGGAAACCGGAGCACCCGGAGGAAGCCTACACCAGCAAGGGGAGAACATGCAAACTCCACACAGAAGTGTCAACTGGCCCAGCCGGGACTTGAACCAGCAACCTTCTTTCTGTGAGGTGACAGTGCTAACCACTGAGCCACCGTGCCAACCCTTGATCCATCACTTTGTATAAAAGTGTAAAAGTTTTCATTTTGAATGCCATATCCAAAATGAAATGCCGTTTCACTAAATATTTTATTAAACCTGCCTAATTTCTTCAACCAAAAGAAGGCATTAAAAAAAATAGCATGTTACATTTTCTTATTAATTAAAGACCTGAATACATCCTTATTAAATGAGATTCTGGAAGCTTTTCACACCATGCAATTTGTTTCGGCAACCGACTTCACTGAAAGAAAAGCACTATAAACACCACTTGGCTTCATCTCAAAGAAACTCATTCCATTTAATGCAGATCTTTGGCTGCTGCGCCACTTTCTGCCCCGTCAGCCGCTCCTGCTCCTCATTTGGTTCAAAGCACTGCGGCCCAGGCTATATACAGCAGAAAGTGCCTGCTTTACACTAGAGCTGACCTCTCCATAAATCAAAACACACACACACACACACACACACACACACACACACACACACACACACACACACACACACACACACACACTATAAAAAGGAAAATAAAGAGGGATTACATTGCCACACGAAATGTCAATCACTGCTGGACCACAAACATCCAGAGAGGAGAGGAATAGACAGCTGGACAAACATTTGGAGGAAACATTTGGAGGAATTTTCAGCATAAAAGTAGGGCCATCAAAGGTTTTAATCCGTTATTTATCATCTTAATCATTAAATCTATCATCTGATTTTTCTCTGGGGAGTAAAAGGAGATCATTGAAAGTATGAGAGATCTTTAGCCTTCTTTGTGTTAATCAAAAAAAATTATAAATAATAAAAACAAGTGCTGCGGCCCAGGCTGGCTATACTACAGCAAAAAGTGCCTGCTTTACACTAGAGCTGACCTCTCCTTAAATCAAAACACACACACACACTATAAAAAGGAATTAAAGAGGGATTACATTGCCACACGAAACACCAATCGCTGCTGGACCACAAACATCCTGAGAGGAGAGGAAAAGACAGCTGGCCAGACATTTGGAGGATTTTTCAGCATAAAAGTAGGGCCATCAAAAGTTTGAATCCATTTTTTATCATTTTAATAATCAAATCTATCTCTCTGGAGAGTAAACAGATGTCACTGAAAGATCTTTAGCCTTATTTTTGTTCTATCAAAAATCTAAATAATAAAAAACTAACAAGAACAGAGGCCTGTGCCATGATGGGGCTGAACAAACTCAGGATTAGTTGAGCTGAAAAAACCAAACTAGTGCAATCAGGCTTTGTTGGTAGCATAAAGCTGATCATCAACTTTCTCTGTCAACTCGGGTTTAAGTTCATGAGCACGTTAACAGGGGTCGGCAAAAATACATTGAAATGCATTTTAAAATAAAATACCAAATACCTCCATTTAGGTGTATCAAAATAAACTACAAAATACAGCAGCCACAAGTATCAAAATAAAATACTGTATTTTCATATTTTAAAATTACTACAAAATACTTTCACAATTTAGCATGAATCTTGCAAACCTTCCATGAATAGGCCTATTCGATCAATCCCTTTACTGTTAAGCGTGAAGTAAACTATATTGCAAAAACTTTTCTCTGAGCAAGTTTTAGCAGATTCTCTGCCACCTCTTTCACCTCTACTCCTACTGTACATGAGTAGATATCTATAATTTTTTATTCGTTTCTTTTTTTATTATTTAGTATATGTTTGCCCAAATTTTAAACAGGAAGCCCTGTTCAATGAAGATAATGGGTTTACACTTTCAGAAAACAATGGTACAATGCTGTACCAAAGAAGGTACAAACCCTTGTCACTGGGGCAGTAACATCTATGGAACAGAATTGTACCTTAAGACAAAGAAACAAAGGTAACACTTTATAATAACTACACACTATAAATCATGTATAAAGCATTAGCAAATAGTTAATTCATTATCTGTTAACCATTAACTCTACATCAATAAACGTTAGTAAGCAGTTTATACCTGCAGCTACAAATGCTGTATTCTTGACTTACAAACATATTTATAATGTGCTTAATACTTGTACTTTCATACTTTGTTAATGATTTATTTTTCATTACTAAATTAAGTATTGCATTATTTACAAACCATTTGTATTTAAAAGTAATAGAGGGTTTTTAGGAACATTCAGAATGAGTTTGTAAATGATTAATAAACTATTGAAATCACCGTTTATATATCTTTTTTTTCAGGCATATATTAAGGGTTTCTATGTATGTTAATAAATGTTTTATTAACTCAACTTCATCTAGTTTTTTGACCTAATCTAAAGTGAGGTCTATTTATGCTTTATAATCCCTTATAAATGACAAATAAAGGCTCAGTTAAATTCTAAACAGGAAAAATGACATTATTCATTCCTTTTCATTTAAAGATACACAAATAAAACTGTACTTTAAATGAAAATAAATCTTTGCAACCTTATCTGAAATAAAATAACTGTAGAGTTTAAACATTGCATCTTATTATATTGTTAAATTATTATATTGTTGTTGTTGTTTTATCCAGTTGTATGTCGTATTTTGACACTCCTGTTATTTGGCATTGTTTGAACTTTACAACAATTTTATTTTTTAGAAAAGATTGCAAAGATTATTGTTCATTTGATTCTGAGCCTTTAATTGTCATTTATAAGGGATTTATAAAGAATAAATAGTCCTCACTTTAGATTAGGTCACAAAATTGCATGAAGTTGAGTTAATAAAGCATTTATTAACATATTAGTTAACTATTAGTATATGCCTGAATAATAAGATATATAAATGTTGATTTCAATAGTTTATTAATCATTTACTAACACATTCTGAATTATCCTAAAAAAAACAACTACTCTTAAATACAACTGGTTTGTAAATAATGCGATACTTAATTTAGTAATGAAAAATAAATCATTAACAAAGTATGAAAATACAATTATTAAGCACATTATATAGGTGCTTATAAGTCAAGAATACAGCATTTGTAGCTGCAGTTATAAACTGCTCACTAACATTTATTAATGTAGAGTTAATGCTTAACAAATAATGAATTCACTTGATGCTAATGCTTAGTAAATGATTCATAGTGTGTAGTTATTATAAAGTGTTACCGAAACAAATTTTGTATCATTGCAGTTTGTACCTTTAAGGGTATGATTTGTACCATGGAAAACCAAAATGTACTGTACCTTTGGTTTTTAAAAACTGCAGATACAATATTATACCTTCAAAGGTACAAATCTGATCCATGAAGGCACCACTACAGTGACAAGACACTTTATACATTAACAGTGTCAAATGTGTTACTTAAAGAACAGTTTAAAGGTATTTAGCTATATCCAAAATGCGTCAATTCATTTTCAGTAAATATAAAACATTGAATACATTATTAAACAATGTTTTTTAAAGATCTTTTTGTGTAAATGCACCTTTTTGCATTTACAATAAAGAATAAAATACTTTAACATAAATCAAAAGATCTATGTTTTGCTAAACATTTCACACTTTCTAGAAATACATTCTGTACATACAGAAATACATTCTCCCATGTACAATATGAAACGTTTTTTCTCCAATTCAACTTAAAAGTTAATTTAATTTACTTAATGTTAAAATAGAAATAGAATTATGCAGAAGTATTGTAACGAAATATGCACAATGTTTGATTAGTTTCACTATACTAAAATGTCAGCATGAACAGCTCACATGTGTAGTGGAAAGCAAACGCCAAAAGGTGCGAATATCAATAATGAAAATGTATTTATCAGAAAATGCTTACCAAATGTTTATTAAAAATGCCTTAAATGTTTAGTTTACAATACCTTTAGTTTTGTTTAACCAGTTGTTTTGTTTTATAGAACCTAATAATTCATGTTTATGAGTTTCTTTAAACACATGCTTTTAAATGATGATTCACGTTTTAATATGGAAATTATTCATAAATCACTTTGCCTTTCCACTAATATTTATTTTCATAGATATTGTAATCACGAAAGAGTTGTCCAACACTTTTTTACCTTTTTTATGAGAACAATTGTGTACCTTCATTTCAATTGTACCATTAAAGGTACAGAACAGTATCACAAGAGTTCTTTTCTGGACTATATAAGGTACAACTTTTACAATGGTACAAAACTGTTCCTTAAGGAACATTATTTGTACCACTGTGTACATTTTTTTCTGAGAGTGTATAGTACTATATCTGTTGATTATGTGTCCACCTATTGTGTAACCAGTAAAATTTATATAATCTTTGTTCAATGAGTATACAATCTCTTAAAATTCTTATATTGCAAAAGGGTGATACAGTATATTAAGTGTTAATTTTTTTTTTTCACATAATTTTTCATTAATCTTTTTTTTTTTTTTTTTGCAATTTTTGAGTTATCCAACATCTTCAACAATAATCAAATTTCTGTTCTGATCCAAGCCTAGGCAAATAACTGAGAAAGCACCAATCAAATGCAGCATTTTTATAATATCATCATGTAGACTTCTAACAAATTATTTTAGAGTACTTTCAAACTACAAAAACACAAGACACTAAAGTATTTTGATACAAAATATTCAGCCATTTTCATCAACCCTATCAAATGCTAATTACTTTTTAGTGCAAATAAAGTTGATAATATGTACTGTATAGTGGTGTTTCCCAACCCTGTTCCTGGAGGCACACCAACAGTACATATTTTGAATGTCTCCCTTATCTGACCTATTAACTTCAGGTTTTGGAGTCTCTTCTAATGTAATGTGTTGTGTTTGATTAGAGAGAGGTTGAAAATGTGTACTGTTGGCTTACCTTCAGGAACAGGGTTGGGAAACCCTGCTGTATAGCAACAGAAACTCAAAAATCTAAGCTCATATGTAATACAAAAACAAGTATCTCCTAATTAAAAAAAATAAAGCTTTAAATTGCAGTTGCATGTTTATGAATTTCTATATAACTTAATAATAAAAAGGTTGGCTATTAAACTAAAATTGCATGTGTAATGTATTACGGATATAATAATTATATAAATCATCTAAATACTTATAATAATCCTTGTTAAAGTCAAACAATTTTCCTTTTAGAAGTGTTTTACTAAATAATAATCTTTAATTTGCAGCAAGAGAAACGGGAGGAGTGCTTTTATTGCACCAGAGGTGTGTCAATTTGCTCACAGTTGATTGGTTGAATCTCAGTTTGTGGTCTCTTCTCGTGAACATAACCTGCCCTGAAGGTAGTTAGCCCTATGGTGTAGGATACCATGACAACAAAGAGTGATTAAAGCTGAGCTACCTTCATGGATCCAAAAACCCAGAATTGGTGCAAATTAATCTGAAACTTAACTGGCTATCCAGCTAATTTGGCTTAATTTTTCTGGTTGCATTCACTCCATCAATATGAACTCCGAACTGACAAACTTGCTAACAGTGACATAAACAGTGTTACCAGATTGGGCGGTTTCTTTCGGTTTTGAATTCGATTGTGCCGGTAAAAAATGACATTGGTGGGTTGATCCACCCATTTTTTTTCTGCAACTGATAGCAAGAACAAACATAGAAGCGTTGTCTGATTGACAAGCAGCACCTAATTATGTTCAAAAGAATTCAAAACAACAAATGGTGTGAATTTATACCCCATTTCAAAGAAAAACTTCTCTAATATAGTCAAAATTAAAGGTGCAGTAGGTGATTGCCTTCAGAATTTTTTTTTTTGCTATGCTGGTTGAAAGTCTCTTCACTTTCCAACAGTAATGATTAATGTCAATTATCTAAATGTATTTATATGCATTTTTAAATTATGGGTAAGGCATAAGACAAAAAAAATGTTCATCCAATTAAATATTGTCGGGCCAACAAATCCCATAATTCTGATAAGTAGCCCAAACTGTCTGTCAGCAAATGCAGATTTGTATAACTGTGCACCCGTTTAGCATGGCAGATCACCTACTGCACCTTTAAGTGCAATGTGTGGATGAGAGGGGGAAGTGTTTGGATGTGATCCGGTTATGATGTGGTTCTGTGACTGCTGGTGTTGGTTGCTGTATGGTTAAACATTTTGACAGTTTAAGTAACTAGGTTTATTTTGATTTATATTAAAATTAAAATATTAATCCAATATTTTGGAAAAAGTCAGCTATATCTGGCAAAACTGGACATAAAGAGCTGTAGTCAACAACAACATCTTGTTAAATTCTATTAACAAATCACTGAGCTAGAACTAAAACCATTCCTACTTTCTGCAGTACAGTATAAACATGCCATAAAGTGAGAAGTTAAATCAACAGTTCTAAGAACCATCAAAATATTTCACTAGTTGAAAAGCCTTATGTACGTTGTCTTGCAGTACTATCAAGCAGTTCTTATATGGTGATTCTAGTTGAATATTCCATGACTAGAAAGGCCAATCCGATTCAAAAACCAGTGCAAACATCTATAAAATATATGATATGTTAAACTACAAAGTAACAAACCTGTGTTAAAGGCAGAGGAGCCTCTCCAACTGTTATTTCTAAAACCCTGCAAGGGAAATAAAATAATGCTGTGAGGTACAAATGCATTTCAATGCCAATAAATATGCTGCACATCACATGAAGCTGCTCTCAGTAATTAAATTGATCCAATTATAAGTCTCTGATAGGAGTTTATCTCTTTGCCAGTAACAAGCACCCAAGGGACATGAAACAAGAGACAAGGGAAAGAAAAAAAATAGGACAGTTTTCCCCCTTACTATCAGGCAGGCATTTTTATTTCAAGAGCACAGAGAGTTTTTGCGCTATTGACTAAACATGACTAGGATGCCATTATTAAAAAATTGTATTGTTCTATAACAATGTTTACAGGTAGCTTGCTAGAATTAATAGAATACATTTTATTTAAGAGAATTCAACATTATATTACATTTTTTAGCATATTTAATCCAGTTTTCAGTTTGTCAGTCCCTCAGAAATTATTTGAATATGTTTGTTTGCCACAGAGTTATTATTGTTGCCCTATTAGTAATAGTTCTTAATATGAGCACTGTTTTTGCTGCCTAATATTTTAAGTGGAAAGCATGATGTAAATTTTAAGCACTGTTTGATTAATTAAAAAGTAAGTTCAAAGTGAAACTTGAGTAGTTATAACTGGCCGTCATTTTTAAGCAATTAAATATACTGTTGCTGTATAATTCTATACATGTATATACACTCATCTGCCACTTTATTAGGTACACCTTACTAGTACCGGGTTGGACACCCTTTTGCCTTCAGAACTGCCTTAACCCTTTGTGGCATAGATTCAACAAGGTACTGGAAATATTCCTTAGAGATTTTGGTCCATATTGAAATGATAGCATCACACAGTTGCTGCAGATTTATCGGCTGCACATCCATGATGCCAATCTCCTGTTCCACCACATCCCAAAGGTGGTCTATTGGATTGAGCTCTGGTGACTGTGGAGGCCATTTGAGTACAGTGAACTCACTGTCATATTCAAGAAACCAGTCTAAGATGATTCGAGCTTTATGGCATGGCCTGTTATCCTGCTGGAGTTCATTGTGGTCATGAAGGGATGGACATGGTCAGCAGCAATACTCAGGTAGACTGTGGCGTTGACACAATGCTCAGTTGTTACTAAATAACATAAAGTATACCCCACACCATTACACCACCACCACCAGCCTGATCCGTTGATACAATTCAGGATGGATCCATGCTTTCATGTTGTTGACGCCAAATTCTGACCCTACCATCCAAATGTTCCAGCAGAAATCAAGACTCGTCAGACCAGGCAACGTTTTTCTAATCTTCTATTGTCCAATTTTGGTGAGTCTGTGTGAATTGTAGCCTCAGTTTCCTGTTCTTAGCTGACAGGAGTGACACCCAGTGTGGTCTTCTGCTGCTGTAGCCCATCCGCCTCAAGGTTGGACGTGTTGTGTGTTGAGAGATGCTCTTCTGCATACCTCGGTTGTAATGAGTGGCTATTTGATAATATACTGTTTATACTGTTGCCTTATCTGTATCTATCAGCGCGAACCAGTCTGGCCATTCTCCTCTGGCATCAACAAGGCATTTGCCCAAACAGAACTGCCGCTCACTGGATATTTTCTCTTTTTCGGACCATTCTCTGTAAGCCCTAGAGATGGTTGAGCATGAAAATCCCAGTAGATCAGCAGTTTCTGAAAAAAGTCACTTAAATCACCTTTCTTCCACATTCTAATACTTGGTTTAAACTGCAGCAGATCGTCTTAACCATG